>NC_139510.1:17834416-17854011 GCF_008360975.1 Lichenostomus cassidix
AAACCCATTGTGTACCACAAGGAGACCTTATCTTGAGTGAGAACTCTGTAGATGGTAATAGAATAAGGGGTGGATAATGTCCTAGGTTGCAATATAGATGTAGTTTTCTATTACCACCAGCTGTGGGCCGTTAGCTGCTATCACCTGCTAATGACCCACTCCAGATGACAGGCAATGGGCCATCAGGGACCCACCATGTGACTCATGGACTTATCTCATCCCATTGTGGGATGCTCTGCCCAGGAGGGAGAAGTCAGGTGTTCCCACCTGGATATAACCTGGCCCTGGAACTGTCTGAGCTAGCCCTGTCTACTGGGTTCCCAGAGGACGAGAGCTACCACTGGATCTTCAGCTGGAGACTAGACCTTCACAGGATCACCGCTTCAACTGGACTACTTCAGTTGGACTGCTACTACCACCCTAACAGGGTGTTAGGTTGTATCTGACTTTGTCAGTGCTTTTCCTTGTATTATTTCACTTTTTTTTTTTTTTTTTATTTCAATCTTGACTTGTGATCTCCCACTGGTTTGTTTTCAAACCAACACAATTCCTTATTGCTTCTTCTGAGCACCCTGCCTGGTGTCTCTTAATGTCTATTACTGCCACACCTTTTGGTAAATTTACACCTCCAATAGGCGAGAAATTAAGATTTAATGAGCTAATGTTTTACTCCTGCAGGTTAATAAACCTCTTTCTTCCCATAATTTTCCAAATGCATGTATCACCCCGTATGCATATTTAGAATTAGTAAAAATATTCACTATCCTGCCCCCATATAGTTCACAGGCTCTCACAAGCACTTACAGCTCTACTGTTCGAGCTGACCATGTGAGAGGCAATGATGTTCCACTTCTTTTAATTCTCTTCCATTAAGGATAGTGTATCTTTCAAATTGTTTCCCTTCTACTACTCTTGAAGACTCACCGACAAACATAGTCCTTCCCCCAGGCCAGGGAGTGCCCCGCAAATCTCCCCTAGCTCGGGTCGGGAGATTTATCACCTGGATGCAGTGCAGTCGGGTTTCTCCCCAGCCCCCAAACAGGAGGCTGAGTCAAACCCCCTCGTTCTTCAATTCTAAATCCTCCTGTTCCAAAAATGTGGCTTGCACAGGTTTTTCCCATGAGAATTTTTCTTGTGTTTTATAAATAAAGTTTGGATGTTATTGGAACAGTGTCCCAGAACTTGGACAGTGCAAGCCTGGCCAATCAGGCCTGGGGGAAGGCTTCTGACCGACCAATCTGGGTGACTTTTGAAAACTCTATATATATGATGAAATCAAAACAATAAAGATCATTCCTTCTTGCCACTGAGAACTGGTGCCTTCATTACTCTGCTAGCTGCTCAACAGCGACACCAAAAAAGATTCACAGTATAATAACTGCGCTGGTCATCCACTTAGAGGCTCTTTCAGTTAACAAAGCTTCAACTTGGTATGAAACTTAACAGATATCTTCCTATTGTCAGCCCTCGGGCCCATGTTACCATTAGAGCCCTGGCTGCACAAATTTGCGGACAATGTGGCCAGCCTCTGTCTACATTCTGAGACATTCTGAGGCAATGATAGCCTCTAGCCACTGGACCTGGCAACTTAGAAAAATTACCAACAGGCCGCTGTGTTCCCCAAAAGTAGCTGCCAAATTTCCAAAGCATGGGAGACCAACACTTTCCCTGAAACCCACTTGCAAAATCTAAAGCAGGTATTGGAACCTGCTTTTTCCCAGAGCACGGGGAACCACACTTCCCCCAAAAGCAGCTTACAGACTACTAGTATACTTTACAATTGGAATTAGCCTCAGAATTTTAACTTGCCAATTCTGGCTTTTTACAACAAACCATGCAAAAAGACAACTCACCTAGTCAGTCACAAAATTTGGTATATCCTTTACACCAAATCAAGTTTCTGAAGGTTCTTACAGATGGAACTCTAGTTTTTACACTTTGTTTTTGTTTTGTGTCAAAAAAACAAACTCCAAATCTTTGTGTATACTAAAGACTTTTGAATTCACTATGCACTTGTATTTTCACCGTGCTGAGGCACAGATTGACTCCACAACTCAAATAGTTATGAAGTAGGTATGTTTTTATTCCAGCTGGGGTGCATGGGGGTAGCCCCTCCAAAGGCATGCACGCCATCAGCAGCACTTCACTAGGTTTATATTAGGTTACAGGTTACATATGCATGAAGTTACACAAAGCCCCTATATATATCCATTACCTATCCCCGCTTCATATTATAATGAGTTCAAAGTTCATTTAAATATGCTGGCGCAAGCGCAATGTCACTTAATTAATTGAGGCAGTGGTCGCTAGGGGTCGTGGGCAGGTTTGGGAGAAAGTAACCGCGGTATTCCTCGAGATGAACTCTTCACCCTGTTTCCTTGCGCATGCTCCCTTGGTTCTTGGTCCAAGTAAAAGCCTTAGAACTAACTTGAGCAAGTTCTGGGGTACGAGAGCAGGATGTTTGGTCACACTCAGTAGTTTTCCTCAATTATTTGGCTTTGTTCTCTGTATCCTCCCTGTTACTAGGTAGGCACAAAATCATTAAGCAAATTATACATTGTCTTCAGCAAGCAGTTCTTAGTAAATCATTATCCAACCTCTGACCTTCTAAATCAGTTCAAAAAAATTATTATCCAGCTTCTAGTCCCCCTAAATTAGTAAATTCTAGCCCCCCCAAAATCAGTGCACCGATACCCAAAATCACTATTATAAGCACAATAACATTCCCTACATCTACCAATAGCGGCTGAATAAGGTGCACACTTCATCTTTTCCACTCACTCCTTGAATAATTAAAGACCTTGTTGACAACTCCCTCCCTTTGAACCACGGAATTGACTCCACAACTCAGAAAGTTATGAAGTAGGTATGTGTTTATTCCAGCTGGGGTGCATGGGGGGTAGCCTCTCCAAAGGCATGCACACCCTCAGCAGCACTTCACTAGGTTTATGTTAGGTTACAGATTACATATGCATAAAGTTAGACAAAGCCCCTATACATATTCATTACTTATCCCTGCTTCGTATTATAATGAGTTCAAAGTTCATTTAAATATACTCGCGCAAGCACAGTGTCCCAAATTAATTGTTGGCAAGGGTCCCAAATAATTGATTACTACATGATCCATACTCTTCATCACGATGAACTGTTCACCCTGTTCCCTTGCGCATGCTCCCTTGGTTCTTGGTCCAAGTCCAAGCCTGAAAGCCAACATGTACCGGTCCTGGGGTCCAAGGGCAGGATGCTCGGTTACACTTGGTGGTTTCTCTCAATTATTTGGCTCTCTTCTCTCCATCCTCCCCGATACCAGGTAGGCACAAATTCATTAAGGGAATAATAAATGGTTTACAGCCGGCAAATCTTAGTAAATCATTATCCAATCTCTGGCTCTCTAAATCAGTTCAAGAATATTATTATTATTATCCAACTTCTAGTTCTTTTAAATTAAAAATTTCTATTTTACCCTAAATCAGTCCCCCCTTTTCCATAAAATTAGTAAATTCTTTTACTAGCAAATGGTTTCTTCTTCCAGCAAGCTTCTGCGATAAGTATCTCTCAATGCCTTACCATGTACATTCGATAAAGTAGTTAAAATGGATAGCCTCTTTAACATCCTACAATTCCAAACAAATACAAATTTACAAATACAAAAATTAGAACGATTCCTAACATATGGGATGTGAAGCTCCCAGTCTATGCCCAAATGATGGCTAACTTCTTGTACCACCTTTGAAATGAAATGTGGTCCTCTATCTGAGGACATTGTGGCTGGAACACCGAAGCATGGTATTATTTCTTGTAACAATACCTTGATTACCTCCCGGGCTTTGACAGTTCTAGTGGGAAAGACTTCTGGCCATCCTGAAAAGGTATCTGTTAATACCAACAAATATCGATACCCCCCTTTTCTTGGGAGTTCCGAAAAATCAATTTGCCACTGCTGTCCAGGCCCATTCCCTTTCCCAATTTGACCCAATTTTGGTTTGGGGATATTTTTAGGGCTAGTCTGGAGGCAAAGGTCACACTGTCAGGTTACTTGTGCGATGGTAGCATATAAATTTCTGGCAATAATTCTTTCAATTAAATATTTGTGTAGGGCATCTATTCCCCAATGTGTCTTTTGGTGTTCTGTTCTTACTAGTGCCCACACCAAATGAGAGGGAATGACCAACCTCCCCTGTTCAGTAATAGCCCAACCCTCTTCATTATATGACCCATTCTGATCTTCGATTAGTTATTTGTCTTCTTTGTTATAGGTTGGCTTACCTTCTAGGGAGATCTGGCCATCTGGAATTAAAGCCCCTTCAGCTGTCACCTCACCTTTCACTGCTTCTTTTGCCTCTCTGTCTGCCAGATCATTTCCTTCTTCCAATTCCGAGCTCACTTTCTGGTGTGCCTTAATGTGCCTGATTGCTACTTTTTTGGGTAGCTGGACTGCTTCCAACAGTCGGATTATCTTTCGTGCATGTTTAATGATTTTCCTTGTGAGTTCAACAGTCTCCATTCTTTCCAAATGGCTCTGTGTGCATGTACAACTCCAAATGCATACTTTGAGTCTGTATAAATGTTTATCTTTTTTCCTTTTGCTATTTCCAAAGCACGGGTTAAAGCAATTATTTCAGCTTTCTGGGCAGAAGTGTTTATCGGTAGGGGTCCAGATTTTATTACTTTTTTTGCTGGTGGTGACTGCATACCCTGCATGTCGCTTTCCACTGATGACGTAGCTGCTCCCATCGGTAAACCAGGTCTCTGCATCATCCAAAGGTGTATCCTTCAGATCTGGATGACTGGAGTATGTGGCTTCAATAGTTTACAGGCAGTCGTGGTGCACCTGCTCCCCATTGTTTCCGCTGAGGAAAGAAGCTGGGTTGACAATGTTAGTGACCACTATTTCCACATTGTCCTGCTCCACCATGATGGCTTGGTAATTCAGGAACCTCTGTGGGGAAAGTCAGTGTCTGCCTTTCACTTCCAGCTCTGCAGACACTGTATGGGACACTAGCACAATCATTTTCTGGCCCAAGGTAAACTTGCATGCCTCTTGGATTTTTAGCACGACTGCTGTGACAGCCCTGAGGCACCCTGGCCATCCTTTGGCTGCTGCATCTAGTTGCTTAGACAGATACGCAACTACCCGTCAATATGGGCCCAGGTCTTGTGCTAGTGTTCCCAAGGCAATCCCTTGTTTCTCATGAGAAAACAGAAAAAATTGTTTACTCACATCTGGAAGTCCCAAAGCTGGAGCTGACATCAGGGCATTCTTCAGTTGTTTGAAGGCCCTCGTGGCCTCTTTCGTCCACTGAAGATCTCTGCTTTCCTTTTTGATGAGCTCATACAAAGGTTTTACAAGGACCCCATAACTAAGGATCCAAAGCCTGCACCATCCCGTCATCCCCAGGAAAGTCTGTAGCTCTTTTACAGTTTGGGGTTTCGGGGTTTGGCAAATGGCTTTTTTTTGGTCTTGTCTCAAAGTTCGCTGCCCAGCACTGATTTCATAGCTCAAATAAATTACTTTTGGTTTTACTACTTGAGCCTTTTTCTTGGACACCCTGTACCCTTGGAGCTCCAAGAAATTTAGTAAACTTACTGTCCAGAGTATACAGGCTTCTTCTGTCCGGGTAGCCATTAAGATGTCATCAACGTATTGCAATAGCTTCCCTTCTTCAGAGGGGGCTTCCCAGGATTCCAGGTCTTTTGATAGTTGATCCCCGAATAGGGTGGGACTGTTCTTAAATCCTTGAGGCAGCACCGTCCAAGTGAGCTGAGTTTTGCGTCCGCTTTTGGGATTTTCCCACTCGAACGCGAATATTTTCTGGCTGGCTTCATGGAGAGGGAGGCAAAAGAAGGTATCTTTCAAATCTAAAACAGTAAACCAGGTTAGTTCAGGTGTTAGCTGTAGGGATTTGACACCACAGGATGGAAGTCCTCAGTTATTTTGTTTACTGCCCTTAAATATTGTACCACCCGATATGAGCCATCAGGTTTGCGGACTGGTAAAATGGGGGTGTTGAAATCAGATTTGCACTCTCTCAATAGTCCTAGCTGTAAAAAGTTTTTAATCACTGGGCTAATTCCTTCCTTGTCTTCTTTCTTAACGGGGTATTGTTTAACCCTGACTGGTTGTTTCCCTTCCTTCAACCTTATTTGTATCGGAGGTGCGTTTTTAGCTCTTCCAGGTACGTTTGCTGCCCATACCCCAGGGAATACTTGATTCATAATTTCTTCACTAATTTCTCCCTCAGCCTCTGTGGTTGTTAGCATTAAACTTAGTATTTCAACATATTGTTGATCATTTACCTCCAGAGTCATTTCCCCGTCTTTAAATGAAATGGTTGCTTGTAACTGTTCCAACAGATCTCTGCCCAAAAGGGCTTTTGGAGATCTGGGCAGGTACAAAAACTTGTGAATACCCCACTGCTTTCCCAGTTTATACTTTAAAGGTTTGCAAAAATATGCTTTTTCAGATTGACCAGTTGCCCCTTGAACCATGATATAATCATCCCCCAAAGGCATTAAAGCTTTATTTAAAACCAAGTATGTCGCCCCTGTGTCCACCAAAAATTCTATTTCTTTTTCTTTTTCCCCTAGCTTCATTATAACCAGTGGATCCGCTAGGGTGGAGTCCTCCGGTCTTCTTCAGTCTTCTTTCATGTGTGCAATGACTCCTCCTCAGCCTCATCTTCTTTGCTGGTTGTTCTATTTTCTTTTTTTTTTTTAAAAACAACATTAATTATAATAGTGTGTTATATTCTAAAAACCCATGTGGAGGCCATCTAATTCTGTCATCTAGCCTGTACAAAGGCCACTACTAAGTTAAAAATGTAATAAGAGTTCTTTTATCTTTTATACTTCTACTCTGTAATTTTCTTCCAATGTGCTAAAACACAGCCAAGTGAAGTTGTTTTAGGAACTTCTTTGCTTTGCCCAGTTCCCATCTTATCTATTTCCTTCTCTTGGTTCGATCTCTTTTCTAGGCAAACCTCTTTTCACACTGACTTACTGGATTTTTTTGGTTGTTTTTTTTTTCTTTTTTCTCTTTTTTTTTTTTTCAATTTTCCTCTTGCACTAACCAGGTTTCAGAAACTAAATGACTCTTTCCAAACACTAAGGCAATAACAGCTGCTTCTGACCACTCTGTCACAGCACACTCACACAATGCCCAAACCTTACAGTAATTATTTTTACATTCAAAACAGAAAGGTATTTTTGGCATCAAACAAGCATCTCATTTATTTCACTCAAAGCCAAGCTGGTATGAGAGAGAGAGGAAGAAAAAAAATAAAAATCAAGATTAATAACTGAGAGGGAGGAAGGGGAAAGGAAAAGAAAAAGAAATAAAAAGGCAACCGCTCTTTATATGCTCCTATGTTCACTTAGTAAATTAACTCAATATTCCCAATATTTTCTAAAGTTCCGCTGCTAAAAAAAGAACTTGGTAATTTTGTCCACACAAAACTTTTATAATGCACCAATTTATTCTCTTTACAACCTGCGCAGTTACTCTCTAACAGGTCAATAAAAAATAGTATCTCTTAACTCCGCAAGCCTGCAAACCCACTAATCAAACTGTGGCACAGCTATGTTCTTTTGATGTAATCACTGAAAAAAGTGTCTCTAACTGGCCGCGGTAAAAAGTTTCTCAATTCACTTACCACAACAATTTCAAACAACTGCATACACTCAACTCACCCTAACACAACAATAAACACGTAATACAACACAACAAGTACTTTTACAACCACAACAGCAAAGTACAACAAAAATTCCAAAAACCCGCACACATACAGCAAAGCTAATAATTCACAACCATACCCAAATATTCACTTCTATTAGACCACTCCTCACACTTAATCAATCAATTTCTCATTTGCTCATGAAGACTAATCTGCACCCCACACACATACACAACACCGGTGTTAACAGTACTTCAAACTAGTTCTCTTTCAAACTAGTTTCCGTAGGGATCCACTCGATTCACCACCAGAATAGCTCGCGGCTGCTCTACCGGACAGTGAATCCCCCCCCTGCCAGCTAAGGACGATGAATTACTTCGCAGATTTCCCTTAGCCAGCCCAAACCAATCGCTTGCAAGCTTACCACTCAGGGACAACGCTGGGCACAGGACGTCTCTCTGTGTCTTACCAGCAGCCCTAGCCACGCGTATACGACTTACAGGCTTCCCTATTGTCCTAGGTTGCAATATTGATGTAGTTAAGTATTCTATTACCACCAGCTGTGGGCCATTAGCTGCTATCACCCACTCCGGATGACAGACAATGGGCCATCCGTTAGCTATTATCACTTCCTAACGACCCACCCCGCATGACAGGCAATGGGCCATCAGGGACCCACCGTGTGACTCATGGACTTATCTCGTCCCATTGTGAGATGCTCTGCTGAGGAGGGAGGAGCCAGGTGTTCCCACCTGGATATAACCTGGCCCTGGAACTGCCTGAGCTAGCCCTGTCTACTGGGTTCCCAGAGGACGAGAGCTACTACTGGATCTTCAGCTGGAGACTAGACCTTCACAGGATCACCGCTTCAACTGGACTACTTCAGTTGGACTGCTACTACCACCCTAACAGGGTGTTAGGTTGTATCTGACTTTGTCAGTGCTTTTCCTTGTATTATTTCACTTATTTTTAATTTCAATCTTGACTTGTGATCTCCCACTGGTTTATTTTCAAACCAAGACACCTATACCCAAAACACATACCGTTTCTCCGCTGTAGCAGGTGGTCGTTGTTTGCACCCGCAGTGAGCGGCCGAGGAGCGGAGGTCCTCCAGGAAAATCCCTGGGTGCGCCTAGGATGTCAGCCCCTCAGTCGATCCTGCAGCCAGACAAATCTTGTCCACCTGGGGTGCCAAATGAAGAATGGAATTGACTCCACAACTCAGAAAGTTATGAAGTAGGTATGTGTTTATTCCAGCTGGGGTGCATGGGGGGTAGCCTCTCCAAAGCCATGCACACCCTCAGCAGCACTTCACTAGGTTTATATTAGGTTACAGATTACATATGCATAAAGTTAGACAAAGCCCCTATACATATTCATTACTTATCCCTGCTTCGTATTATAATGAGTTCAAAGTTCATTTAAATATACTCGCGCAAGCACAGTGTCCCAAATTAATTGTGGGCAAGAGTCCCAAATGATTGATTACTACATGATCCATACTCTTCATCACGATGAACTGTTCACCCTGTTCCCTTGCGCATGCTCCCTTGGTTCTTGGTCCAAGTCCAAGCCTGAAAGCCAACATGTACCGGTCCTGGGGTCCAAGGGCAGGATGCTCGGTTACACTTGGTGGTTTCTCTCAATTATTTGGCTCTCTTCTCTCCATCCTCCCCGATACCAGGTAGGCACAAATTCATTAAGGGAATAATAAATGGTTTACAGCCGGCAAATCTTAGTAAATCATTATCCAATCTCTGGCTCTCTAAATCAGTTCAAGAATATTATTACTATTATCCAACTTCTAGTTCTTTTAAATTAAAAATTTCTATTTTACCCTAAATCACCTTAGGGATAAAATTCAAAGTGAATCAAGAGCCTTCTGTGTCTGCTAGGAAACACATCTCCTCTCGATCCAGGCCCACCTTAAAAGTTATAAAAGGCTCCTGTATGGTAGGTCTCTGGTATAATGGGAGCCCCTGACACCCTCGATTGGCTTTCTCCTGCCAAGGATGGAATGCCTTTGCCACGTCCTGGTGGCCATCTCCATCTCCTCTGTCCCGGGGGCCCCGCAGTTTATTCCTCCGGGGCTGTAATACCTTAGTCATCACCTTTGCTTTCCCTTATCCCTTCTTACATACATTTGCTATATCTTTCTAACCAGTTTTTTCAGGGGCTTATTCTTCCCTTCCTCTAGCCCCCACCCCAGTATTGCCTGGGGGTGCTTGTTCTCCCACATTTCAAAATCATTCCAAACAAAACCCTTAACAGACAATCCTAGTCCTTCCATGTACAATCCGCATTTTCCAGATATTCCCTCCGCCTTGTCCAAACGCAGCCCCTCCCTCCGGTGCTCACAGCAGACACAGCCAGCAGCACCACAGGTGACTGGGGTGCCCTGCAGCTTCATGGATGCCGGGAGGCCACTGCCGCCCCTGCCCCGGGGCGGGGTGGCAGGGTCAGGGACTCCCTGGCGCTGAGCTCCCAGCTGTCCCACAGCCCCAGCTCGGCTCCGCACCTCCCCGCTGGCTCCCAGCCCCGCACCTCTACGCTCACTCTTGCCGCTCCAAAAGCAGAGGATACAGGTGACTGTTGTATCACGGTCCGGGAGGGTGGCACAGACTGGCTCCCCCCGGACTGGGGTCCCTGGTCCGTGTGATTCCACCGAATGCAGGGCAGGCGGCCCCCGAGGTTCCGCGGCATGGCGGCAGTCTTCAAACCGCGTCAATTCAAGCAGGAATATTGTGAGACGAAGGAACAACTGGACTCCATCTCTGTTCTGGCAGATTGGTTTATTTGGGGTAACGGGGAAAAGGGGGTTGCAGGGGAGGAGAAGGGGGGAGGAAAGGCAGGGACGGGATAAGGTGTGCCAGCCCAGAGATGCAGACCTCGAGCAGATCTGGACATCGCCTTATAAAGGGAAAGGAAGGGGAGGGACTGTCTCCCCTAGAGCCAGTCCCGGGGAGTCTGAAGGGAAGACAGGCATAGGGAACCCACCAATAGATTTTGGGGTACAGCAGAGCATATTTTAAAATGAACCAATGATACACCGAGTGGGGAAACAAAGGGAGCACATGGAGATCTGAATATTGCATTACTACATTTCCCTCTTCTTATTTATATAAAAAAGAAAAAGGAAGCAGTTGTTGAAATGCAATCAAAATTATACACAGTTAAATCTATTGGTTTGAACCCATAGGATTGTTTAAGGGGATTTCAAAATCAAAAAATGAAGTCATTAGAGTCCATATATGTTGGTATGCATTTCCCTTGGCTGCTGGTAAGTGTCTTCTAGTTGGAATGTCTTTGCAGCAAACTGGCAAAGCTGGACAGCAGTTCTTGCATGGCTGTTGCTTCTGTTGCTGATTGGAACACACACTGCTGCTTGAGCCAATAGGGAAAGGTCCTTTTACTTGGAAAATAAAACTCAGAACACAATTATTACTTTTTGAGAAGCTGTCAGTGTCTGATGGAAAACACTGGCTACTCACAATTTACAAAAGCATTTCTCATTCACTCATCATCCTTCTTACCAGCCTGCAAGGCCAGGCCAGCTGTGCCCTCCCCCTCCCCAGCACTTCCGGTTTTGGCGTGGTAACCTAGGGGTGGGATTTTCCCACGCTTCTCCGCCCTGTGATGTAAGGGGGCGGAGCGTGCTGACATCTGAGAAGGGTCGGAGCCTACACAGCCAGGAAGGACTGAGCATGCTGGGTAGAAGAAGGTCTCGGAAGCATGGCCTCTGCCATCTTGAAAGTGAGCCTTGGTGTTATGAGGCTGTTTAGGGAAAGAAAGGATAGGAAAAGAGGGTGAGGAAGAGAGTTTAGGGTGAGGGCTAGCAGGAGGCGATTAGTCTCCCTCTAGCAGGGACAGAGAAGCTAGCAAAAAGCCTGAGAAAACGGAAGTAACCCAGTGTTTAGAGAAACAGTTTGCAGTCTGCTAGAAACTCTCCTGAGGGTTAGAGGGAAGAAGGAAGGTGGGGAAAGGAAAGTTAAAAACGGGGCTCAGGAAGGGGACTGGTAAGGGATCACCTTGGAGCCCCCCAAAGGTTGAAATAAAATATTTTAACTCAAAAAAGGAGGGGATAGAAGTTCGTTTTTTTTTGAGGAGGAGATACCTAGGAGGTTCCCACTTCCCCACGGTACCTGCCCTTCAAAGCTCACCTCTGCCTAACTGCTAATGGGAAACACAAAAAATAATCAGCTGGGAAATAAGGGAGATTTGCTGACTGCTTAAAACCCTGGGGAAATAAAAACGTGACATGCACTAACATTAAAATAAAATCCTTAACTAAAATTTGATGCGAAAAGAGTAAGGGGGTCCCTTACAGCTTTAGCTGGTCACCCAACTCAAAATTATGAACAAAATCAGCAAACCTGCCCATTCCCTGTGGTCCTCTCCACAGGCAGAACGGGTCAACCCTGGTCCCCGTGGTTCACAGTCCGGCCTGCGCTCTCACCTAGCGCCTACGGTTCCCTGTAACCCGGTTCCCCAGTTCCATGTTGAGCCTTATTCCTCTCAGCAACTAAATCCAGCTTCGGCAGAGATTCCTGGGAATTGCAGGGACTTTCTTATAAAAGTCTCTCCTGGGTGGTTAAAAGACTCCCACCACTGAAATCGCAGTTCCTCGGAGGCAGTAGATGTGAAAAAGCCCGGTGTGGAACAGTGGAGCAGCTCCGAACGCAGCATTGGTCCAGGCACGGCCCTGCCCACCGTCCTGCCGTGCGGCGACCCAAGATGTCTGCCGCCATGTGGCTCCCGCCACCAAAATGGCGGGCGCCACGTGGTCTCTCCACGGCATGGTCTTGCCGCTGCGTGGGTCCAGGGTGGCACGTGCCGCACCGGGCGGTGTTTTGCCGGCGGGGCTGGCGGTGGTCGGCGGCCCCTGTCTTCTCCGGGCAGTGGCAGTGGCTTGGCGCCGGCTCCCCAGGGCCGCGGGACGGGGCAGGCAGCGGCGGCGGGCACCCAGCTCCCGCGGCTCGGTGGCGGCGGTGGCAGCTCTGACACGGTGGTTTCGGTGGCGATGGCGGCAGCGGGCGAGCAGCCCGGCCCCGCTGCGGCCGCTGCGGCCGCCCCACCCCGCATGCAGCGCCGGGCCACCCCGGGGGCTCCGCTTCCCGGGGCGGTCCGTCACCGCCACAGGCGAACCGGCATCAGCGGCTTGAGGCTTCAGCGCGGCAGGAATCCAGCGGCATGCAGCAGCGGCGAGGAGTGGCAGGAAAGCGGCAAAATGGTGAAAAAAGCGGCGAGATGGTTCTTTCACGGTAAAGCAAGGTGATTCGATGGAATTTTTCTGGGGTCTTGGCACCATTTGTTGTATCAGGGTCCGGGAGGGCAGCACAGACCGGCTCCCCCCTGGACCGGGTCTCTGGTTCATGTAAATCCCACCGGATCTGGGGCGGTGGCCCCCGAGGTTCCGCGGCATGGCGGCAGTCTTCAAACCGCGTCAATTCAAGCAGGAATATCGTGAGACGAAGGAAGAACTGGACTCCATCTCTGTTCTGGCAGATTGGTTTATTTGGGGTAACAGGGAAAAGGGGGTTGCAGGGGAGGAGAAGGGGGGAGGAAAGGCAGGGACGGGATAAGGTGTGCCAGCCCAGAGATGCAGACCTCGAGCAGATCTGGAAATCGCCTTATAAAGGGAAAGGAAGGGGAGGGACTGTCTCCCCTAGAGCCAGTCCCGGGGAGTCTGAAGGGAAGACAGGCATAGGGAACCCACCAATAGATTTTGGGGTACAGCAGAGCATATTTTAAAATGAACCAATGATACACTGAGTGGGGAAACAAAGGGAGCACATGGAGATCTGAATATTGCATTACTACAGGTGACCTGCAGATGGCCCTGGGTCAGCTGACAAAACTAGAGGACGAGATGGGGGAAGGTGCTGAAAAACATCCCAATCCTCACCCATTTTCTCTTTCTCCTCTCTTTCCTCTTCTTCCTTCTTTCTTAACACATCCTCTTCTCCCATTTTTTCCCTTTATTCTAGTTTGGGTTCTACCTGCCACCGGATTCAATATTCCTTTGCCTTCAACATGTCCACTCATCCCTCTTCATCCTGTGATGCGAGAGGCTCCCAGCAGCTGTCCCCCTTTCCCTTCTTCAAGGGGATACTACAAATCCAACCTCTTTTTCCACAGGATCATACATCAGACACCTCTTTCTACTACAACATTCTACACAACCATATTTCAGAGATTTACTTCTATTATCCTTCTTGAAAGCCAGTATCATACACTGTTTTGGCTCTCTTGGTAACAAACCACATTTCTTCAGCTACACACACACAGGAGTCTCAAAGAGATACCTATTAGCACACACAGAGAAACAGCATACACACTAAAATTCAACACACGTTCAAAACATGTTTTAACACTCAACTAGTTACTTTTTTTTTTATCCCGCAGGCGTCCCTGCCTGGATTTATATGCTGGCAAGAGATATAAATTAGCACAGGTAATTCGTGCACACACATACGTGATAAATTGGGTCTCAATAAATCAATCAGAGACAATTCCAATTCAGTAGTTTGTAATTTATACAAGCCAGTGGATACAGGTCAAAGCAGCACTGGGCGGGCTAGGCAGGCTCCCTCGCTCTGCCTACGACACACCGCGCAGAGGTTTGTGTGTGCCGGGGTTTTATGCAGTCTCTTTTTCCGGGTTACGTGTCATTCGCTGGAGATAAGGCTGTGTCTGTGTAGTCTGTTGCTGTTGCTAGGGGGTCCGCCGCTGCCTTCCGAAGGCTCGTAGTCTGCCTCACACGCTCGCAGCCTGCCCTTCCCCCTAAACCTTGTCGGTTACTTTAGATTGTGCAAGTTTTGTATAAGCCTTATGTAAACAGGATGCTTAAGTTCTGCTTATGCCAGCAGGAGGTCTTTGGCCTGTGGGGACCCTGTTTTCCTGTTGCGATTTAGCGAATCAATCCCTATCTATCACAATCCCCCCTTTTTTTAATACCATTTTGTTCGCTAAATCGTTTTAAGGCCTCTGTGCTAAGGATCAGTCCTTCGGCCATATCATATTCTTGCTGATCGGGTATTATCTCTAGTTTAGCCTTAACTAGCATTAGGTGTGCTGCTTCCAATCTTCCCTTAACTATACTTAAAAGTCTCTTGAATATACATGGTCCAAATGTAAGTGTCAATATTAGTGCAACCAGAGGTCCCGTTAGGGTAGATAACAAGGTTGTAAGCCACAGGGATGTATTGAACCAGCTTTCATACCAATTCCGGGCATTTTCTCTTTCTCTTTTGCATTTTTCTAATCTTTTACGGAGTTCAGACATAGCATCTCTCACTACCCCTGTGTGGTCAGCATAAACACAGCATTCTTCATTTAATGCTACACACAATCCCCCTTCTTGGGCCAGTAAAATTTCTAAGCCCCTTCTATTTTGGAGAACTACTTCTGAGAGAGACCTTAGAGATGTTTCAAGTGCCATGATTGAGGCCTCGATTTTAGCCAGATCTTCATCAACTACTACCCGCAGAGCGGTGAATTCTTTGTCTTGTTTTACAAGAGATGCTATACCTGTACTGGCTCCAGTAGCTCCTAAAGCCAGCAATGTTGCTATGGTAATGGCTGTTATTTGGCTCCCGCTTCATAATATGATGTTCTGTAACGGAATGGTGTTCATACACGTAATCAACCAGGGTAGTAGCTTATGCGTGGTATTATTACAACTTGAATACAATAATCTGTTTTGTTGAAATGCTTGAGTGGAATACACGGTGTCACTCCCACACTGGCACACACCCAGTAGGCGTTTTTAGAGGGAATCAGCCAATCTGCTGGTCTTTCAGCCTTTTTAGCCTGCGTTGTTGTGTTACACAAATGTTTCTTATTTTCAGGTACTTGCCCAAAACATCTCCCTTGGCCTGACACCTGTGCAAGGGTTATGCCGGTGCTTAGTTCTCTGCCCTTTTTCCATAGACATTGTGCAGGGTTTGTGCCATTTATTCGTCTGGCTTTCTCTGTGGTACCTAGTGCTTCATAGAAGGGTGGTCTGGTGTTGTAACATAACCAGCAGTGTTCTGTTAGATTGGGGTGTGTATTACTAAGTACATTATAACTAGCTTCCATCAGTTTCCATAGCTCATCTGTTCTTCCTGAGGTGGGTGGGGGTATATTTGTTACTATCGTGAGGGTGTTGTTTTGTGTGGAAACTGTGGTACCTTCGTTGGTGGGGACTTCTTTTGCAATTACTGCATTCGGCCCCACCGGTTCAGGGTCACTCGGGATGGGCTCTTTATAAATATTAGGCTCCCGGGGTCGGTCCCGGGTACATATAGCCTGACTCCCCAGGTTTTTCCTACTACCCATGCTACATCTGTCCCTTGAGTGATATTTATATAAATTCCGTGACACACAGATCCTCTAGGATTTGAGTTCCCAGTGTCAATATAATTGTACTTAGTAGGTGATGTACACCCTTGAGGATACCATCCTGTGGAAATATGTTTGTCACTGTTCCTAGGAGTCCAACTTCCTGCTACAGTTACACACTCCCAATGTGCACAATAATAAGCTGATGGTTGATTACAGTACCCAAGACCAGGATTTGAACTTGGGCACATATAGTAATCTGTAGTATGATTCGGATACCAGTATGGTCCTAATGACCCGACTGGGATCTGAAAAGATGGGTTTCCCACAGTAGTTCGTGTTTGTATGATGTGTTGATCTTCCCATCAGATCAGAGACCATTTAAACAGTTCATGAGGATGATGGCTAGCGCTAGTCATGATACATTTTAACAAAATTAAGCTACACATATATATACATCATGTAAGTGATGGTCCCATGGCTGAACATGTACTTCTTACCTGTATTTGATACCCACTTTGCTGCTTGGGCTCTTGAACCCTTTTAAAGTCCTTCCAAGACTCGGGGCAGCTCAGTCCAGATCTTTTCATAGTCCCACAGACTGTCTTTACTCTCCCAGGTTCGATTCCTCTGCCTTGCCCGTCGACTCGGTTGCCGCGAGCCACGGGGGTCACCATCTTCTCAGCAGCAAGGATATTCCTTGGGGGGCTCCGGGGTAAATGATCTGTTTTTATAACTGTCCCAGTTTTTATGTTTAACCACTGGACCATGGCAGGGTAAGTGAGCCACATTTTTTCTACAGTCTCCTCCAATGATTTCTGCCACCATCAGCCTAGGTTCATTGGAGTGGTAACAATAAAATTCAGGGCGAATCCCATGGAGGTAAATATCCGACCATTCGGGCGTCCCCCGTCGTAATCTCCCCAATTTAACAGCCAATCATAACAAATGCTCGGTTTGCTTACGTTCTGCCTTATAGCAGGTTGGACAGACCCCCATAGGAGGCCTTCCTCTGGTGCAATTGGTCCACCACTTTTCCCTACATACTTTGCATACAAAACATACAAAGGGATAGCAATTACAATTAGGGGTATTACATTTGACCACATGGTCCCAAGCATAGCAATCATAGGGTAAATCATACTTATGGAAAACTCTAATGGGGTATTTCGGGTGTACAGTAACAGGGTTCATGCACTAGAAATTACAGTCTCCTAAGTCTTATCTTCAATTCCTCGGGGCGTTCCACGACTTTCCACAAGGGGTCTCTGTTGAACTTCTTTACTCGGCTGGCGTGAGTCCAACCCTTTTCGGCGGTCCGGACTGCGGATTCTGTGGTAAGTAACACAACATAGGGACCTTCCCATTGAGGGGTTAAAGATGCCTCTTTCCAGGATTTTATTAAAACTTCATCTCCAGGCTGATATGCATGTATCGGCATCCAGAGACGTGGTCTTTGGACAGCTAACCCCTTTTGTCTCAGCTTGTCCCATCTCCCCGCCAGGTGTGTTATGTAAGTTTGTAAGTGAGTGTCTGATATAGCGGGATGATCTCCAGGAATTTCTAAATCAAAGGGCATTCCATATAACATTTCATAGGGAGAAAGTCCTATATCTGTACGGGGTTGTGTCCTAATATTTAATAGAGCTAACGGTAAACATTTAACCCAACTCATTTTTGTTTCAAGTATTAATTTAGTCAATTGTTTCTTAATTTCCCCATTCATACATTCTACTTTTCCCGAACTTTGTGGATGGCAAGGGGTGTGATATTCCCAATTGATACCTAGAGCGTCTGCCACAGCTTTTGCCACCTTGGACACAAAATGGGGTCCTCGGTCTGAGTCCATAGTTTCAATGAGACCGTATCGTGGAATAATTTGTTCTAACAATACCTTGGCAACTGTGTAGTAGCTCGTGTTGTTTGAACGGCTTCCACAAAATGGGTTAAGTGGTCTACCATTACTAGTAGATATTTGTGTCTTCCTACTGCAGGTAATTCTGTAAAGTCTATTTGAACATGGGAGAATGGTCTATGTGCCAATTCCCGTCCCCCAGGCAATCGTTCTCTTAGTTGCTGTTTATTTACTTTCTCGCAGGTTACACATCCCATGGTTACTTGTTTGGCCAGATTATATATCCCTATGCACATATATTTATTAGCAAAGTGATCTACTAAGGCTTGTATTCCCCAATGAGTCTTTTCATGTAGTCTCCGCAAAACCCGCAGAGCCATAGCTTTTGGTAGTACTTCCCTCCCATCTGCAAGGACCCACTTCTTTTCTAAATTCTGTGTCACCCCTGTTTGTCTAAGCTTTTGCTCCTCTAGCGTAGAAAAGCATAACAACTGGGGTCTCCGGGTTTGACCCTCTTCTCCATGTACATAACACCATTCCTTTTGGGGATTATTGCATGCGCAAACCAGACCATCGCGCCCAAAATCCTCCCAGCAAGCAAAGCAGGGGAATTCCTCTAAATCATCTTTACCTGTTGTACATGTCTCACGTGGGTGTTTTTTGTGGAGGGTAAGCAAAGCGGCTCGTTTCGCTTCTTCGTCTGCTAGGTTATTTCCTCTTGTAGTTAAGCTTAATCTTTTTTGGTGCCCTTTGACATGTACTACAGCCAGTTTAGTCGGTTGCCGAAGTGCTTTTAAGATTTCTTTAATGAGCCTCTCATGCACTAGTCCCTTACCCTGGGAGGTTATTAGGCCCCTTTCTTCCAAAATTTTTCCAAATGTATGTACCACTCCAAATGCATATTTGGAGTCAGTGTAGATGGTTCCCATGTCTTTTCCAATTATTTGCAAGGCTCGTAATACAGCATAAAGTTCACATGCCTGGGCTGACCAGCTTGGGTTTAGGGGACCTGATTGGAGTACTTCCATGGTTTGTCTGTCAATGATGGCATAGCCAGACTTACGTTTGCCCTCTATTACCCGTGAGGACCCGTCTACAAATAATTTAATACCGTCTTCTAATTCTTCCTTTTCCAGGTCAGGCCTAATCTTTGTTCTTCTATGGTTTGGAGGCAATCACGTAATAGCACATTGCCGTCGGGTACCCCATACAAAAATTGGGCCAGATTTTGTATCGAGGTGGTTTCTAAAGTTAATTTAGGAGACGCAACCAGAATTCCTTCGTATTTTAGCAATCTGGCGTCTGTGATCCATTTATCTGCCTTTTGGGATAAAATACCCCAGATATCATGAGGGGAGACAACTTGCAGTTCTCCTCCAAAGGTTATTTTGAGGGCTTCCTCTACCATTAGTGATGCTGTGGCTACTACTTGAAGACAAGTAGGCCATCCCTTACTAATGGGGTCTAATAATTTAGATAAACAGGCCACAGGCTTTTTACTACCGGCCCAGTCCTGAGCTAAAATACCAAATGCAGTCCCCTCCTCGGTATTCACAAATAAATGGAAGGGCTTGTGGATATCAGGCAAGCTTAACACGGGTGCATTGACCAATTCTTTTTTCAGAGCCTGAAATCTTTCCTCATCCGCCTGAGACCATTTAAGGAGTCCGTCATGGGCCAATTTTCCATATAGGAATTTGACCTTTTGGCTGTAATTCTCTATCCATTGTCTACAGTAACCA
>NC_139510.1:17854511-17928160 GCF_008360975.1 Lichenostomus cassidix
AAACTCTTGTTGCTGAGGTCCTACTCTAAGCTTTACCAGAGGCTCTGATGGTTGCCTTGACCCCAGCAAATAGAGCCCCTGACACCCCTAATCTTCCGCAAACATTTTTAGGTCCGCCAGCCTTTGGCGGCAATCTTTCTTCATGTGCCGTTTTTTCTGACAGTAGTAACATACTACTTCACTTCTCCTTTGTGCCTCCTTGTCCCGAGACGCCTTAAAAGGTCGCTGCTCAGGCTGTGGGCTCCGAGGTGGCTGGACCGGTTTTTCTTGTCCACCCCTAACAGCCGCCACCATCATTTTTACTTGCTTTCGATGACTTTCCTCATCTCTCCTCACATACACTTTCTGAGCTTCTCTCAACAACTCATCCAACCCCCAATTTTGCCAATCATCTAACTTTTCAAGCTTTTTCCTAATATCTACCCATGCCTTGGCCACGAACTGAGTTTTCAATAAGGTTTGTCCCACGGGAGAATCTGGATCTATACCAGAATAAAGTTGCAAATTTTTCCGTAATCGTTCTAACCATTCAGTGGGATCTTCATCTTTCTTTTGCTGTTCATTAAAGGCCTTGGTCATGTTCTGTCCCCTAGGGACGGCCTCTTTAATGCCTTGGACAATAATAGTTCTTAAATCCTGCATATGGGCCCTATCGTTAGGATCCTGGTTGTTCCAATTGGGCTGTTGGAGTGGCCATTTCATATCCCCTATTGGACCCTGGGGATGATTGTTTTCCCAAATCCTCATGCCGGCAGCTCTGATCATCCGCGTCTCCTCTGCCGTAAAGAGGATGCCCTGGATTGACTGAATTTCATCCCAAGTATATATGTTGGGACCCAGAAATTGGTCTACCCTTTCAGCGACCCCCAGAGGATCTTCTAAAAGGTGTCCCATCTCTTTCTTAAATTCCCTAACATCCCCTGAATTTAAAGGAACTGCTATGTACCCTATGCCAGGTGCCTGACCTCCTCCCGGTTGATTTACCATACCCATGCCAACCTCTCTAAGTGGATATAAACCATTTCGTGCCCTACTACGTGTAATGCGTCTATTGGATTGGGCAGGCTCCTCATCCTCAGACGACTGATTAGTGTCATCTTGGGGTAATAACGGGGCTATTGGTGCATTCTGAGGCGGCGCCGGAGTTGGTGCTGGAGGTACATATGGAGGGGGCATTTCCTCTGAATTCCTTTTCTTAGGATCTTTTCGTTTTAACACAAAAAGTCCTGCCCCTCGTATCAGGGTAATCCAAAGGGCAGCATAATCACTTTCTTCCTGATTAAAAGGTTGTTTGGAATTTACATACAAATTTAAAGCTTGACACATAAAATCCTCAAACGACCCAAATACTGGCCAATACAAAGGGTCAGTCCGTATCTGTTTTCCTCCCCAAACTACCATGCAATAATTTATCATTTTACTTTTACCCCTCGTACGGGGGTCATTCGCCCAATATTTAATCAAAACCCCTAAGGGACTATCAGGCGGGATATCCAGGAGTTTTGGCTGGGGCTCCACCCCCATGGATTCAGAGGGCTTGCTTTTCCTCTGACCCATCTTCCAGAGTGTCTTCAGTCACACACACACTCACGTCCTCCCGGTCGTGGCCCAGTCCCTCGCGGGATGTGGGAACCACACTACAAGGGAGTCCACACTCACTTTGCCAAGCCTTCGGCATCTCACACACCACACTCTGGGATAACCACCCCAACCGAACGGATACCCTGTGTTCTCTTAATCTGAACACATACTCACGCGTTCTGCGTCTTCGTCCGGAGCTTCATGCACAAAGATTATGGGGTTTTCCTTTGACCAGTATCCTAATTTAGGTTCGTCGGTCAGGGTGTCGGAGAAGTACCCCCGCAGGGCCGTTGAAATAACGGGGTGCCTCCCAGTGAGGGGTCTCCAGCGAGGGACCCTGTTCCGAGTCACGGCACCATGTTGTGATAAATTGGGTCTCAATAAATCAATCAGAGACAATTCCAATTCAGTAATTTGTAATTTATACAAGCCAGTGGATACAGGTCAAAGCAGCGCTGGGCGGGCTAGGCAGGCTCCCTCGCTCTGCCTACGACACACCGCGCAGAGGTTTGTGTGTGCCGGGGTTTTATGCAGTCTCTTTTTCCGGGTTACGTGTCATTCGCTGGAGATAAGGCTGTGTCTGCGTAGTCTGTTGCTGTTGCTAGGGGGTCCGCTGCTGCCTTCCAAAGGCTCGTAGTCTGCCTCACATGCTCGCAGCCTGCCCTTCCCCCTAAACCTTGCTGGTTACTTTAGATTGTGCAAGTTTTGTATAAGCCTTATGTAAACAGGATGCTTAAGTTCTGCTTATGCCAGCAGGAGGTCTTTGGCCTGTGGGGACCCTGTTTTCCTGTTGCGATTTAGCGAATCAATCCCTATCTATCACAGCACACACACACACAAACATCACAGCAGCTGCAAGATCCACTGCAGGTATCAGACCTGCTTTTCCCAAAGGCACCAGGGGGCCAACTCATCCCCAGACCACAAAATGCACTGCATTTTCCCTTGTTGCCCCCCTTGGGCATGGATTGTCGAGACCCCTTCTCGACTTTCCCTTACTGCCCCCCTTGGGTGTCCATGTCCTTATATTTTTGGGATCATCATCCCTTGTGCTGGGGCCCCTTCCCAGCTTTACCTTTGCAACCCTCCATGGGTGCCCTGTTTTACCTGTGCTACCCTCCATGGGTGCCCTCCCAGGTTTACTCTCCGGGGATCCCATTTTACTCATTGGTGAGATTTTCAGTGGTCCTTTCTTGTGGACTCTTCACAGGCCCCCCTGTTCCACCGCTCATCTGTCTCCTGGACTGTCTTGGGTACCCAATCAATTGCCCGCTGCCAGCAACCACCAAGGGGAGTTGATCACCGAAACTGGGTGAGGCACGCCTTCAGCTCCACTTGCTGACCGCTGCCCCCGAATGGTGGAAGGATCCCAGACAAGCCCTCGTATTACAGGAAAATGAATCCACAAACGCCATAGGTTTATGTCCAAAAAGGAGACAGAGGAGTCCTGTAACTTTATTCATTAATAAAGGGAGAGGTCATGGGCATTTCCCATGGGGTCCCTCTCAAATTGATAGGGGATGCAGCCTCTTTTTATCCTAATTTCTCAGCCGCAGTTCCCTCTCTCTTTCCTCATTGGCTGAGGTACTTGAGAGGTACAGACTTCCCAGAATTAATTAGATAATATACATCCCCCCCTGATACAGACACCCTCAATACACATTCCCCTTTTCTTCTTCTTCTTATGTCTCTGTTCTTGTAGTTCATTAATACAGTCTTGGGTAAGTCAAATTAGGGGAATTCCTATGGAAATCCTACCCACTGTTTCTTCTATCTTTCAGTATCAGTCTTATCTTACCAGCAGACTCAGGTCTTATCTTTACCAGTAATTTGTTTGTAAAGACACACCCTTATTCCTTTCAGGACCAAAGAGAGACCCAAAATGCCAGAAATGCCCTTTCCCAAGATGGCGCCCAGCAGGGGCAGCCTCGTGGTTTGAAGGACAAAGGGACAAGATGGCATCAGATCTCTCCCAGGAAGGCAGGAGATTATAGAGCAGTTCTAGAAGCCCATGATGACTTGCCAGTTCGTGTGGGATCAGTGCCTTCCTCACAGCAGGGGACAGCAGGGCAGGGCAGGGAGAAGCAGCTGGGCTGGGGCCACTCCGTGTTTTCTCTCCTCAGCTGGGTGTGGCTGACAGCAACCTGGTCTGGAGCAGGCCCACTACAAGACTGTTGGTGTGATGCCCCTGCCTGTGGACAGGCATCTGCGAAATTCGCCCTGAGGCAGCTCAAAACCACTAACTGCAGTCTCTCCAAGATGAGGAAAAAACCCCAGAAATGAAAAGGGCGCCCCAAAAGGAGAACCCTCTGCTTAAGCAAGACAAAAAAGCCAGAGAAGAAAATACCATGTGGCAAAAAGCAGGAAACTTCCTTTCAGGGCTGATTTTAAAAGCACCTGTGATAGCACCCCATACACAAGGTTCCCAGCTGCAGGGTGTTAAAGAGACAGTAACAATTTTTTGCACAGATATAGACTACAATAACATTACGGATTACCCCAGCGTCGGAAAACAATATAACTTTAGACATTTTATTGTATCTCTCTAATTAGTTTTAACTTGACTTTACCTAGGGAAAAGGAGCTTTCTTTAGTTTTTTTAAGAGATATAGTATCACCCTACGGAGATGGAATTAACATACCACGGAGTGGGAGTGACCCCGAAGATAACCAGAAAGATAAAGACCATTAACAGAACATCTGCAGGACATTGTGGCCACCCACCGAACATCCGCAGGTCACGGGGTTATCTCAAACATTTACCAGATGCCACCTCCATCAGGGATGAAGGCATCTGATCCGAAACAGGAATGATAAGAAAAACTGAAGAATGAAATACCTAATTAGCATCAGAAGCGAAGACATTCAGATCCAATAAGAAACCTGAATATCGGAGGTTACTCAACTCTGGTCCAATGAAACTTTAAACAATGTATCTCTATGGGGTTTTGACTGTATAAAATTCGGGAGAAAATTCTCTGAAGGTATGTGTTCTTGGAATACTTTCCTAGGCACATCCTGGCCAGCAAATAAAGTAATGCCTGATTCTCTATCACTTCAAATACTGTGTTAGAGGGTTTTTCTTTTACCCGCAGATTCAGTGACAATTTTTGGCAACCACGAAAGGGACAATGCTGTTGATCACTCCATGGACTCCAGGAACGTGAGTGTCTCCTCAGCGCGCACGGAGATTTCATCCGGAGAGACCTCTCGGTCCCCGGAATCTGGTGAGTTCAACACAAGATCCCGTGTTTTTTGTTTAAGGCATTACTTTGAGGTAAAATACAAGTGTGACGGTTTAATTAGATACTGGAAAAATCACTAGTGATGCATGCATGTTGTCCTGGTTTCCTAGTTTGAGTCTAGGCGCCCAACCCCTGTGTTTCTGAGTTAAAGTCTCGGTTGCCTTGGTTACGAGTTCAAGTCTCAGTGTCATCTTCCTGTATTTCTGAGTTCGAGTCTCGGTTGCATTGTTCCCAGTTCGAGTCTGAGTTGTCTCAGTTCCGAGTTTGAGTCTCGGAGCCTGGTGTTTGAGTTTGAGTCTCAGTTGCTCTGGTTCCGAGTTAGAGTCTCGGTTTGTGTCGGTTCCGAGTTAGAGTCTCGGTGTCCAACCGCCGCGCGGTTTCAGGTTTGAGTCCCAATACCTAGTTAAAACGCAATTGCAGAGTATTTTGGAGTTCAAGTCTCCTGCCTAGGTTACAGTGAAAAGCTTTTTTTGAACAGAGTTTTTCCTGGTGCTTTTGAATTTTTGAATGCGTGTGTGAGTGTACTGTGTGTGTGCAAATTACCTGTTAACTTGTGTGTTTTACCGGTATAAAAACCCACGCGGGGACGCCCGCGAAATAGAAATAACTTGCTGAGTGTTGAAACATTGTGAATGATTGTAAAATCGTTGTGTGTGCTGTTCTCTGTGTGTGCTAATAAGTATACCTCTGCGACACCTGTGTGCGTGTAACTGGCATTGTTGGTAGCTACACTATTCGATATGGGTTCAAAGTTATCTCCACCTACTCGGGAAGGAGGTATACCCAGGAGTTCACCCCTGGGTTGTATTTTGCAAAATTGGAAAAAGTTTAAAGGCCCCTCTTTAACCCGTAAACAGTTAATAGAATATTGTAACCGCTGGTGGCCGAGTTATCTATTAGATAAGGAAGAATGGCCTTGTAACGGGTGTTTAGATTCTGAAACAATCCTGCAGCTAATGCTATATTGCCAGAAAAAGGAAAAGTGGAATGAAATACCTTACATAGATTTGTTTTGTGAGTTGAAAAATGACTTAAATTTACAGAAGAAATGTGGTTTGTTACCTAGGGAACCAAAGCAGTCTGTGATACTGGCTTTAAAGAAGGATAATAAAAGTGAATTTCTGGAATATAGTTGTGTAGAATGTTGTGGTGGGAAGAAGTGTCAGAAGCATGATTCTGTAGAAGAGATCGAATTCTTAGTTTCCCCTCGAAGAAGGGAAAGGGGGGCAGCAGTTGGGGAGCCTCCCACAGCACGAGATGAAGAGGGAGCAAGTGGGCATGCTGAAGGTGAAGGGACGTTGAGTCCGGTGGCAAGTAGAACCCGAAATGGAATAAGAGACAGGAATGGGGAAAGGGGGGTAATTCAAGCGCCACTCCGGCAAGCTGCCGGGGCAGAAGGACCCAGTTACTGTTAAGGTGCCGTTTTTAGTAGCAGATTTAAGATCCTGGAAAGAGCTTGCAGGATCATACAGGGAAGATCCTGAGAAAGTGGCTAAGATTTTCGAGACTATTATTAGAACGCAGGACCCAGACTGGTTAGACATTCAAGTGGTATTGGATTCTCTGCTAACCCAGGGGGAGAAAGTCATGGTGTTGGCAAAAGCAAAAGAAGCAGAGAGACTCCATGCTCAGAATGCTCAGCCGGGAACCTTAGATCAGCATTTCCCACAGACAGATCCGCGGTGGGACCCCAATAACCCAGGGCACAGGGAGCTATTGACTCGGTATCAGAGGTTGATTGTGTTTGGCATAAGACAGGGTATCCCAAAAGCTATAAATATATCAAAGCTGTATCAAATAGTCCAAGGAAAAGATGAACCCCCTTCTGACTTTTATCAGTGACTTTTAGATGTGGCCAGGAAATATACTAATCTGGACCCTGAAAGAGAAGGGGATGCATTGCTGTTAACAACAATATTTGTGGGGCAATCTGCTCCAGACATTAGAGTAAAACTTCAAAAATTGGAGGGGGAAGATTCTAGAAATATAAACAAATTACTGGATATAGCCTGTAAAGTTTACAGCAACAGAGAAGACATTAGAGATGCTAAACTCATAGCAGCTATAAGAGGCCAAAGAGACAGTCCTCATTGTTATAAATTAGGTCTCAATAATCAATCAGAGACAATGTCCAATTAAGCATAATTTGATTTATTTAGAGCAAGCGGGTATCAGCGAGGCAGCGCTGGGCAGATAACTGCCCTGAAATAGTCCGAGCCCCTCCTTTTTATGCAGTCTCTATTTTCTGACCATGTATATCTTCCGGAGTTGGTACAGCCCCTTGCGTCATGGTGTTGCTAGGTGGTCTTATTCTGCCCTTCGGTGGTCGTGGGAAACAAGTTCTTGCACGTTCGCATTGCCCCCCCCCCCCCTTTTTCCCCCCCCAAGCGATGATTCTATAACAGCCCACTCCCAACAAATACAGGATATAGGATGTGCAGGGTGGGGGTCTCCCTCCCCTTTCTATTCGATTCTGGGGACAAACAGGATGCCTTAACAGGATGTGTTGGGGCCCCTTTTCCTCTCTCTTGCGATTCTGCGAATTTCCATCACACTCATGACGCCTCAGAGGGAGGCAGTCATCCTGAAACCCCAGGGAGGGGCAGTTACCGGGGAATCCCAAGGAGGGGTGGTTCCCAGGGACTCCCAAGGAGAAGCAGCTCCCGTGAAATGCCAGGGAGGGACAGCTTTCGTGGCCTGGGTAAAGATCAGTGTGCAAATTTTAAACAAGTCGGTCACTGGCAGCGCGACTGCCCATTTTAGAATGGACACACCCCTAATGAAACTGTAAGACTTTTAGAGTTAAATGAAGCATGACAGGGACCGGGGAAGTCATCCCCAGCTGACCCCCTGGTTACTCTGACGTTGGGGAACGAACAAGTTGATTTTCTAGTAGACACGGGTGCAACTTACTCAGTTCTAAACACTTGCAAAGGGGCTCTTAGCCAAAACACTGTAAATGTCACAGGTGCCACCGGGAAAAGCGAAAACTTGCCATTCTTTCAACCTCTAAAATTTAAAATAGGAAAAATGTGGTTAACTCATCAGTTTTTATATATGCCTGAATGCCCAATGCCTTTGCTCGGAAGAGATATTTTAAGTAGGTTAGATGCAAAAATAATATTTAAAAATGGACAAATACAAGTGTGTATTCCCGAAAGTAAAGCTCTGGAAGCCCAGATTTTTATGTTGTTACAGCAAGCAGACACTACAGAAGAGATCCCAGAGGAAGTGAACAAGGCTGTCAATCCTTCGATGTAGGCCACTGACATTCCAGGGAGATCAAAAGCAGCAGAACCAGTAAGAATACAACTAAAACCTGATGCAAAACCGGTAAGGCAAAACCAATACCCTTTAAAGTTAGAAGCCAGACAAGGATTAGAAACACTTATTGCAAAATTTGTACAACATGGGCAATTGAGACAATGTGAATCAGTATACAACACTCCTATCTTACCTGTAAAAAAGCCGCATACTAATGAATACAGACTAGTGCAAGACCTCAGAGCCATTAACCAAATAGTGCAAGACATTCACCCAGTGGTATCAAACCCTTACACACTTTTAACCAAAATCAAAGAGTCTGATGAGTAGTTCACTGTCTTAGATCTTAAGGATGCTTTCTTCTGCATACCCCTTGATAATGAAAGTCAACCCCTGTTTGCTTTTGAATGGGAAAACCCCTCAACAGGTCGTAAAACCCAATTAACTTGGACTGTTCTTCCGCAAGGCTTTAAAAATAGTCCCACTTTGTTTGGTAGCCAACTAGCAAAAGAATTAGAAACATGGAAATTAATGAATGAAGAAATCACTTTGCTGCAGTACGTTGATGATATCCTGATTGCTGCAAAGACTAAAGCAGACTGTGTTGAAATGACTATAAGTTTACTAAACTTTCTGGGACAAGCTAGTTACAGGGTATCCAAGAAGAAGGCCCAAATCGCCAAAGAACACGTAACCTATCTGGGATTCACCATCTCCCGGGGTAAGCGAAGTCTTGGGACTGAAAGAAAGGAAGCCATCTGTCAGATTCCGGAGCCAAGGTCTGTACGTGAGTTACGAACCTTCCTAGGGAGGTGGGCTGGTGTCTTTTGTGGATTCCTAATTATGGACTTCTGGTAAAGCCCTTGTATGACGCCCTGAAAAACTCAGAAGAAATACTAGGATGGACTCCAGAATGTCAAACAGCTTTCAGAGACTTAAAAAGAGCCCTAATGTCTGCCCCTGCATTAGGATTGCCTGACCTGACCAAACCCTTTGAACTGTTTGTGCATGAACATTTGCACCTTGCTTTAGGAGTGTTGGTTCAGAGGTTGGGCACAAGCAAAAGGGCTGTGGGATATTTTTCTAAACAGCTAGACAATGTGAGCAAGGGGTGGCCCAGCTGTCTTCGAGCTGTGGCAGCAACAGTCCTTCTGATACAAGAAGCTCGGAAACTGACCATGGGCCAGAAAATGACTATGTTCCACACATGGTCATCTCCGTCCTGGAACAAAAGGGGGGCCACTGGTTATCCCCTAGCCGAATGCTTAAATATCAAGTGGTTCTATTGGAACAAGATGATGTGGAGTTAAAAACTACAGCTGCCCTTAACCCAGCTATGTTCCTCGAAGGTGCACCAGATTACGAAGGGGCCATACAACATGACTGTCTTCTAACTATTGAACAAGTTTATTCCAGCAGAGAAGATTTGAAGGACACTCCACTGGAAAATCCAGATTGGGAACTCTTCACAGATGGTAGCAGCTTTGTGCGGGAAGGAAAATGAAAATCCGGGTATGCTGTAGTAACCCAGACTGAAGTAATTGAAGCCAACCCATTACCTGTTAACACCTTCACACAAAAGGCTCAACTCATTGCACTGCAGCGAGCCTTAGAATTGTCTAAAGGTAAGAAGGTCAACATATGGACTGATTCTAAATATGCATTTGGAGTGGTACATGCTCATGGAGCTATCTGGAAAGAACGAGGGCTCCTCTCAGCACAAGGATCTCCTATTAAGTATGGAGATATTATTACACGACTTCTGGATAGTGTTCAGCTACCAATCCAAGTGGCTGTTATGCACTGTAAAGCTCATCAATTTGGAAATACACCAACTAATGTTGGAAACAGATTGGCAGATAAAACTGCTAAAGAGGTGGCAGAGAAAAGCATCCTTATAGTTGTTCCATCAAAATACATGAACCTTCCACAAGTAACCCCGGAATACCAAACCCATGATAAAATGTTAGCTGAACACCTAAAAGCCCACCTAAACTCTGAGGGGTGGTGGGTGACATCACAAAAACAAGTTATAATACCTCAAGCAGTAATGAGACAAATAGCTGAAGACAAGCATAAGGAAACACATTGGGGGGCAGAAGCTATTATTGATAGCTTAACGCCACAAGTAGTCAGTGTAAGAATGACTGGAATCATTAAAAGTATTGATGGGAAATGTAAAATATGCTTGCAGAACAATCCTCAGTCCTACAAAAGACCTTCTCCTGGAACCACAAAAAGAGGAAATTGTCCAGGTGACTATTGGCAAATTGATTTCTCTGAATTACCTCGGCAAGAGGGATTTCGATACCCGCTAGATTTGGTTGATACATTTTCTGGATGGCCTGCAGCTTTTCCCTGTCGCACCAACAAATCTAGAGAAGTTACTAAAATATTGTTAAAGGAAATAGTACCTCGGTTCGGAGTCCCCTTAGGAATGTCCTCTGATAGGGGACCCCATTTCATAGCAGATATTGTGCAAAACCTGTCCAAAACTTTAGGAATCAAATGGGATTTGCATACTCCTTGGAGACCACAATCCAGTGGCAGAGTTGAAAGAATGAATCAAAGCCTAAAAAGACAAATGAGTAAAATTTGTCAGGAAACCTCGCTTAAGTGGCCACAGGCTCTGCCTTTGGCTTTACTTAGAATCAGAATTCAGCCAAGTTCCAAGGAGAAGGTAAGCCCATTTGAAATCCTGTATGGAAGACCTTACCAAACCGTGATGGTTCCTGGGGAAAATCACGTAATGGGTGATCATCATTTGAAAGAGTATGTAATTTCCTTGGGAAAAACACTTTCATCGCTGCATAAGTTTGTCGTTTTAGCCTCACCAGTTCCATTGGATATTCAAGTGCACCCTCATCAGCCAGGAGATTGGGTTTACGTCCGGTTGTGGAGTGAAGAACCCCTTCAGCCCAAGTGGAAAGGACCCTATCAAGTTCTATTAACTACTCATACAGCAGTAAAAACAACTGGTGGAGACTGCTGGATCCATTACTCGCGAATCAAACCAGCCCCAGACCCAGAAGAAACACTCTGGACAGTGTGACAAACAACTAATCCATTGCAGATAAAGCTGCAATGAAATCAGAGACGCTAAGATGGGAAATACTAAATGGTTTCTTTTATATTTTCAGAATAATTTTGTCTGGCTAATTTTGTCTGGAATAGTCAACCTTCCCAGCGAGGGCCTGAGACTGAAAAACCTAGGCTCAAATCCCAGATGGGTAAGTGAGCGAACAAAGGAAGGTAGTGATATGTATTTTTCCTCTAACATGACACACATTGAACAAATACTACCTGACCCCTGGAAGAGAAACTCACACCTAAAACTCATGCAAGCTGTAACTCTGATAACAAACAGCAGCAACTGCTGGATTTGCTCTCAGTTTCCCACCCACTTAGACGAAAGTATACAACTAATGGGACTTCCCATCCCAAACACATTCTCCAATAGCTTTCCCCCAGCTGATGTAATGCACCTTTTTAAAGAAAAGGTAACGCAACACCATAGATAAACAAATCCTATCAGTAAAATTAACAGCTATGAATGCTTCTTGTGTTCAGAGATGTCCAGAAAAATCAGTCAAAAACAAACAGTCACCTAATTGTATGTCGAGAATAATGGTAGGAAATTACCCCAAATGTAATTCATATTTAGATGTAACAAATAAAAGTATCCTAAATACACAATGGTGGCCTATTCCCGATAACATAGGATACTACTGGCTATGTGGGAATTTAGCTAGAAAAGCTCTGCCACCTAAATTGCAAGGAATATGCACTATTGGGACAGTGGTACCAGAAATAGATATCATTAGTAAGTCAGAATTCCCCAAAGGACATCTGCGATCCTTTATTATGCGACATAAACAAACTCTAAATCCATTAATTGAAAAGTCCTCTGGGTTTGACAAATTTATGAGAGGACTCGTACCATGGTTAGGAGTACCTGAATTAGAAAAAGCCATCGTAAACATCTCTGGAGTTATTGAGCAAATAGAAAACTGAACCAGTGATGCAATTGGTGCTTTACAACAAGAAGTCACTAGCCTTTCTAATGTAGTCAAAGAAAATCGAATGGCCCTAGATCTGATTCTTGCTTCCAAAGGTGGAGTGTGCACAGTCATTAATACCAGCTGCTGTGTGTACATAGATCAGACCCAGAGAATACAAACTGACCTAGAAGAAATAAGGAAAAATTCTGAAATCTTTCAAGAAATCCAAAAGAACCAGGCAGTAGATATATTTGACTGGATTACATCATGGATTCCAAATCTGAATGCGATCATAAAAAAACTAATTGGCATTGCTATCATTGTTCTGACCTTAATAATTGGCGTATGGATCTTAATCCAAATTTGCAAATTAGGGTGTAAGATATTGTGCAAACTTAATGAAAACAAACTCATAAAATTCTAAAGTTTAAGGAAGGTCTCTAAGGATGGCTGACTATTCCGAGGATAATTTTGTTTTGTTTTAATTTTTGTTATTTGAATTAACATGGTTTAGATGATAAGTTAAGTGGAAGTGACCTTAAAGAAATTATGGTCACTTCCAAAGGGGGGAATTGTCGGAAAACAATATAACTTTAGAAATTTTATTGTATCTCTCTAGCTAGCTTTAATTGACTTTACCTAGGGAAAGGAGCTTTTCTTTAGTTTTTTTAAGAGATATAGTATCACCCTAAGGAGATGGGATTAACATACCACGGATTGGGAGTAACCCCGAAGATAACCAGAAAGATAAAGACCATTAACAGAACATCTGCAGGACATTGTGGCCACCCACCGAACATCCGCAGGTCATAGGGTTATCTCAAACATTCACCAGATGCCATCTCCAGGAGGGGTTTTGACTGTATTAAATTCGGGAAAAAATTCTCTGATGTTATGTGTTCTTGGAATACTTTCCTAGGCACATCCTGGCCAGCAAATAAAGTAATGCCTGATTGTCTATCACTTCAAATACAGTGTTAGAGGGTTTTTCTTATTTTCCCGCAGATTTCGGTGACATTAGGACCTAATCAACAAGAAGGGAGATTTAATCTATGAAAGAGATAGCAACTAAAAAGCAACCTGTAAGCGATGTCCATGTGTTAGAAAAACAAATTAAAGTTGGGGCTTGACATGCTTTGACACGAAAGAATGCAGAATTTATGGGCAACCAGGACATCTGAGAGGACTCCCAAGATAAGGAAGAAACTAATGAAAACATCTCAGTAATTGTGCTGAAATCATCTCCAAATGGGTAAAAGGCAATTCTGGTAGGGGGATCCACTACCCACAGACTACCAACCCAAGAAACCCCTTGACCCAAAAGAAGAGAGAAACCGAGCATGTGGACTAATTAGCATGAGAAGCAGGAGAATCATTAACCAATAGAAAATAGAATACTAGTTAAGAAGAGAACTATGCAACTTATAACCAATGAACACTAATTCCTTTGTTTGCCAAAATGTATAAATAGTCAAAAGTTTTGGTAGCTGATGTACATGTTTTGTGGAGTGATCCCCATGTACCTCAACGTTGAATAAAGTAATTTCAACTTTCTAACCTAACAAACAGGTTAGAGAGTGTATTTCCTGGGTTTCGGCCACACCTTCACCCGTCCCCATGCCTTTAAAAACAAAACCTTTAACAGTGTGGTATACAAAACTGTTCCCTCATTCCTGTCTGTATTTGCACTGAAGATTGTGAAGTGTCCCACAAGCTTCGTTTTGACTGCACAGCCAGTCACAACTGGTACCACCATACTGCAATCTACTGTTGTGAAAGCATCTTCTTCTTAGTAAAAACGAGCCAATTACGCTGGAAAGTCTTAGTCCTCATCCTGACCTGTAAAATGTTCTGGTTATTGCCATTTCTGTGCCAGGTATGAGTGACAATGCTCTTCATGGTTTGACGTGACTACTGGACTGCAGGTTACTTTGCATACAGAGATCTTTGCCAGGTGGAAACTTTTCCATATTCCCCATTATTGAAAAACTTGAGCCCCTGCCAGGTTTGAGGTGCTTTGCCTTGTTTGAACTTAGTCACAGCAGACTTATTTCAGAACTGCTCAAAGCCACACAAGGAGACAGTGGCAGTGTAGGTATTCCCTTGCCGTTTCTATGCTCCTTTCTCTGCCTTTCTGCTGACTATCCTTTTGCTCTCTCCCCTGCTCATTACCTGGGAGACCTGATCTTCAGCTGCTACCCCACTTTTAATCATTATTTTGTATCTGTCAAGTAAAGTATGTCCCAGTTTTGCCTCAAATGCAGGATTCCTGCTGCACAAATCTACTGTTCATTTTCACTGCACATGCCTAATTAATTTTGAGGTGATCTGCCCACATGCTGCAAGCCATGCATTAAAAAATTCCACTTTCTGTCCTTTCCGAAAGGCTGAAATAATTTTTCACACATTTTTAATGCTGTTGCTTGTAATCTTTAGTACTGGATTCTATTTTAGTAAAAGCTAGTGTTTTACCAGTCAATACATAAAAAAAAGGAAATAATATACAAGCTGTGCTTCAAATCATTCAGTATGTCAATCCAATCCAATTAATCAGCAATGGAAACATCTACCACTGGCTTGGTTTTCTTTGCAATAATTTCAGAAATGCAAAATGTTTAATCTGTTTTATCCACTTTTTATCTGTTCTACATATACACTGTCTGGTTTCCATGAAAGACAGATATATGAAAATAACTAAGCCAGACTGTACCCTCATCACCTTTGAATTACACAAAAAATTATTATAAAGAAAAACTTTATAACTGATCTACGTACTTTGGAATTTAAAGATCCTGTTCTGCCTCAGGTCAGACCAACTTTACCATGGCTCATTAGGTTTGGTACATAAACCAAAATACATCTTCACAGTGAAGACATGATACTTGCAAGTGCCACAGGGATGAGGAAAAAAGTTTTACATGCAAGAATAGTAACTCTGGTTTCTGGCAGAGGATGAAGCTGAATTTTGAGATACTCCCACTGTACATAGATATAGAGCGAGTTATGAAAGAGAGTGCTTAACTTAGAAATTCTGATTTTATTTACAAAAATTACTAAAAAAGGAAACATAAAACTCTCCTCCTGAATATACTCTACTCTGCAAAGCACTACAATTAAAGATCATTAAATGCATTTACTCACTTTACAGATTTATCTTTTCATACAACCGTGTGTGCTTTAGTCATCAAGACATTAGAAAAGATGATAAATTAAGCTCTTTTAAAATGATGAAACCACCAAGTTTCCTTTAGCCTCCCCTCTTAAACAATAAACAAACACTTTAGCAGAGGAACAGATGTAAGAATTCTAACTTTTCTAAAAAGGTTCATGAGAATCAGCCTTCTTCAATTCAGACTTGCTGCATAATATCAGACCTAACTCAGCAGTCTCGAGACAAGATCTGAACCAAAGCAATTAGCAATATTCTCTGTGACAGAACTGTGAGGTCATACCCATAGTTTCACTTTGAAAGTTGTAAATTTAACTTAGGAAGATGGAGGATGGGGGAAGGAGCAGTAACAGACGAAGCTACAAATTTGATGTTTTTTAACAAAGAACTGCATTTGAAACAGGCACAATATTCCCCTCCCAAATTTACCAAGAAGCTCAGAATACAAATGGTTCCCCACTTCGACCACACTAACCAGAGTTAGAGCACAGAAGTTTAACACAAATTTTAAAAAGTCTGATACCCCTTGACAGAAGAGTAACAAATCCTAATCACTAATATCACCTCCTAGTCTAAATTAATACTGCTTTAGGTAAAGCTTTTTTTAAAATTTTGCATAGCAATTGTACCTATTTAAAACTTACTTCACTGATTTAGGGGGGCTAGAATTTACTAATTTAGGGAAACTAGAAGCTGGATACTAATTTTTTTGAACTGATTTAGAAGGCCAGAGGTTGGATAATGATTTACTAAGATTTGCTTGCTGAAGACAATGTATCATTTGCTTAATGATTTTGTGCCTACCTAGTAACAGGGAGGATATAGAGAAGAAAGCCAAATAATTGAGAAAAACTACTGAGTGTGACTGAACATCCTGCTCTCGGACCCCAGAACTGGTACAAGTTGGTTCTAAGGCTTGGACTTGGACCAAGAACCAAGGGAGCATGCGCAACGGAACAGGGTGAAGAGTTCATCTCGAGGAAGACTACTAACTTTTTCCCTCATTTATCTTCGGGACCCTCGCCCACAATTAATCTGTGACACTGCACTTGTGCAAGCATATTTAAATGAACTTTGAACTCATTATAATACAAAGCGGGTATGGGTAATGAATACGTATAGGGGCATTGTGTAACTTCATGCATATGTAGCCTGTAATCTAATATAAACCAAGTGAAGTGCATGCCTTTGGAGGGGCTACCCCCCATGCACCCCAGCTGGAATAAACGCATACCTACTTCATAACTATTTGAGTTGTGGAGTCAATCCGCGCCTCATCACCATCAGCAAAAAAGACTATTAATTTGAAAAGGCTATGAAATACCAAGAGAAAAATCCTCGTCTCCATCAAGGCAGGAAAATTCAACTTTCAATATGAACTGAATCAGGACTTTACACAGCTGGTTTTATCTCCCTCTATATCACAACTCTACTTCAATAATTTATAACATGTTTTCAGAGCCTAATTCAAATTCTCTGAAACTGTATTGTGATAGTAATTAAAAAAACACTGTTGTTTTTCTTAATTTAAAAACAAATTGGAAAGCATACAGAAGTGTCTTAGGTTACATGGAAGGTGTAACCAAAAAGTATGTATTCTATTACTATCTCCATAAGCTGTTAAGATAAATAGGGCAGTGTTCTTTATCTTCAGCATGACTCAGCCCTGATAACACTCTCCGGGTGGCCAGCTCCACTAATGGGCCATCAAGGTCCCCTGGAATGACTAATAGAATTACATTATTCCATTGTGAGATGCCCTGCCCAGAGGGGAGGAGCTGAACATTCCTGCTTGTATATAAGCTGAGGTTGGAACACCACGGGGCACTGCCACTGGATTCCCAGAGGACAAGAGCTCGAGAATGACCACTGGACTTCCAGAGATGGACCAAAACTTTCTACAGGATCACTGCTTCAATAGGACCACATCCATCACTCCAACGGGATTGTAATCACCATTTAATTGGACGGCTGCCACCACCCTGACCGACCAGGTGTCAGGTTGTATTCTGACTTTGTCAGTTTAAGCTGGTGTTTCTGTATTATTGTCTTTATTTTAATTTTCCTGTTAAATTGTAGTTCTGACTTGGAATCTCTCACAACATGTTTGTGTGGGGTAAACTCCTCTGCTAGTTTGTTTTCAAACTAGGACAAGAAGAAAATTCATCCCTGAGTTGTTGTGATAATAGCTTCAGGTCCCCCACCTATTTCTTAATGAGTGTACCTGTCACCTATTGTCCTGCCTTCCCCACCCCACGTGGTCCTGGCCACGCCCTCGGGTTTTCCCTATTGGTTCCTGTACCCTAACTCTGCCCATGTGTTAACATAGGGTTAAAATGTTTCTAAAATCGGGATAGTTAAAAATAGGCTTTGGGAACGGGGGTAGACAAGGGGTGGGGGTGGACGGACCGGTATATGTCAGGAGATTTGGTTATATGGAAACAGTCAGCTGGAACGTATAGAGAAAACCCTGATAAGGTTGCTAGGGTAGTGAAAATGATTATGAAAACTCAGAATCCAGACTGGGATGACATCCAAGTGATATTAGATACCTTAATGGACTCTACTGAGAGGGAAATAGTACTTATAGTTACAGAAAAAAAAAGAAATAAAGGAAAAAGGAAAAAAAAAAGAGAAAAAGGTTGCAGGAATTGGAAGGGGAAGAGTTAAGAAATCTGGACAAATTACTTGAAATAGCTTGGAAAGTTTATAACAATAGAGAGGCCACAAGGCAGCAGTGGCAGCTCTTGGCAGTCATACAAGGAAATTCAAAGGAGAGGAGGGGGCAGGGGTAGGAGTGTGGCAAGGGGGTTTGGAAGAGGTCAGGGAGGGAGGCCATTAGCTTTTGATGAATGTGCCTGGACATTGGAAAAGGAGTATCCCAACCGGTTCCACCGGAATGCTCATTTCCATCAGGAAGAGGTTGCCAAGGTGATGGCATTAGAGGGCGTCAGGACCCAGGAGCTGTTGGTAACGTTACAGTTAGGAGAAAAGGCGGTGAGATTTCTAATAGACACCGGGGCCAAATATTCGGTTTTAAATGATCTAGAAGGACAGATCGGGGATAAATGTACCACAATAGATGGGGCCACAGAGAAGGAGGAAAAACGGCCATTCTGCAACCCCTAGACCTGTGTTTTGGAAACAAAGTATTGACTCATGAATTTTTATATGTCCCATGTTTTACTGGCAAAATTTGAAACAGTGATAACCTTTGAGAATGGTAAATTATTAATGAGAATTCCGGAATCAAAGAAGGGAAAAATCTTAATGTGTAAAAGAGAAACTGGTCTCTGCAATCCCAGAGGAGGTGGAGGATGCCGTAATTCCCTCAGTATGGGAGACAGATATACCTGGAAAATCTAAGTTGGCACAGCCAGTACATGTAGAGGTAAAAGAGGAAGGAAAAACCGTACAGGTAAAACAATACCCTATTTTCCCGGTTTAGTGATAAAATTCTCTAGGTAAGGAGAGCTCTGAACAAAAGCTCCCCTCCCCCACCCACAACAGAATTTCTTAGATGGAAGTGAATAAAAAACTATTTATTTAACAAAACCATGCAGAGTGCCCTGCAAGGCACAGGGGGAAGGGGAGAACAGGGTAAAAGGAGTTATTAAACCTGAATTAAAAGCTGGTAATCTTAGTGTCCTTTTCTTCAGATCTACTTTCTCCTCTTCAGGCCCTCCCTTGGGGGCTGGGCAGAGTTGCCTGGAAGCTCTGTTGTCCTCCAAGCCCTTTTGGGTTTTGGGGGTGATGAAGCAGATCGAAGAAAAGGGTCCAAACGAAGAAAAAATGATGAAAAAAAAAAACCAAACAGAGCTGGCTACTCTGACAGCTGTTGCAGCGCGCCGTATTATCAGGGAAAGCATCCTCCCCCTTCCTCCCCTGCAGCGAGGCCTGCGGAAAAAGTTTTCAAAACAACCCGCTCCTCTCTCTGCGGTTGGGTGTAGTTAAAGTGACAGGACCACATTTTTTGAGCATATAAACTAACGATGGGGAATACTGGATTATCATAACATCACTCCAAGACACCTATAAAACCGGAGGCACGGCATAGCAAAGACTGTTGATAAATTCCTAAAATATTAAATTCTGGAAGAGTGCAAATCCGAGTATATTACCCCAATATTACCGGTAAAGAAACCCAATGGAGATTACAGGATAGTACAGGATCTAAGGGTAATAAATGAAATAACCAAAGACATTTATCCAGTAGTTGCTAACCCCTATACATTGTTAACATCCGTTAAAGAGATTTATAAGTGGTTTACTGAAATTGATTTAAAAGATGCCTTTTCTGCATACCCCTTGACAAAGAAAGTAGGAAGCTGTTCACTTTTGAATTGGAAAATCCAGAGAACGGAAGGAAGACCCAGCTCACGTGGACTCGGCTTCCCATGGGGTACAAGAACTCCCCCACCTTATTTGGAAACCAACTGGCAAAGGAGCTGGAGATCTGGACCAAAGAGGGGCAAGTACCAAAAAATCAATACCTCCTGCTACAGTATGTTGATGATATACTGATAGCAACAGAAGAAAAGGAAACCTGCATAAAGGTAACAATTGAGATTTTAAACTCACTGGGCATGGGAGGATACAAAGCACAAATTGCCCAATGGACTGTAATTTACCTGGGATGTGAAATCTCACAAGGGCAGAGAAAATTAGGTACTAACCGTATCCAAGCTATTTGTGATATTCCAGAGCCCCAGAACCTCCATGAGCTGCGAGTCTTCCTCGGCATGGCAGGATGGTGCCGCATGTGGATTATGCACTTTGGGCTAATTGCCAAAACCCTATATGAAGCTCAAAAGACGCAGCTGTTCAGCTGGGGCAAAGCACAGAGAGAAGCCTTCCTGAAACTGAAAGAAGCACTAACGACTGCCCCGGCGCTCGGTTTGCCTGATCTGTCTAAAGACTTTCAGCTGTTCGTGCATGAAAGGCAACGCTTGGCACTGGGGGTCCTGACCCAACATTTGGGGAGCTGGAAAAGGCCAGTAGGCTACTTCTCCAAACAGCTTGAGAACATAAGTGCCGGATGGCCTGCATGTCTGCGGGCAGTTGCAGCCACTGTATTATTGATACAGGAGGCCAGGAAGCTCACGATGGGAAAACACATAGATGTCTATATGCCACACATGGTAGCCACTGTCCTAGAGCAATGGGGGGGGGGACTGGCAATCCCCGAGCAGGATGATAAAATTCCTGGCAATCCTAACCGAGCAGGATGATGTCACACTAAAGACAACTAATCTTTTGAATCCAGCTCTGTTTCTAGGCACTACACCCGAGGAAGGCCCACTGGAACATGACTGTGTGGAAGTAATAGAGTACACCTACTCAGCGAGGGAAGACCTGAAAGACATCCCGCTGGAGCTGTTGCCCAAACCGAGGAAACACAAAACAACCGAAGTTATTTTATGCGGTGCTTTATTGAGGGCCCTGGGGACCTGGGACTCGCGTCCAAAAGTCAGAGCCCCAACCTGCTACAAAATCACTGAGTATATATATGTTTTCTTTCCAAATTGCTTCATCTCAACGAATTTGATTTCTAGACACATCTACCTGATTTATGATTACATTGTGACTTTGTTTTTCATTAACTGAACATTCTTTATCATCATTAATCTACTACACCCTATTAGATAAGTCACACACTTCACTTAGCAGATTACTTAAATAAACAAACTGTTCTATAGCTACATTCCTTAGACAAGTCTTTCTACCCTCATCAGTATGCTCTATTGATCCTTTTGATCGCTACTGGCAACTTCGCTACACAACAGTGTTTACACTCAGGCCTACTGATCCCTCCAAGCCTTAGCATGACTACTACTAAAGTCTTTATTCATGGTTTTGCAACAAGTCCCCCCTTTTGAGCATTCTTCAATTTCCAAGTTGCAAGGATGCTCAAATCTCAAAGTCTTTCTTCTCTATTTGCTGGAGGAGGTGTGGAAGACGTTGCATTCCTGGTCATTGCATTGATCAGCCTTCGGGTATGTAGGCGCTCCCTTCCAATGGTTCCTAAAATACATTTATAGACTCCAAAGATAATTAGAATCAAAATCAAAAACATTATCGCATACTGAATCACCGATGATATCCATCCAGATACCTGGAGTCCTAAAGAGCTAAACACTTCTCCAATCCAATTATGTTCTGCTTCCCTTTCGAGATCTTTTGTTTTGTCTTCTATTTGTTCTAATTGTGAAATGTCCTTTTCCACATCAATAGTTACATTTGGGATATGGATGCAACAATGATCAATTTTCTGGCTCAAATATCCACACACTCCATGTTCCTTCAATAGGAGCATGTCAAGAGCCATTCTATTTTGTAATGTCATTCTTGTGGTAGCCTGTAACTGAATATTGAAATCTTTAAATCCTTTCTTAGTGGCTGCTGCCAATCTTTCAGTCTGCCCCATTAGTTTGTAGAGCATATCCCTGTTCCGATATGAAGCTACAGGTGCAAACAAGGATTCCAAAGCCCACCCGAATTTAACTCCACTGGTTGGCTCATGCCATTCGTTTTCATCATCCAAGTCTCGTTTAGTCCTAGCTGATTGTCGAGTCAAATTAGACTGTTTCCAAAATGGACATAAGGTCAGAATTCCTAAAGTAATTTGTGTGACAGGCCCATCTATTGGCATATGGGTGGTCCACTTTCCATGCCCCATAACCCAAACTAGGTTTCCTGGACTTCTGATAGTAGTAGATTTACAACTGATGTTTCTCTTCCCATTTTTATCTCCTTGAATTTGGTCTGTAATTGTATGGTTGTATCCTCGACATTCACATCCCCATTTTAGCAAGACTCTTACTGGTACGAGCCCTATTTTATCTTTTGGTGTGTCTCATGTGATTACTTGGGTACAATTCCAAATGTCTTTTTGGTCCCTCTTCTCCCGTCTGGTAGTCTGGAGGTTCATTACCTCAGTGTAAGTCTGGTTTTTACTTCCTGTCCATTGTATGCACCAATTAACTTGTCCTAAGTAGCTATATGTTTCTAAAAGGCTTGGTCCCCAAATTGTTCCCCATTCGTCTTCTAAAGACTGGGTCTGGGTAACATTTTGACAGACTTCTTCCTCTCTAACCTTTTGTTCCTTGAGAGTCACTTTGTTACACGGTTCTGAAACAGGCCCTGAAACAACACACTTATTACCTCTTGATGTTGTCAGCCATGCATAATATCCTGGCATCTGCCTGCATTGGTGTTCAGTAACCCTCCGGACCAACATACAACCCTCTTTCCAGTCATAGTACTCATTAGGAACCAATCTACAGCTCCAAGTTACATTTACATATGCCTCAGGCAAATCAGTGACGGGAACTATTCCCCATGGAATTGGTTCTCCGCTGCTCGAGGCAGAGGTAAACAAGCAGTGATTTTAGAAACATTCTGCATTTCTCCAAAGTCTCGAATTAAACCTACAATTAAGTTTTCTTGTTCTGGGTTATGGTGAAAAACCCAGGTTTTATTTCCAATTTCAACATCTCTAATTCTTCTTTTATTTATTCGTGCCCTAGTAAGGGATACCAAAGTCACAGCGTGTGTCCACCATGCATCTTGGGCAATCCAACACCAATATGTCCCTTCATCCTCTGGTTGAACATCCTGTATCACTAAAGTTAACATGCCTCCTAATCGCTTCTCTAATTGGTATTTCCCCCCTTCCTGGACATTTCCTTTCTTAAACCACCATCCGAACTCAGAGAAAACAATTCCACGCTCTGGTTGGCAAACTAAAACTACAGAAGTACCACGGACCGCCTGGTAAATTCCATGGGTAGGTCTTAACCCATCCATTAGATGACTTTTTCCTTGTACTTCTCTCTTCCCGTACCCCATCATAGAACCACAGCTTATCACACAGAGATATAATCCCTCATTTTTCCCTACACGTGCCTGAGTATCATTTAACCATCCAATCCCACTATCGCTTCCTGCCTGCAGGTCACTCTTTCCTTCCGGCCTTTCCCACATTATCTGTCTAGCTAATTTCCACCAAGTAACCGTGAACATGTTGCTACATTCATGTTGGGCTGTGAATGAGCAATTTATTTTTGAGGGTGGACCATCCCACATGTCAACTGATGCTTGGTAAGGTGAGACTTTTATTGCCGAGTTGCTTTGCCATGTCATAACCCCTAGTGCGATTCGTTTATAATCAAAACTCCACCTAATTTTTACCAGACATGTATATATCCCAGCACTTTCCATGCTAACGTTAGTAAGCTGTAATGTGGTATTGCCTCTTTGTGTGTCCTTATCCCAAAATGTACTATTGATAACATTAGTGAGTGTTTGCTCTTTGCTCCAATATGTACTTATCTCATCGACTCCAGCTCCCTGGTCATCAGTGATTTCACAAGTCAAGTTTACAGTCATTCCTTCCATTGCTCCGATTACAGGATCTGAAACAGTGACAAGTACATGTTCATCAACGGGTAATATTTTTAGCATAACCAGAAATACAGCAATTACAATTTTCATTTTGCTCGTAAAATCAATCGCGTGGGGGACACGACTTGGGATTCCCACTGAGTTGGCATCTTCTTGACTCGCGTGTAATGTATCCAGGAGTCGATTCTGGCCACTTTGATTGCGGTGAATGTTGTTAGTATCACCTGATACGGGCCGTCCCATGATTCTCTCAGTGGGTCTGTGAACCAGTTCTTCACATATACTTGGTCTCCTGGTTGAACATCATGCACAGGGTTTTCCAGTGGAAGAGGTCTGTTCCACTGCAGGGCTCCACGCAAGGCACTGAGAACTCTATGCAGAGAAACAACATAATTATATACTGCCTGATCCCCTACCACATGCGGGTCTCCTTTTAAAATAGTTGCATGGTAAGGTTTTCCATATAGTATCTCATAGGGGCTCACGCCTAATCTTTCCCTTGGCTTGATTCTAATTCGGAGGAGAGCAAGTGGCAAAGCCTGAGGCCATTGTAATTTGGCTTCTTGACAGATTTTCTTAATTTGGCCCTTTAAAGTTTGATTCATTCTTTCTACTTGCCCACTAGATTGCGGTCTCCAAGGAGTATGGAGATTCCAAGCAATATCTAACATCCGTGCTACATCCTGCACAATATTAGCAATGAAGTGAGGACCCCTATCTGATGACAACCCCAAAGGTACTCCAAATCTAGGTATTATCTCTTTCAAGAGAGTTTTCACTACTTCTTTTGCCTGATTAGTCCTACACGGAAAGGCCTCTGGCCACCCTGAAAAGGTACACACATACACCAGGATATATTTATACCCTTGTGCTTTGGGTAATTCTGAAAAATCCACCTGCCAATAATCTCCCGGTTCTGGTCCTACTTGTAATTTTCCCATCTGAATCTGTTTCCTGACAATAGGATTATTCTTTAAACAAACTGGGCACATTGCATTCACCCGTTTTGCCAACGTTAACATCTGATTGGAAATTATTTCATTCTTCAAAAATTGTACCAATGCTTCTGCTCCCCAATGACTTTTGTTATGTTCAGCTATGAGGATGGCCTTCATTATCTGTATGGGAACAACTACTTGTCCTGTATTGGTTATGTACCATCCTGTTGCTCCTTTCCGAGCTTTCAATAACATGGCTAGTTTCTCATCATCCTGTGAATACTTTGGAGCTTGTTGCATATAAGGTGTAACAGGGTTTACCTTAGTTGGTATGAGAGCCATCTGAGTCCATACTTGACGAGCTGCCTGCTTTGCAGTTACATCTGCTAAATGATTACCTTGGTAGATTTTTCCTTCTTCATTCTGATGTCCCCGGACATGCATAACGGCCACTCGCTCTGGTCGGTGTACAGCATCCAACAATGCTAACACTTCTGTGCGATGTTTTATTACAGCCCCTTGGGAATTAAGAAGTCCTCTTTCTTTCCATAGTGCTCCGTGAACATGCACCACACCAAAGGCATACTTGGAATCAGTCCAAATATTTACCGTTTTCCCAGTGCTCAATATCAAGGCTCGAGTGAGTCCAATGATCTCAGCCTTTTGGACTGACGTACCTGGTGGCAAGGCTTGTGCCTCCACAACTCGAGTAACTGTAACCACTGAATATCCCGCATACCTGGTACCGTTTTCCATAAAACTGGAACCATCGGTGAATAATTCCCAGTCTGGAGCATCCAGGGGTTCATCCTTCAAATCCGGTCGGCTCGAATAAACTTGTTCAATCACTTCCACACAGTCATGGGAGAGCTCATGTTCTTCCATCTCACTGTGGAGGAACTCTGCTGGATTAATATGATTAGTCGTTTGGAGTTCTATGTCTTCTTGTTCTCTTAGAATAGCTTGATACTGCAGCATTCTACTGGAAGATAGCCAATGACCCCCCTTTTGCTCCAAGACAGCTAGTACCATGGGGGGAACATACACCATCATTCTTTTTCCCATGGTAAGTTTCCTGGCTTCCTGAATGAGAAGTACCGTAGCCGCAACGGCCCGCAAGCATGACGGCCAACCGGTACTTACAGTGTCCAGTTGTTTGGAGAAATATCCCACAGGCCTCTTCCAGGATCCCAACTTCTGGGTTAGAACTCCCAATGCTAGTTTCTGCCTTTCATTCACATATAATTGAAAGTCTTTGTTTAAATCTGGCAACCCCAAGGCCAGGGCTTCTTTTAATGCTTGTTTCAAATCCTGGAACGCCTTCTCCCTGTTTGTATTCCATTTCAATTGGGATTCTTTTAGAGCCTCATATAGGGGTTTTGCTATCAGGCCGAAATTCGGAATCCATAGCCTGCACCATCCAACCATTCCCAGAAAGGATCTTAACTCCTGGTGATTTCTAGGGAGTGGAATGGAGCATATAGCTTCAATTCTATTAACCCCCAAACGTCTGAGGCCTTGTGTTAGCTCACATCCTAGGTACAGGACGCTTTCTCTGACCAGTTGTACTTTTTCCTTGGATACCTTGTATCCTGCTTGCCCCAACATATTCAATAATGCAACAGTTAATCGGAGGCATACCTTCTTGTCTTCTGTGGCCAAAAGAATATCATCTACATACTGCAATACTACATAAGAATATGGAGATTCTCTCACCTGAGTCGTTTTCCATTCTTCTAATTCCTTTGCCAATTGATTACCAAAGATGGTAGGGCTGTTTTTGAATCCTTGAGGCAGTCTGGTCCAGGTGAGCTGTTTCTTCCTTCCTGTCATTGGTTCTTCCCATTCAAAGGCAAAATACTTCATGCTCTCTATTGCCAGTGGGATGCAGAAGAAGGCATCCTTTAAATCAATCACAGTAAACCATTTAAATAGTTCCGATACAGATGTTAACAATGTGTAAGGGTTGGCAACCACCGGGTGAATGTCTTTAACTATCTCGTTTATAGCCCTTAAATCTTGAACTAATCTATACTTACCATTTGGTTTCTTCACCGGGAATATAGGAGTATTATACTCTGATTCACATTCCTTTAATAATCCTTGCACTGTAAACTGCGCTATCAGCGGAGCTACTCCCTGCCGAGCCTCTGCTTTAATGGGATACTGTTTTATCCTAACCGGTTTAGCTCCTTCTTTTAGCTCAACTACCACCGGCTGGGCAACCTTTGATTTTCCCGGAGTTCCCGCCTCCCAAACCCAGGGTACCACTGCATGTTCAATCTCTGTTGGAATCGGTGCCGGGTCCATTTCCTTTATTGCAAATATTTTCCCGATTTCTTCATCCGGAATTTCCAATTTAACTCGACCCTGTTCAAATATAATTTTAGCATTTAATAGAGACAGCAAATCCCGTCCAAACAGAGGCTGAGGGCAGTTTGGCATATACAAAAACTGATGATCCAGTTCCTTTCCTCCGAATTTTAAATTAAGGGGTTGTAGAAAAGGCCTTTCCTCCAATTGTCCTGTAGCTCCTATTACCTGTATAGTTGTGTCATTTATGGGTCCCAACCGTTTATTTAAAACTGAGTGAGTAGCCCCTGTATCAACCATAAATTCCTGCTCCTGTCCGCCTATTTCTATTATCACCTTCAGGTCCCGGTCTAGTCTGTTTTGATTCTTATAGTTTCCTAACATCATTGCCTGTGCTTGTGTCTGGGCGCCATCTACCGGCGGTACGGGGAAACCTCCCATCAACCCTACATTACTCATCCCAATCCCATTTCGTACAGGACATTCATTCTACCAGTGTCCGAATTGACGACAAAATGCACACTGATTAGGACCCAACTGTTCCTGTCTACCCTGGCTCATCCCTGCAACTAAAAATCCTCCTCTCCCCCGAGCGAATCCTCCCCTTCCCTGTCCAATTCCCCTTCCTCCCCTTCCCCGGCCCCTTAACCCCCCCCAAACCGCAGACTGCTGAATTACTGCAAGAATTCCGGCTTGTTGTCATTTAGCCGTTTCCTTTTCTCTATTATTATAAACTTTCCAAGCTACCTCCAACAGCTTATCTAAGCGTCGTGTGTCTTCCCCTTCTAATTTCTGCAACTTTTTCCTAATATCCTCTTGTGACTGTCCCATAAACAACAATGCCAATTGTAACTGACCTTCTTCCTTCTCCACATCCAAACTAGTGAAACGCCGTGCTGCCTCTTTAAGTCTCTCTAAAAATGCTGAAGGGGATTCATTCTTTTCTTGTTTTATTGAGTATAGCTTAGACCAATTTAGGGTTTTAGGCATCCCAGTCCAGACGCCTTCAATCAATAATTCCTGATACCTTTTTAACCTCTGTAAACCTTCTAACTCATTCGGATCCCACTCTGGATCATCCCCAGGGACCAATTGATCTATTGTTTCCCCCATTATCAATCGTAACCGGAGTTGTTCCCTAGCTCGTTCTTTGGTTGCTCGTAAGACCATCTCTTTTTCTGTAGAATCCATTAATGTATCTAATAACACTTGTAAATCATTCCAATCCGGATTCTGAGTTTTAATTATCATCTTCACCACCCTGGCCACCCGTTCGGGGTCCTCCCGATAACTCCCAGCTGATTGTTTCCAAATCACCAAATCCCCTGGAGAAAAGGTACTTTAATAATAACTTTCTCACCACGGGGGCCCATGGCTTCCCTTAAGGGGGCTATCATTCGGGGTTCCTCTTGATTCCGCCTTCCCTGTCTAGTCCATGCCGCTATGGGGGTTCTTTGTATGCTTCGGGAGGGGCTTGGGGAAGGAGTCTGGGGACGGAGGGTGACTGAGGTGTGATTTACTCCAGGTCCTTCCGGGGATTGTATATTATTTTCCTCATCATCCTCATCCTCATCAGTATCAGTATCATCTATATCTCCCTCCCCACTTCTGCACGGCGGAGCAGAGGGAACAGGACAAGGGGGGGCAACCATTAAAGATAAATCTTCACCTTGACTAGAAAACCGTACTGCACATTTCACACAGGTTTCACGCGCTTTGCACCCAATACATTCATTTTCATCAGTCCCCGCTTGCAACAATAGCATACCACACTCCTTTTGCCATTCTGTTTTAGACCCCAAATAACGGAACAAATCCAAATAAGGTACCTCATCCCATTTCTCATTATCCCTTAGATAATACATCAATGAATTAATTATGTTCTCATCAACAGTACCATTGACAGGCCATTCCGGTCCACCCTCAGAAGCATAGAGAGGCCACACATGATTACAAAAATCTATCATTTTTCCTTTGCTTAAGTCTTGGTAAAACCCAGCACTTTTCCATCTTCCCAGCAAGCATCCTAATGGGGTGTTCCCCGGTACTTTACCATTAGCTTGTACCAATGCTTTAAAGGTTTTAAAAGGCATCATAGCAAAACAGAAAGTAACATGCAGAGAATAACAGGTAACATGCAGAGAATACAGATATCAACAGCACCAAGTATAGAAAGAGGACAGCAACCAAACCAACCAACTTGCCACTTCTCGTCGCCGTGAGGGGCAAGTGCTGAACCTGCGTAGCTTTCGCTTCGTCTTATGGTCAGCGCCTAGGCATCCCCAAGACGTCTATAACCCAACCCTGCGAGGTTCGCCGCCTCGTCTTATGGGCAGGTACCCAGTATTAAACAAATAAAGCACCTTATGGGCTTACCTCCTGCAGTTGTCCGACAGGCGCGGGGGTCGGGCACGAACCGATGACTCCCCGAGAATCACCCGGTGCCGGCGTGGAGTAGATCAGGACGTGAACCGCCCCAGCCACCTTCGGAGTCCTGCCGCGGTCGCCAGAAAACTGTTGCCCGAACCGAGGAAACACAAAACAACCGAAGTTATTTTATGCGGTGCTTTATTGAGGGCCCTGGGGACCTGGGACTCGCGTCCAAAAGTCAGAGCCCTAACCTGCTACAAAATCACTGAGTATATATATGTTTTCTTTCCAAATTGCTTCATCTCAATGAATTTGATTTCTAGACACATCTACCTGATTTATGATTACATTGTGACTTTGTTTTTCGTTAACTGAACATTCTTTATCATCATTAATCTACTACACCCTATTAGATAAGTCACACACTCCACTTAGCAGATTACTTAAATAAACTGTTCTATAGCTACATTCCTTAGACAAGTCTTTCTACCCTCATCAGTATGCTCTATTGATCCTTTTGATCGCTACTGGCAACTTCGCTACACAACAGTGTTTACACTCAGGCCTACTGATCCCTCCAAGCCTTAGCATGACTACTACTAAAGTCTTTATTCATGGTTTTGCAACAGAGCAACCGGAGTGGGAATTATTCACGGATGGAAGCAGCTTCATGGAGAATGGAACCAGATACGCTGGATATGCGGTAACAACAATCAGCACAGTAGTAGAGGCCAAAGCATTACCATCAAAAACAAGTGCCCAGAGGGCAGAATTGATTGCCTTAACCAGAGCACTAGAATTGAGTGCAGGAAAGAAGGTAAATATTTGGACTGATTCAAAATATACATTTGGCGTAGTGCACGTACATGGGGCACTATGGAAAGAAAGAGGGTTGCTGTCTGTCGCTGTTGAGCAGCTAGCAGAGTAATGAATGCATCGGTTCTCAGTGGCAAGAAGGAATGACCTTTATTGTTTTGATTTCATCACATTTATAGAGTTCTCAAAAGTCACCCAGATTGGTCAGTCAGAAGCCTTCCCCCAGGCCTGATTGGCCAGGCCTGCACTGTCCAAGTTCTGGGACACTGTTCCAAAACATCCAAACTTTATCTTTATTTACAAAACACAAGAAAACTTCTCATGGGAAAAACTGTGCTAGCCACAGCTGTCCTCTCAAGGGACGTATATTAAACATCAAGATGCAGTTCTGCAGTTGATAAAAGCAGTACAAAAACCTGAGCAAGTGGTAATTATGCACTGTAAAGCACATCAATCAGGAAGCTCCAAAATCTGTGAGGGAAATCGAAAGACAGACTGGACAGCCTGACAGGTTGCTCGGGATGTGCAAATAGCAATGGCATTGATACCTACGAAGCTAAAGGTATCTCAATTCAATTTACCTTCAGAACCAAAATATTCAACAGAAGACGAGAAACTGGGACATTTGCTGAATGCATAAAAGAATTCAGAGGGGTGGTATGTCACTGCACAAGGACTGATAGTCCTACCCCCCTTGATAATGAGAGAAGTTCTGCAAATTAAACATAATGAATGTCATTGGGGTGCAGAAGCACTGGTAAAATGGCTAAAACAAAACGTAGTCTCCACGCGAATGTTAACAATGGCCAAATCAATAATGTCAAAATGTGAAATATGCCTGAGGAACAACCCAGTGGCCAGACGGCAGGCACAGCTAGGAAGAATTCGGGTAAGTATAGAACCAGGAGATTATTGGCAGGTAGATTTTGTAGAGTTACCAAGAACTCAAGGGTATAAATACCTGCTGGTGGGGGTTGACACATTTTCAGGATGGCCAGAAGCCCTTCCCTGTTGCACCAACCAAGCCAAAGAGACAGTGAAGTGGCTGCTACATGAAATCATTCCCAGGTTTGGAGTGCCGTTAGGGGTATCTTCAGATAGAGGACCACACTTTATAGCTACAGTGGTAAAGGAAGTGAGCAAGCTACTGGGAATAGCTTGGGACCTCCACACACCATGGGGACCACAATCTAGTGGACAGGTAGAGAGGATGAACCAAACACTAAAAAGGCAAATCAGTAAAATATGTCAGGAGGCCAAGTTACAATGGCCACAAGCCCTACCAATAGCACTTTTAAGGATTAGGGTAAAGCCCAGGAGTGGAATGTCGGTCAGTCCCTTTGAAATAGTATATGGGTAATGTCCTAGGTTGCAATATAGATGTAGTTAAGTATTCTATTACCACCAGCTGTGGGCCGTTAGCTGCTATCACCTGCTAATGACCCACTCCAGATGACAGGCAATGGGCCATCCGTTAGCTATTATCAGCTGCTAACGACCCACCCCGCATGACAGGCAATGGGCCATCAGGGACCCACCGTGTGACTCATGGACTTATCTAATCCCATTGTGGGATGCTCTACCCAGGAGGGAGGAACCAGGTGTTCCCACGTGGATATAACCTGGCCTTGGAACTGCCTGAGCTAGCCCTGTCTACTGGGTTCCCAGAGGACCAGAGCTACTACTGGATCTTCAGCTGGAGACTAGACCTTCACAGGATCACCGCTTCAACTGGACTACTTCAGTTGGACTGCTACTACCACCCTAACAGGGTGTTAGGTTGTATCTGACTTTTCCTTGTATTATTTCACTTATTCCAGTGCTTTTCCTTGTATTATTTCACTTATTTTTAATTTCAATCTTGACTTGTGATCTCCCACTGGTTTGTTTTCAAACCAACACAGGTAACCATACGAATCTCCTGAACCAAACCCAAATATACATATTGCAGGAAAACAGGAAATATATAATTATGTTCTGTCTCTCGGGAAGACATTAGCACAAGCTTCGGAGAGCCCTCGTGTGGAATAGGCCGCTGGCTCTCAAGAATCCAGTCCACGATATTCTCCCTGGAGACAAAGTGTACATCAAAACCTGGAATGAAGAACCTTTGAAGGAGAGGTGGAATGAACCCCATCAGGTGCTGCTGACCACTTTCACAGTGGTCAAGGTAGCTGGTGTGGATCCTTGGGTATACCACACACGAGTGAAGAAGGCCCATCCGAGACTGTGGGCTGCACAACCCCTAGGACTGACGAAACTGCCGATACGACGGGTTTAACTGTTTAAAATGATCTTAGTACCTGTGCCGATGCTCATTTTATGGATATTAATTGGGGGTGATATCGCTTGGGAATATGGAATGCAGGATAATCAACTAACTACTCTTCATTCTAGAATGAAGAGAAAGGTACAGGCAAAAACGCAAGTGATAAAAGTTCCCAATGAAATTCGGGCTGAGAATGTGATGATTGGGTTAGTTAAAGATTTTGCCAAAATGCAAAACAACAGTAGAATAACTGCCTGTCTGCCAATACCAAAGGTAGCAGGAGACCCAATAAACTGGGGAATTATCGCATCAAAATTACCTGAAATTCCAGACAATAAAACAATTGAATGTAAACAAGTACCCGAGTCCAGGCAGAAAGTTAAAGTAACTTGGAATATAACAGGTTATGATTGGATGCAGTACTTGAGCAAAAAGGACTGTCTTTTAAGCAATGGGAAGGTGGGACAAAATCTGGAGTGGTGGGTTGAAGATCAAAACCTTGCCAAAGGGCAATGCTTCTTGCCATACTATCAAAAGGTCACAGAAAATGTCACAGAGACCACCCTGATATGGAAATGTGAAACAAAGGATAGAAAGGATTGGATGGAACCCTGGGACAGTGCATGGTCCCTGAGTATACTTCAAAAATTTCAATATATGGCAAATACCCCTTGGTGCCTAAAATGGACAGGCCCTGAAGATGGCACTGATCCAGCGGTAATAAACACTGCCACCAGCAGCAGAGCGCAGGCAGCTAAAGTAAGTTGGTGGGCATGTAATAAAACCTATGATTGCACGTCTGATGATGTAGAGATAAAACAAGTACCATCGCTGGCGGCTGCCATGCAAATTGTCTGTGCCGGTAGAAGAATCAAACATAAACAGGGTAATGTAAATTATAAAATAAAAATAGGATGTAGTAAAAGTACAATCAAAAAACCCAGGACAATTTGTTTGGGCAACAAGTGTTGGTATCTGGACAACCCACCTGCCCGTAGACGGAAAAGTAGAAGAATTTACTCTGGGCCTCCCTACTTTATGTCCAATCTGGAAAAAGTCCCCATTCAATGGGAAACGTGAACTTTTGCAAATAAGAACAAGACGAGAGGTTTCAGATAATGAAAATCAGGATGAAACTTGGCAAGAACCCTCTAGTGGAGTAAAATTTGGGTGGGCTCTAGAATCTCTGTTTGGCCCTATAGCAAACTACCAAAACAGAGAAATGATATGCAGACTTACAGGTCAGGTAGAGAGGTTAGCAAGAGTTACTCAGGAAGGATTTAAAGAACTAAACATGCAATTACAAGCTACTACCAAAATGACTTTACAAAATCAATTGGCTTTAGATATGCTACTCCTGAAAGAACATGGAGGGTGTGGGTTTTTAAAAGGACAAGTTGATCATTGTTGCATCCATATCCCAAATGTAACTGCAGATGTAGAACATGACATCAATCAGTTAAAACAAATAGAGCACGGAGCACGGGATGAACAAAAGGACTTGACTACGAGTTGGTTAGATAAAATCTTCAAGGGGTTAGGATGGAATGTGAGTTCATGGATTAAATCTATAATTGAATATTTAATAATCTTATTAGTTATGTTTCTGGTACTTTGGGTAGTCTACAGCATACTGAAAGGAGAGATACAGAGAAAGACATCCTGGAACCGAAGAATAATGAGGGCACTGACACGGAACAAGGATCCACGTCCATCACCTGCAGATTCTCCAGTTCACAACAGCATCCATAACAATGCTCATGACAACCCTGGATTCAAAGATGAGTATCCAGTATAAAGGACTATATCAAGTGAAAGCATTCACACATATAAAGTGAAAATGCTTTCAAAGGGGAGAATGTTAACATAGGGTTAAAATGTTTCTAAAATGGGGATAATTAAGAATAGGCTTTGGGGAATGGGAGTAGGTAAGAACTGCTTGTACAGGGTCAGGTTGACATGAATATGAAGATTGCTTAGAAAACGTTGAGATTGTTTCAGTTAACTGATGCGGATTCCCACCTGCGAAATAAATCAGAAATACTGTGGGAGAAGGGGGGCTTAAAGTCATGCTTGGGGGGAAACAATGGAACAATGATAAGTTGATGATTAACATATGATTACATCACTGTTCTGTAAGGGAAGGTATAAAAATGTGTTCCCTTCAAACCCATGTTGAAGTCAGATTTGGGTAGATGTTACACCCCAGCTTCCCGAGCTCGAGAATAAAAGGCACCTGCATATAATCATTCAGTGATTATGTGTTTTCCACGCTAACACCGGTGGGGAAAGGAGATTGGATCCCACACCTTTCCCCAGCCAAAAGCTCACCCAGCCAGAAGGAGAAAGCAGAGCACAGTTGGACCTCCCGCGGTCGCAGCCAGAAGCCAAAAGCAGTTGCTTTCCTCCTAGTGTCCAACGAATGAGTGTCCATCTGGCTGGGAGGGCTTCCTCTCCACACCACACCCAGCCCAGAGTCTTTGTCTCTTACAAAAGACTTAATAGCTCTGAGCGCCCAGCCATTTGTCTCCTAGTAACAGGATGGAGGAAAATTCCAACTTCCCCAACCTCCAACACCCTAGGGCCCGAAAATATGTAAACAATGGTGGAAAGGGTGGGAGCAGGGCCTGGGGCGGTCAATAGCATTGCCTGAAGGTGTGATCGGAGAATTAGGGACCAATATGCTAATAAGAAAAAACTTTTAAAAGGTGAAGAGCTTGTGACCTGGCGTCCATTTTGGGTGTAGTCCCTGAGGGGGCTTTGCTTGCCTGAATGTACCGTGAAGGCCTTGAATAAATTTGTCTGCTTTTTATACACCTAATTGTTTTGGCCTCTGTTTTCAGGTGGCCCGTTTCAGGCATCAACTGTTATTGCCCTGCATGCACTGCAAAAAGTACCTGATACAAAAAAATTAGAGCCTGGTTTCACCACTGTCGGGGTTTGACCCTGACTAAATGCCAGGCACCTCTGCTCTCTCCTGCCACAGATGTGCAGGAGAGGGGAGAGAAAAAAAACTATTAAACACACACCAGGTTCATGAGTTGAGATAGGACACTGATGGCAGGACGCACCGAAAAAGGGAAAACAAGCTCCAAACTTAAAGTTTCAAAGTGATTTAATTACCTAACAGAGTCAGAGGATAAATGAGAAGTAAAAAGAAGCTTTTCAGACACCATTTGTTCACTCACCCTCCTCCCTCTTAAGACAGCATTTTTCTACTCACCCCCCTCCCTCCTTCACACCAACAGCTTGGGTAAGGGGCAGGGTATGGGGTATTTTCATAGTCCATAAATCTATTCATCACTACAATTCTACTACAAACACTGTTTCTCTGCTCACTCTTCTTTCTCTTAAGACAGTTTCTCTGCTCACTCTTCTTTCTCTTAAGACAGTTTCTCTGCTCACCTCCCTCCCTCTTTCCAACCAACAGCACAGGCAGGGGGCAGGGTAAGGGGTTTGTTCTCTGGTCAGTCCAATCAGGGAGAGGGGTTCTTTACTTAGCCATGGGGTCCCTCCCATGAGAGACAGTCCTCTGCAAACTTCTTTGCTGTGGGTCCAATTTCAAGAGCAGCATCCTGCCGGAATTCTGCTGCAACATGAGTTCTCTTGTCCTTAAGGTGCAGACTTCCGAGCCAAGGCCAGGCTGCTTCCATCCCAGAAGTAAGGCCTTTCTCTCCCTTGCAAGGCCTTTGCAGCTTTAACTCTCTCTATGAGACTCCCAGTGGATCACAGCTTCTTTCAGGCATCCACCTGCTCTTCTGGTGTGGGCACCTCCCCATGGGCTGTGGGTGGATTTCTGCATCCTTGTGGACTCCATGGACAGCAGGGGGACAACCTGCTCCCCCCCATGGTCTTCACCACAGTTAGCAGAAGGTTTTCAGGTCTGGTGCCTGGAGCACCTCCTCCCCCACCTTCTCCACTGACCTGGGTGTCTCCATGTTGTTCTCCCTTCACATATTTTCACCTCCTCCTGCTCTTCTAGCTAAAAAGAAGTGCATGACTACTTTGTTTTGATATTTTCTTAAATATGTTTTCACAGAGGTGTAACTAGCACCTCTAAGTGGCCCACACTTGGCTGGCAGCATGTCCATCACTTTCAGAGCCATCAGATATTGGCTGTGCTGGACTTGGTGAAAACCTTCCAAAACCTTCACACAGGACACACAGGAGCCATCTTTGTGTCACTCCCCACCCCTCAGACACTTCTTCAGGCCTACCACAACAGCTTTTAAAGGGTTTAAATCACTATTAGATCTTAAAAATACCTTGCTGATGTTCTGAGCTAAGCAAAACCACCACAGCCACTATCAGATAAGGCCCTCATGAACCATATGTTCCCTTTTTTGACCGATTGCAATCAGCTGTTAAGTGGCAAATTGAGATATGGGGAGCAGCTGATGCTGTCTTGAAATCCCTTGCTTATGAAAATCCTAACAATGACTGTAAAAAAGCCCTGGACCTGATACATAATCAGTCTGATGTTGACCTTTCTGATTATGTCAAGACATGCGCGAATATCGGTACAGATCAATTCAAAGCAGACCTTATTGCTGCTGCCTTATCCCAACAGCTGCAAGTGGCCAGAGCAGCTCTTAAGTGCTTTGAATATGGAGAAGAGGGCCACATTAGAAAACAGTGTCCTAAGGGACAAAAGGACAATAAAAAACCCAATATACCTTGCCCTCACTGCAAAAATGGGTTTCATTGGGGAAACCAGTGCCAGTCAAAGTTTGATAAATCCAGGAACCCCCTCCCAAAGCAGAGAAACTCGAAAGGGGGCGTGAGGTCCTGTGACCCCCAATCCAACGGGACCCCACTCAATCTGATGCCTAAAACAGGCTACCTGTAAGAGAGGCCAAGACAAGTTAGGAGAGTAAAAAGCGGACAAATTTATTAAAGGCCTTTAGGTACATCCAGAGCAAACAAAGCCCCCTTGTGAGGCTGCACCCAAAATGGATGACGGGTCACGAGTTCCTCACCTTTTATAAGTTCTGTCGTATTAGCATATTGGCCCTTAATTCTCCAATCACACCTGTAGATGATGATGTTAACCACCCCAAGTCTGCTCCCCCCAACCCACTGTTGTTTACATATTTTCGGGCTCTAGGTCAATAAATGTGTCCTTCGATTTCTATCCAGAGGAAATTGTTTTGGCTAAAGGTGCTGGGAAACAGAGGTTTTAGTGTTTTATACTACACCAAAGTTACAGATACATGAAGAATAAAAACTAGAAATTCTTAAGGCATCAAATCAGATGCCAATGCAAGCAGAAATCTTGCAAGGGGCACCCCCAGGAGTGCCAGCTTGGACCTGGCCATCAGTGCTACCACAGTCCTAAATGATACCTCTGTTCATCTGCTACCCACTGCTGGTTTCGGTCCACTACTGTTGGAAAACACAGTTTTCCAGCAAAACTTGTGTTAACTAAATAAACCTGAACAAAGCCTCAGCATACTCAGGCCTCAGTAAAAATCCTAGTAAAGTGTCATGAGAAGCTAAAACCTGAGAACACAGCTGTGTGTTTCTAGGCCGTGAGAAAAAATGTTATAAGATAGGGAGTCAGAAGTGTTATGAGAAAAGAATAAGGGAGTCATCAGGAAAAATCCTTATTATGTGAGAACAGACTGCGGAGACGTGTGTAACTATAATTAGTAACATCTGTAACAGTATATAAGTTTCTCGTTTGGTGAAATAAATTGGAGCTTACTTATATCTCACATTGAGACTGCCGTGAGTTCCCTCTCATCGTTTCGTCACACTACCATTTCAAACTCATGCTTTATTATTAGGTCACTCATCAACCACCAGAACAGGATTGTTTATATTACCAGGAATCATCGATGCAGATTATAAAGGGGAAATCAAAATCATGGCCTGGACACCCAATCCTCCCTCTACAGTGGCACAAGGAAGACGATTGGCACAATTAATGCCACTGCCAGCAACTCCATGCTCAGCACTGATCCTACAACAGCAACGAAATGCAGGAGGGTTTGCGAGCATAGGTACCCCACAAAATTTTAGTCAAAAATCATAGGGGTACAACAACCGTTACTCAAGTGTCAAATAAGTTCTAAGTCTTTTACAGGACTGGTGGATACTGGAGCTGATATATCTATCATAGCACAAAAGGAATGGCCTTCTGAGTGGCCTCTGGTACCCTCTATGGCAATCGTTGCCGGAGTCAGTGGACAGCAGATACCTTGGCAGTCAGGAAAAGAACTACAGATCATGGGTCCAGAGAGCAAGACTGCCACCTTGTGGCTGTATGTACTCCTGATCCTGGGCACTCTGTGGGGATGAGATCTGATGGTAAAATGGGGTTTAGTTATTTCAACACATGTTTAATAGGGGCCACTGTGAAAAGCCACTCCTCAAACTGACTTGGCTTACAAGTAAACCTGTTTGGGTGAGCCAGTGGCCCTTCTCAAAAGAGAGGTTTCACCAGGCCTGGATTCTCATACAAGAGCAACTACAATTGGACCACATAATGCCTTCCACTAGCCCATGGAATACAGCTTGTTTTGTTATCCCTAAGATATTGGAGAAATGGGGGCTTTTACAGGATCTCAGGGCAGTTAATGCGGTAATGTCTACTATGAGACCATTACAACCGGGACTACCTGTTGAAGTTGTTAGTTTCTGCGATGGTATGGCAGCCCGCAGACCTTACTGGAGAGCGTCTCTGCCCAGCCCAGGTAAATGCCTCAGTGCACCCAACCCTCCCTCTGAGGGCTGGTCACTGCGCTTCCACTGGCCGGGGAGCCAAATGGCTAGCTCTGGTTCCATCTGCACTTTGCAACACAACGGCAATAAAGGAGGTGAGAAGGTGTTGCTGTTGAACCGCTAGCAGAGAGAAGAAGTCCAGTCTTCAGTGTGGCAAAAATGTCTGTTTTTATCAATTAATTTCAACTTATATAGACTTTCAAAGGTCACTCAGATTGGTCGGTTCAAAACCTCCCCCCAGGCCGATTGGCCAGGCTTGAATTGTTCATATCTTGAGACACTGTTTCAACAACATCCAAACTTTATCTTTGTTTATAAAACACAGGAAGAAGAGAGAAAAATTTCTCACGGGAAAGGTCTGCTCACCACAAGAAGGGTCTATGCATGATGACCATGGGAGTTGGTTATTTACATGGTCACCAGATGGTCACAGAGACAGAAGACCTCATGCAAAGACCTTGTGGATGCAAAGACATCCACATACAAAGACCTCATCATGGCGAGTGTCTTACAGGGGAAAGACAAGGAGTTATGCATTTCTGCTGTTTGCTCAGGCTTTTAGCAACAGGCAGTGATTTTTATTAGGGTGGCTAACACCCCAAGACTCGGTCTTGTTCGCAAGGGCCTTTGATATTTAGCTGATTAGTCTCATATGATAGAAATTACCATTTATTAGACACAGAAAATAAACAGACATACAAACATAGAACAGATTTACATACATAGAACAGATTTACATACATAGAACAGATTTACATACATACACAATAAAGACATAATTGCAAAACTATAATAGCTAAAATGCAATTATGGAAAGATACCTATTCTTATTATTATTAGCTAGTAAGAATAATAAAAACTTAAGAATTCAATGTATCTTACCTGCCAATTGGTGGTAGAAAACACGTCAAAATTCTTTTAACCCAATTCCCTGGAAAGTAACCACAGAGTCTGCGTCCAGACTCTGGGGAGAAGCTTCTCCACATATCTTCAGAGTGTGTGTAAGAAACCTCTACCTCTGGGATAGTTCTGTTAGTTTTTATAGGATAAAAGTGTGCCTTGTGTGGTCATCAAGCATAGTTTTTGTTTGTTTTCCCACATTCGCTCTTCATTTCAAAATATAAGTTACGATTAGAGGCTTAAGACTTTTGGGTGCCAAGAGATAACCCCTGCCAGGTTGTTAACCCAACTGGATCATCTATCTTCCTCAACTGAGCAGAGAGAGAGAGAAGGGGGGGGACTGTCCTGCCACAGCGAGGGGTCGAGGGTTTTCGAGAGAGATGGGGGGGTGGGGACAGTACATTGGCCCAGTGATCTCTGGGCACAGGGGCAGTACATGGGCAGAGTTAAAGTATAGGAACCAATAGGGAAAATCCAAGGGAGTGGCCAGGGCCAGGGTGGGAAATGCAGCACAATAGGAGAAGGGTAGACATATAAGGAAGAAAGGGGTGGGGAAATACAGCTTGTATCACAACATTTCCCCATTTACCAAATTGAAGAGGGAAGGGTTTTTCCCAAAAAGCCTTACAGCAAATTTTTATACAACAGAAAAATGGTAAAATAATGCAGAATAATTAAAATTATACAGATGAATGCTTAGCAAGTTTAAAACAACAACATAATATAAAGCAATAACAAAATTGTTTTTTCTGTGGATATGGGAAACTAAAATGATGATGCGGCTGTCTGGTATTGACGTTGGAGATCAGTGCAGGCTGAATTTTCAGACTGCGGTTGTTTTTGCAGTCTCTTTGCATTTTTGTGTTTTTTTCTTCTGCCAGGGTTGATAAGATGAAGGCGGAGTTTGCAGCAGTGATGGGGTTCCCGTCCGAAATCTTTTCCAGCTTAGGAGGGAGATGAGTGTCTGGACGCAGCACAGCCCTGCCGGGTGAAACATAGCTCTTGCCCGCCACGGCTCTCCGGGTCTGGCGCAGTTCCACTGGACGAAACACAGCTACCGCTTTCTGCGGCTCTACCGGGTCTGGCGCAGCCCCACTGGCTCCTGGCACGGCTCCAGGGGCCATCCCAGTATGGCCCCATCAGGCCCCGGGGGTCATGTCTGCCGCGAGCAGTTGGAGGAACGGCCCTGCCCCACGCCCAGGCAGTGCCTGCTCGTGGCCAAGAGGGAACGCACTGAAAGGAAAGGTGGGGAGAGGGGCCCGACACTGAAGGGAAAGGCCCCGAAGGGGAGGAACCTGCGCCTGAAGGAAAACACCCCAAAGGAGAGGGGCCCACACCTGAAGGGAACGCCCACCGACGCAGGGGGAGGGGCTCACACCGGAACACCAGCGACGCAGGGGGCGGGGTTTCGGAAAGCCCAGGAAAATTTGAAGGGGAAGAAGAAGGCAATATGACGTGCTCGACCATGCAGCCAGCGCCATATTGCAAAACATGTGGAGTCGGCTCGGCTGAGATTGGGGCATGGGGAAAGGGGTTTGCAGGGATCCCGAGCCGTAGTGATCAGTTCCAACTCGGGAAGGGGACGGAGGACACTGAAAAACATATGGTCAGCTCTCTCCTGAGGGACAGAGGGGGAACATGAGCTGGTGGGGGAGGGGGATGTGGCATGTTAGGGAATACATAGGGGAGGAAAGGTGGTTATTTAGGAGAGAACCAGGATTTTTTCATTTCTAGATAACTAAATAGAACAAAACAAAGGTTAATTCACTTTATCCCTCACGCGCAAAAACTTTCCCCACAACTGCTGATTCCCCATGCCTTATAAAAGACGGCTAATCTTAAAAGAAAAAGTTCTCCCAAAATGGGGGTACTAAACTTAGGTCTTCTCTTGTTAGAGGTGGGTTTTTTCTTGTTGAGGCTTTCTATGAGGTGCGACTTCTTTCACCTTGACAAAAAGCCACTTCCAACCCTACATCCACCCTGAGGCAAAAAGAATAAACTAAAAAGAAAAAGGAGACCCCCGTACCAAGCCAACCAGGACTCCACTGGCTCCCCTGCCACAGGGGCTTTCCAGCAGGCTTACCAAGCATGGAGAATCAACATAAAGCACTTGGGATGGTCTGCCGCCCTTCGGCCGACCTTCTTGGAAAGCGCAACTTTCTTACAAAGGCTATCCGGCCACCCCTTCGGTCTTCTCGCTGAAATGGCGAGATTCTCATGGGGGAAATGGCTTCCCAAAAGTGACTTCTCTCCTGCAGCAGTGGCTGCAGGAGACGCCTTCCAGGGCAGCTGTTGCCGGATATTGGGCGCCATTTGTTGCAGTTATAGTTCTTTGCGGTGGTATAGCAGACCTGACCCGAGAGCATCTCTGCCCGGCCTGGGTAAGTACCTCACTGCACCAAACCCTCCCTCCCAGGGCTGGTCACTGAGCTTCAACTAGCTGGGGAGCCGAATGGCTAGCTCCAGTTCCGTCTGCTGTTCACAATGTAGTGGCGGTAACGGAGGCAAGAAGGGTCTATGCATGACGACCACAGGAGTTGTTTAATCACATGGTCACCAGATGGTCGCAGAGGCAGAAGACCTCATGCAAAGACCTTGTGCAAAGACATCCCTGGTGCAAATACCTCGTGGATGCAAAGACATTGGGATGCAAAGACCTCATCATGGCGAGGGGTCAGGGGTTTTCTATAGAGACAGGGGGGACAGGGACAGCACATTGGCTCAGTGATCTCTGGGCACAGGGGCAGTACATGGGCGGAGTTAGGGTACAGGAACCAATAGGGAAAACCCGAGGGAGTGGCCAGGGTCAGGGGTGGGAAAGGCAGCGCAATAGGAGAAGGGTAGACATATAAGGAAGAAAAGGGGTGGGGAAATACAGCTTGTATCACAACTACTACCCAACCCTACAGTGATTCCAGAACACTGGGAATTAGCAATAATTGATTTAAAAGACTTCTTCACAATTCTTTACATCCAGATGATTCACCTAGGTTTGCCTTTTCTCTACCATTTGTCAAACATGAGGCTCCTGTGGAATGATACCAGTGGGTCATGTTACCTCAAGGTATAAAAAACAGTCCTACTATCTGTCAATTCATCATTCACTCAGCAATGCAACCAGTACGGCAAAATTATCCACCTTTTTTGCTGTATCACTACACGGATAACATTTTCATCTCTTCTGACATTTCTTTACTGCTGAAAGACTGTCGCTGCTTTGAAAATAATGCTTGCCAGCAGAGGCTCCTGTGTAGCCACAGAAAAATTCCAAACAGAACCTCCTTGGTGTTATGAATGGAGACAGGAGCTTAGATAAGTCTCTGCCTTTTGCCTAGGCCTTTGGCAGAAGACAGTAGCTCTTATTGGGTTGGCCAGCACCCCAAGACCCAGTCTAGTTAACAAGTTCTTTAATAATGGCTGATTAGGTCTAATACTACGTAAATTATCATTTATTAGACACAAAAATAACAGACATAAGACTTGGGACAAAACTACATACTACACAGAAATAAAATAAAAGAAATTACTAGTAGACAAAATGCAGTGTGCGAAAAGGTACCTGTTATTACAGATAGCAAGAAATAATATAACTTAGGAACCAATGTATCTTACCATCCGATTAGTTGGTGGAAGCACACATAAGAATCTTTTTCCCCCAATTCCCAGCAGAGCTTGGGTCCAAACTCCAGGGAGAAGTCCTGCCAATTTCCAGAGTGTGTGTAAGAGACTTCTGCCTTTGTGATAATTTGTGTGTCTTTTATAGTGTAAAAAGTGTGTCTTTTGGTCATGTTATTTGTTTCTTTTTATCCCTTTCTCCATCTGTTTTCCCATACCAGGGTGTTGCCTCTCAGTTGGAGCTCAGACTTTAGGGTGCCAAAAGATGACCCCTTGCTGGGCCTTTAGACACCTCCTTGGGCCTTTTGACCCTTTGTTGGGCCTTTTGACCCTTTGTTGGGCCTTTCCATATGCCAGCTATCTGTGAGGGAAAGAGAGGGGGGGATGACGTCCTGCCACACTTGGAAATACTTGGGCTTTAAATTGCTAGAAACAAAAGTCACCCCACAGCCAGTAACTTTAAAAACTGACATACGCACATTAAATGATTTGCAAAAGTTACTGGGCACTATTAATTTGATTCGCCCTTTCCTGGGAATCACCACAGAGGAATTATCCCCCTTGTTTGAATTGTTAAAAGGGCATCCAGATCTTTCCTCCCCTAGGCAGTTAACAAAGACTGCCTGAGAGACTTTGGCACATGTAAATGACAAAATCAATAAATCCTTTGCCACACATCAGAACCCGAATTTGTCTTTGCGGCTGTTCCTAATTCTGCAATCTTTTCAACTCTATGCTCTAATTGGTCAATGTGATGAACATCATATCTGGCTATCAGAATGAATTTTTCTACCACACACCTTCACAAAAACGATAACCACTCAACTTGAGATAGTTGACTGCTGTTGAAGGGACGGCTTCGATGCCAGACTGTCAGGACATGATCCAGCAATTATACATCTTCCTATTACTGCTACTGAATTAGAAAACCTATTCAGGGACTCACTGTCATTTTGTGAAAAACAAAGTTCACTCTCTTGTTAGAATTTGAAAAGTATAATAAAGGACAATAGGGGACAAAGGCAATAAAGCAAAAGTAGCAGTGCTGGGTGCTTAGCCTTAGCCAGAGGCACACCTGTTAATGATGGTGACATTCCTTACATACCCTTCCAATTGAATCAGTCAAATACATAGTCATAAAAATTATACATATTCAAACATTTCCCCAAATTAGTTTGCCTTTTCCAGGAACTTTTTAGTATGGCCCCTCCTCTGATCCGCCTTCTTTAGAGCATGCGCAGTCCTCTTGGTTGTGGTCTAGAGAGTCGTGTATCACCCCCACCATGGCCCCCTGCTGATAGTTGAAATGTCAGTGGCAGGGGTCTTTGTCATGCCCGTTCCTCAAATGTTATCCAACCAAGCAGGCGGTTTGGTTATTTCAGTTATTGTAAGTTAACCACAAGTACTCTAAAACAACCATATCAGCTATTTCACAACTACATCAAAGTGAAATTAGCCACAAAAATAAAGGCATTAGTTATTATTACACAACTATATCTTTATAACAAAGCTATTTCTGTAAGAATAAACATTATACACTGTCTTGGGGTGATGTTATGATAATCCTGTATTCCCTATCGTTTGCTTGTATGCTCAGAAATGTAGTCCTGTTGCTTTAACTGCGTTCAGCAGCTGGGAGAAGCTCAGGTTGTTTTTAAACTCTCACCCAGGCTTCTCCACTGGGGAGCGAGGGGGAGGAAAGGACACTCCTTGGGCTGGCTGCTGCGGCTGCTGTCGAGACTGCTAGTTTTTTCCCTGGGATTGCTTCTTTGTCGTCTCCTTTTGGACCCTTTTTTTCTGATTTGCTTTCTCGCCCGGAAAACCCAAGGAGCCCTGGAGGACAACAGACGAGAATCCTCCAGGGAGCTACTGGAGCAACTCCACCCAGCCCCCGGGAGCCCCCCGAGAGGGGAAACTACATCTGAGGAAAAGGACAATAAAGTTCACCAGCTGTTTACTCAGGTTTAATAACTCCTTTTCCCCTATTTTCCCCTTCCCCTGTGCCTTGCAGGGCACTCTGCGTGTTCTCTTAAATAAACGGGGTTTTTTTCACTTTCATCTAAGAAATTCTGTTGTGGTGGGGGAGGGGGTGCCAGAGCCCTTGACTTTCAGGGAGGCATTTGTTTGGAGTGCTCTCCACCTAGAGAAATTTGTCTCTAATCCGGGACAATATTTGGCACCCGACTTAAAGGGGCTTGACAAACATGGTACCCACCTTTTGTGTGGCTAGAGAAGGTGAAAAAAAAAACCAAACCCTAATAATTACATTCTGGTTTTAAACACTTTGTATTGGATTACAGCTATTAGTAGTCACCATGTTGTTCGATGGGATGTTGTTTGATGTGATACTGTCTGTCTGGCATGTAGGCCTGTTTCCCTACCAAGAGGTAGGGACAATTTTGTCCTTAATGTATTATTTTCACAGATCAGGGACACGACTCTGGCTTGTTATAGTAATGTGTGTGGTACTGATGATCTATAAAAAGGTATTGGAAACGGTTAAAAACGTATATGCTCTGTTGCTTTCCTCTCCTAGATTTGGTAGCTTGTTTTGGGGTTTTGTTAGTAATATTACCCAACCTGCTAGAGACGTAGAGGATGAAGCTTCCTGGTTCCTCACCTATTTCTTTCCCTTTAAATCTGGTACATCACCTTTTGAGAATGTTCAGTTTCCCCTGGATGTTAAAGAGACCATTAACTTGGTAGTACAGGATTTTTACCTGGTAGGTTCCATATATATGGTGTTCAGCTTTTCCAGAATGAGGGCTGAGAGGTCCAGAGAGGCTGAGCAGGAGCAGACACCTGACCCAGATGTGGGAAAATTTGAATGGTGTGGAGTATGGGAGGACATAGGTAAAACATTAAAAGCTTACATTTATCCAGCTCAAGTACTTTGTGGTACATTCCTTGCCATTTTCTCATGCCAAACAGCTTAACTTTTGAAGGTGTCCCTTTTCCCTTTCTGTACTACAGCTGGAAAGAATGCTTTGCCATTGCTGACAAGCTGCTCTTCTCAGAGATGCCCAGCTGAAAGTCCTACCTAAACTGATTTTCTGTCTCACTTTAATATGGCATGACCGCAACTACTTTCAGCACCTGAGGTTGCCCAGCCCTCCAATTCTTTGCCCCTTGAATGGTTATGCTCCTTGGAAACTGGCATTTGTAAGTGCCTGAAACCATGCAGAATTTGCACTAGTAGCAGATACCAAATGAGTCCCACTGGCAGATGAACTAGGACACCCAAAGCAGAGAGGAGGGAATGAGGGTACAAGAAGAGAGTACAGTCTGTTTTTTTAGATTCTTAAGCAGCAGTGAAGCCATCAGCAGGTGATTCGCCCCAATCGAGCTCAGAGACACTTCAGAGACCAAGTCAGAGAAGTGGGTATTTGCTTTATTCGGTGCACCGGATGTGTGGGGAATTGTTTCCACCAAATACACATACCTCAGTACCCCAAAGACACAGTGTTATAGGTAAAATCATGAATATTAATTACATTCTTCAGGATAGGAGTGGTTATACAAATCATTTCTCAGAAGTCAATATCATTAGCATGTGCACCACGCATGCTCCGTATATCCTGGTGGTCTTTGGAGACCCCCAAAGCCCCCTCCAAGGTGAAGGTCCTTCATGGGATGATTCAGTGGTTTCAGTGCTGGTTTCAAATGCATGCTTAGCTGATAAGCCATCAGGCCAGAGCTGTTACCTACAATTTGAATTTGAATTAAGAGTTCAGCCTTCAGCCCTGGAAGCCACAGACAGGCGCCTGTGCTGGTGGAAGGGGGGCAAAAGCTCAGAGAATCTTTCTCACAGGGCCAACAGCTTAGAAACCAAAATGAACACAAGTCCGCCTAGGGGTAATTCTTGCAAAAGGCAGACTTCCTTTTGTGTTCAAAGGCCTGGAATATGTAGCTTTGGAAAATCAGCTCCTTTCCAAATGTAACTGCAGGAGTGAGTCACCAATATTATAATTAACCTTATAACCTTTAGTGGGGATCCATCCTCAGGACGCACACTTCAGTCTCATTTGATAAGAAAAGAGGAATTGTTGAGTTGCTTCAGTGAAAAAAAAAACCTAAATGTACTCTGAATAGAATTAGGATCCAAAAGAGCAAGTATTACAGGCAAGCATGAGATATTGCCTGTGATGAGATCCCTTGTAACAGGTTCACGTAAGGTACTAAATGCTCCATCCAAATACTGGCACATTAGTCAGAGGAGAAAAGCAATCTTTCTTAATGGTCCTTTGGGAAGACAGGCCTTGCAGGGAATTCAGTACATTCTGTTATATTGTCTACATTCCGAGAAAGAGTATTCAATACTGAAATGACCCATGGAGATGAAGTCATTGTGGATTATAGCCCAGTGCATGGCAGTCTCAGAAAGGAACCCATCCAAGCCCTTTTAATCCCAACACACATGTTGAGTTGGCAGTTGTATTAGTTTGAAAACAAACCAGTGGGAGATCGCAAGTCAGGATAATAATTTAATAGGAAAATTAAAAATAAGTGCAATAATACAAGAAAAAACACTGACAGAGTCAGATACAACCTGAAACCCTGTTAGTCAGGGTGGTGGTAGCAGTCCAAGTGAAGCAGTTAGGTTGAAGCAGTGATCCTGTGGAAGGTCTGGTCTCCACCTGAAGGTCCAGTGGTAGCTCTTGTCCTCTGGGAATCCAGTAGACAAGGCTGCCTTGTGCAGTTCCAAGGCCAGGTTATATCCAGGTGGGAATGCTTGGCTCCTCCCTCCTGGGCAGAGCATCTCACAATAGGATAAGTCCATGAGTCATGCGGTGGGTTCTTGATGGCCCATCACCCGTTATCAGGGGTGAGTCATTAGCAGGAGATAGCAACCAGTGCCCCACAGGTTGTGATAATAGAATAATTAATACATCTATATTGCAAACCTAGGGCACGCCTAGGTTCATGCCTGGACCAATCAGTCCCTGGGGGAGGATGAAATTGGTCCAATCCAAACAGCCCTCTGATGTCTAAATAAATTGTTAATAAATAATAAAATCAGACCTTTTCTAGCACTCGAGAGGTCTCGACTCTTCACTCCGCTAGTGGTCCAACAGCGACAGTTCTCCAATGAAAGAACAATTCCTAATGGATGCACTCCGAACACGTGCCCCCATTCTCTCCTGCCTGGGATGGAGTTCTGACAGATCAGCTCTTTTACTGGGGGGGATATGCAAAATCACAGGAGCATGACAGAAAGCAGAAAGGCAGATTGGAAGTCACCTACAGTATGCCAGGCAAGGCCCTGATGTCCCAAAATAGTGAATACAAGAGCGATACAGCAAACAAGATTAGCCCCTTGTTGCGGTGCCCATCCCCACTGCCTCTGGCTGGGAAGCTTCCATTAAAACAGCCAATCACCCTTCCCTTAGAAACACGGTGCCCAACTCCAATTGCCTACTGCAAACAGGTCCTGGACTCCACTGTCCCTAAACCATGCCTGGGCATTGTCTCTGGCTAACTGGCACAGATCCATACCTGTAGTGCTGTGACAGCTGGAGTCACAAAGGATAGAAGCCCACTAGATGAGAGCAAGTTATAGGGCATCATCACAAGTCAGAGAAGAATATTTGCAAAATCCAAACTAAATACACAGAAAGTTTATTTAAAGCTGAAATAACTCATGCTAAGCCAATAATCATTATTAGTCACTAAAACTTTATACCCTATCAAGTAAGAAGAGTTTTTTAATTGCCATGATATTCTTTCACAACAATTTTTTTTTCTATGCCATTGAAAAATGGCTTCACAAATGTTCAAGCTGAATGGTTTGTTTCTTCTAACACTTTTAATAATGTCCTAGATTACAATATAGATGTATTTAAGTATTCTATTACCACCAGCTGTGGGCCATTAGCTGTTATTGCCTGCTAATGACCCACCCCTGATAACAGACAATGGGCCATCAAGAAACCACTGCATGACTCATGGACTTATCCTATTGTGAGATGCTCTGCCCAAGAGGGAGGAGCCAAGCATTCCCACCTGGATATAACCTGGCCTTGGAACTGCCTAAATCAGGCTTGTCTACTGGATTCCCAGAGGACAAGAGCTACCACTGGACCTTCAGCTGGAGACTGGACCTTCCATAGGATCATTGCTTTGACTGAACTACTTCATTTAGACTGCTAACAGTGTCAGGTTGTATCTGACTTTGTCAGTGTTTTTTTTTTTTTCCTTGTATTAATTCACTTACTTTTAATTTTTCCTATTAAATTTTAATCCTGACTTGTGATCTCCCACTGGTTTGTTTTCAAACCAATACAAAAAATAACTTCTATTTTGAAGGACTCCAAAACCAAAAGATCAGGAGTTACAATAAATCTCAATTCCTTCACAATGCACAACACAGTTATTAATTTTCTGAAACTGACACATCTCCCTACTTTTAACTCAACCGCTTGCAACTTCTGCCTACAAGGAACAAGTCTAAGGTAATGGGAGCAAGAAAAAGAGCTCTCTTCTCCAATGTCACAATTGAATTTTCAGTCACAAAATGACTATAGCTTAAGCTTCTGCTAAATTACTATCCTCCCAAGTTTCAAAACATGACATTAAAAGTAAAAGAAAAAACGAACCACTACAAGTGGTTTCAACTGTCACTGAAAAGCAAGAAAAAAATCCTTCTTCTGTACACTTGCTAGACCTTGCACAAAGGGTGAACAAAAAAAGCCACTCTGTGCTCTAGGTGTTGCTTGAATCTTAAAATGGGGTAGATTAACATCACCCCAGGATGGCATACACCTACATATTTTCTGCAGAGAGACATTTTGGGTTGTTTTGTTTCACTTGCTGTTAAAAAGTTTGTGAAAATAATTTTAAAGATCGAAAGAAATACTGTCAAGGTGTTAGTTTAGAGGAATCGCTAACTGCTACTTGCCATTTTATCAGAAAACGCAACCACTATGCTGATGAGTTAATTGAAATGATTCCTTTTTAAAAATGTCATTACAGCTTACTAGGAATTAGAACTAAATGTGATTAAAATTAACCATTTTTTAAAAAAAGAAAAATTCCATGACAGTCACTATGAGGGAAGATATATGGCTGAAGATTCCAAGATAATGAACCTCAGGAGGAATAATTTTAGAGACAGGGAGGGATGCATATGCAGACCTTCACTCTAGACTATTCTGTTCAACAAGGCTTCTCTTACATCATGTTTGCAAATAGTCTGCAGAAGAATATTTGCCTTGAAGAACAAGCAAGTGTTCCACAGAACTTCCACCCTGAAAATTGTCAGAATTCCTAGATTTTTTTACTATGGCTAGTTTCTTAAGGCCAAGCAGTTGATGTACTCCAAATTAATCCTTCAGAACTGCTAGTACTAGTACTGCTACCTAAGCAAATGGCATGCTTCTAATAAGGACTGGATGTTCTACTCAGTTTTCACTACCTGTGCTCAGCAGACCCAGGAACCCTGCAGAGCACCTGCGGTCTGGAAAGGAGCTCTTTTTGACATCTGGGAAGGTGACAGAGCTCTGACTGTCTGTTCAAAAACACTGTTCTGTGTGGGAAGGAAATGCAGACACACAGAAGACAAAATGGTCGTGTGCACTGGCACCCAGTTGAGATCACCACTGATTTAGAACTACAGCCTCTACTGGACATCAGCTGTAGTAATTTAGTCATAGAAAACTCACTCTTTAATTCAGCCAAGTGTGAATTCTGTAGAATGTTTCTTCTGAATTTCAAAGACCAAATATTTTCCATCTGTTTTGTTTTTCATACTTACCTGAGTGAGCTACAAGTGGCATGAAATACAGTTAGATGCATGGGGAAGGCATCTTCCCAACCTGTGAATCACAGTGCTGCTGACCTTTTGCAATTCTAGGTAACTACTGCTGGCATGCTCAGGTACATGGGACCTTTCAGCATTCAGCCCTAGAGTAGCTGTCAGAGTGAGTTACAACAGCTGAATAGTGATTTTGAAGAAAGATCTAGCAAACCTGTTCCTGAGGGCTGCATAATATTTGGTGATCCCTGCTATTTCATTGCCTGTAAAAAGGTGCAGGCACACCAGAACCAGGCTGGTCTGTTCATTTCTCTCTCGATGCCCTCACTTGCTATTACACAGCATAGCACCACAGTTATTCATGCTATTTTTCTGACTTGCACCTTTAAATCGCTCACTTCTCCTCCTATGTATGAATAATCCAGACCTTGACAAGACTGTTTTATTTGTTTGTAAGGTTGTTTTTCTTGAAATATTCCTTCCTGTTTCTAGAGAAAATGTAAAATCAGCCTAGTATAGAACACATATTATGTGCCTCTCAAGGGTGATAGGAACGTGTTTTTCTTATGCACTTGACCCTAAATTGAACTTCCATTCTTTGTGCTCAGTAATGCACAAAAGGCGAGGGAAAAAAAATCAGAGTCCTTTATTACTACCTCCTACTTACTCCTTCATAGAAGCAGACCGTAATATGAATTAATCATTCCCTGCATGAAGATTATAAAGAAAAAGCAAGGTAATCTTATTTTACCTGAAGACCAAAAGGAAAATAAAATTCCTAAAAATAATTCCTTTCCTCCTTTTACAACAAGCTCCCTCAGCAAATACTTTGGATGAAACAGACTGTCTGACAGATTATGAAAAGCATATTGAAGGTTCCGCATCCATCATAGAAAACACCCCGTCCACAGGTTTCTCATCTTAAAAGCCGGTGCCTATTAGTTTAAGTGTCCATAAATGTAGCTGTCCTAACAGCTGAAAAAGAAGAAATCTTTACCCACATAGGCAGAACTAAACATATGCAGGCCTCTGGAGATTAAGCTTTCAAGGGCGGGGCTCCGCGGCTTGGTTCTTTGCCTCTGGCAACAGCTTTCATTCTCCCTGAAGGGCTGCGAAAAGTCGTCTGCTTCTCTCTCACCCACAAAGAACACCTTACCGGCGCAGAAGCTCTCTGGCGTGCAGAAGGCAAAGAAAGAAGCTGCATAGCAGTGTACTTGTGTGCGCCCTGTAGAGCATTGCCAAAGTGCGCCAGAAAGCTCATTCCTAAGAGTCAGCTCAGAATGCTGTCTCTGCTTCAACAAGCCTCTCGCAGCACTTGCACTCCAAGGCACAAGGTGCAGAGAGAGAGAGGGAGGGAGAAAAAGAGAAAATCACCTTCCCACAGCTTCAGGCTTGCAGAACTCTAGCAGTTCAAGCTGCCAGAGAAGGAAGCATGCGAAGAGATGGCATTTAAGTACCCCCTTCTGTTTGCAGCCTTGCCGGGCTGTGAAGAGCCGTTTGCTTCTTTCTCTCCCACAAAGAACACCTTACCGGCACAGAAGCTGTCCGGCGCACAGAAGGCAAAGAAAGAAGCTGCAAAGCACCATGCTTGTGTGCTCTCTGTAGAGCGTTGCCAAAGTGCAGCCGAAAGCTCTTTTGAAAGCAGAGTCAGCCCAGAATGCAAAAACTGGGCCAAGCAAAACCAACACATAGGTGTTGTTGGCCTTTACCTCCAATGGACAGAGCTCCTGAAAGTAAATGAGAGTGCTTTACCATGGGAAGGAAAGCATGTAGCCCCAGTGTTTCAGGTGCTGATGAGAGGCTGCCTAGGGGAGGTAAAGGCCAGCCAAGACCTCTCTATCGTGGCACCTTTTGTGCAGGAGCAATCCTTGGACATACTCAATATTGCAAGTTTTATCCACATTTGGGTAATGGGTAAAATCCCTGGATATATTCAATTAATTGCACTCACAACTGAAAAGCATGTGAGATGTAGAATGCCTATACTAAGTTACTATACTTATTAGCTTAAATAAAAGTAGTGACTCCACCCTGTGGGTTGAACTTTTTTATGTGTGAGCCAAATTTGGTTCCTGCTGGCAATGATTGGTCCTGCAAGAAGGATAAGCTGTCATTCGATGATCTTTGATGAGCTGTCCTTAACTTGATCTTCAGTGGGGGTGTGCTGGCATCATTACTGATATCGTTCCTGGAAAGAAAAAACTACACAAGTCTCGGCAGGGTTAGTCTGGACAGGTTACCCCTTAGTGGTTCAAGTTGTTTAATTGCTCGGACTAGTGACAAAAGTCCTTTTTCCCACTCAGAATCTCTCTGTTTTGTCTCTTTAAATGCAGATGAGTTGAATAGTGAAGATTTCTTTGGTCTTTCGTGATGTTAGGCCTTGACATTCCTCAAGAGGAATCTCAACTTCTACTCCACGAAGTGCTTGCCCACTGCTGTTGCTGCTTCCCCCATTTTCAGGGGGTCTCCTGCAATTTGAGTTGTCCTCCATGGGTAGGGTGCTCTCCTAACTTATCAGTTCTGCAAAATTTAGAACAGCGGTGATTATAGGTGTGGTATTGGCATTCAACTGCCTGTGATAAACCACAAGCCACAACTGTCTGTTCAGCTCTTTCACCAGCCAGATCCAGCCAGATTGGCTCAGTTGGTCTGAGCATGGTGCTAATAACACCATGGTTCAATCTCTGTATGGCCCATTCACTTAAGAGTTGGACTTGATGATCCTTGTGGGTCCCTTTCAACTCAGAATATTCTGTGATCTGTGACATAACGGCAGTGCCAACAGCAAACGTTGGCTAAACACTGGCAACGTCTATCAGTGGAGTGTGTTAAAATGATCACTGGCCACCATCTCAGACAGGAGAAATAGGAGTGTGACTGAGTGATAGTACCTTTTTTCTCTAAATCTGTCACCACCTCATCAATGCCCAAGCACATGGGTGCTTGTATTGTGGCTGTTAGGTTTGCAGTATTGGGTACCTCAACTGTTAGTGGGGCCAAATTGGCCAGAACTTCAGAAATTCCACTTCTCCCTGCAGCAAAAATCCAGCACTGGGATACACTAGCAGTCCTTGGATCAGGGAGTGCAGGTGCCATGTGGAGTGAGCACACTGCAGTCTCTGGACTCCTTTCATGGTTCGGGTTAATGTTCAAACATTAACATTGATGCACTGCTGTCAGCTTGCCATCACACTGCCGACAACAGATTCGATCATTCAGAACATCAAAATACAAAATATTTTCATTGTGATCTTTGATTGCAAAGCAAGTAGCCAATATCCACTTAGCCAGGAGCCATAAAATAACCTTAGCTGCTTGGCAGATAACATTTGCTCCATTTAGTTCAGTGATTTTAACACTTGGCATCCAGGTCATACACTCAGCTTCTTGGCATCCTGCTTCGTTAGTATTGAGTGTTGTGCTCCTGTATCTATTAGAAATGTAATTAAATGTTGACAAGAACCAATTGGAATCCAGATGTATGGGTCATTATTACATATGCATTGATAGGGTTCCACTTGTTGGATTTCAGTCTCACTTGGCTTGTGCCTGGAATGCTTGTGCAAATCAGCCATCTGAATTGGAATCTGTACAGTACAGGGTGAATTGGTAGCTTGCTTAAGCATCACCTCTGCCTTTTCTTTCAGTTTTCATCTTTTCGCCTTTTCTTCCTGTAACTGTTTCTGCAACTGCTCAGTTTTCAGTAAGAGCAATAATTCAGCTATTTTCTTCCTATTTCCTCTCTCAGATCTCATTTCTCTCCACTATAATTTTCCCCATCCAAATTCTCAAATAATTGTCTTTCCTTACACTCTGCTGAAGCAAGTAGAGTCCTAAGACAATCATTCTCAGTCATAAGTTTATCAACTTGGATTCTCAGTTTTTCTCCTGTCTCCATCTCAAAAGGAAGCCAGTGATGACTTTGATACCTCATATTCTGTGTCAGTCTTATTTTTGGTGAGCCTCCTTAAATGTTTGCAGCTGCCAACCCCCAGGTCACTTACTGAGGATGGCGAAAGTTGTTTCTAAGACTCCGATTAACATTAGCCTGTGGGGCCATGGTAATGACAGGTCTCTTGGGAGTTCCAACTCCCACACCAACATCTTTATCCTGCCTGTGGCAAGGGAGTGTAACTTTCCTTTTCCGCAGTCACCATACTACTTTCTCCAGAACAGCAGTGAATAAATTATCACTTCCCGAGAAATTCTTTTCTGCAAGCCTTTCACCCACACCACATTCCATCGGGCACTGGGACCCTGCTGCTCCCTTTTGGGCAGTCCACTTTCCTGCTGCTACTCCAATCTCCTGATTGTTGTTCTGTTTACTAATCATTCAGTGAAACCCATCATTCTGCCATAGCGAATTAGTTCCTAAGCTCTCTCTCCCCACATTAAGGGTCTTTTCCCTTGTCTTTCTCTCTGTGGGGTTAACGCTCACCTCAAGCGATCCTGTAATTCTGCTGCAGTGTTTTATCATGTCCAGCAAGCCTCTAACCGTGGGAGTCACATACTTGGACAACCAGTGATGTGAGGGCTGTCCTGGAACATCTGTCATTCATCAGTTGCAAACATGCTGCCTTCTGTACACTCTCTGTCCCATGATCTATGGTTGGGGTCTCAATACTAAGCAAATTACCCCTCTCTAATGGATCCAACCTCCTGCCCAATAGGCAGCCCTCTGAATTAAAGACCACTGTTTTCTCTGGTCACCCACCATTAAAAATACTTCTGGCTCCCAGAAGCCTTGGGCCTCTGCCTCAGACAAATGATTCAATCACACCCTGCCAGAGACACTCTCCAAATGTACTCAGTTTCCGATTCCCATGAAAGTCTGCTATACTTTTCCTGGAACTTTGCTATCTTGGCTGCTGTATACAGCACTGTTTTAGTAACAGTTTGCAGACATTGACCATCATCGAAGGTTTCATCTTTAATTAGGGGTTGTAATGTGACTTCCTCATCATCATCAGATGTACTACTGCTTATAGGGTTGTTAGAGAGTGGGCTTTAGTCAAAGCAATTTTCCATCCTGTCCACAATTCGAGTTGTTAACTGTTTAGGTTTGAAAGACAGGTGTCTGCTAAGAGAGGTGGAAACCTCCCTTAGAATAGAGAATGTGACCCCCCTTCCCTCCCAATTGTTATAACTTTGGAATCAAGGGCTTTCAGGCAAAGATATGGGAAAAATAATAACAGTTCTTTACTAGTATCTATAACAAAGTAAACAAGCAACAACAAGAATAGCAACAACAAACAAAATCTAGAAAACCCAGTGGCAGATGTCCCTGGGTTGCCAAGCATTTTCCCATTTGGTGTAGTCACGGTCATGACCAGCAGGGGCACTGTTGAGCTCCCAGCCAGGCAGGGCAGGTGCAATGACTCCCGAGCAGCTGCAGGTGGCGCTGTAGCACGAGGTCAGGTCGGTCTCACATGGTTTGTAATGGCAGGCGGGCTGGACAGCGGGGCAGCGCGCAGCAGAGAGCTCCGAGCAGTGAGCTGGACTGGCAGGGCTGGCTTGCCTGGGCTAACCAGCAAAAGTGGCAGGAACTCCGCAGTTATGGCAAATGCTGCAGTGTGTTTCGACAAGCAGGGCGGGGGCAGCGACAGCCGGACTCCTTCACAGTTGTTGCAAAAGTGCAGCCGGGGAGGCACATGCTCCCAGCTGGGAAAAAGGGTTGGAATCCCACGCCCTTCCCCAAGCAAGAGCTCACCCAGCCAGGAAGAGAAGGCAGTGCACAGCCGGACATCTCGCGATCGCAGCCAAAAGCAAGCAGCAGCTTCCCTCTGACTGTTCCAGTGCCCAGTGAGCAAGTGCTGGTCCCAATGGTCAGAATGACTCCTCCCCTTACCACACCCAGCCACAGCAGCCACATCCTTTGTCTCTTACAAAAAGAGTTAATGGTCCTTGAGTATCTCATCATTTGGTTTCGTAGCAACAGGGATGGAGAAAATTCCACACTCCCTAACCTTCAACATTATCTTTCTTTGAAGGTTCAGTAATAAAAATATTATTCCCCACCAAGCTCAGCACCAGCACATCTGGGGAAAAAAGAGGGTAGAAGGGACCCCAAAACTGGGAGTATTCCAAACCAGGAAGGGGGGGCTGGGGTGGGATTTTTAGGGGGGATATTTGGGGTCCCCAAGAAGGTTTGGGGGGCTTGGAGGGTACCCCAAGGATGGCAGTGATGGGCAGGTTTGAGGGGATTTGGAGTCCCAGGGTAGGTTTTGGGAGTTTGGGGAGGGTTCTGAAGTTCGGTAGGGGTCTCCAAGGCATGAGGAGAGGCAGGGTTTGGGAGGATTTGGGGTCCTGGGGCAGGGTTTGGGGAGGGTTCTGAAGTTTGGGACAGGTCCCTAAGGCATGGGGAAGGGGGGGAATTGGGGTCCCAGGGCAGGTTTGGGAGGGGTCTGTTCTGGGGTCCCTCTGGCGCTTCTCAGACACAGGCACAGCACTGGCCAAGCTGCAACACTGATGCCTGATGGGTTTTTGTCCTTTTTCATTATACTTTTATACCCTTTTATATATACTCTTTACCCTTTCCCATTCCTGTACTTTTCACTTCCTATATCTTAGCCCCACATGTTTATAACCCTTGTACTCTAGCCTTGTTCGGAATTCTTTGGAGAAGATTAAACAATCTCCACAATCTCAAGAACATGAGGCACCAACCTTGGAAGAGCCCCATCCCTGGGACATGTTTTTGTAAACTAAGTTGTAACCTTTTTGGGGGGAGGTAATTTGAATAAGGGGGCAATTACTTCATTTGTCAGGTTTCTTATTGGGAAATTTTAGATAGGTATGCTAATTGGTGAAGTCCATAAATGATACACTCGTTGTGTTCTGAGTTTTATTTCCCAAGCAAAAGAACCTTTCCCTATTGGCTCCAACAGCAGTCTGTGTTCCAATCAGCAACAGAAGCAACAGCCATGCAAGAACTGCTGTCCAGCTTTGCCAGTTTGCTGCAAAGACATTCCAACTAGAAGAAACTTACCAGCAGCCAAGGGAAATGCATACCAACATATATGGACTCTAATGACTTCATTTTTTGATTTTGAAATCCCCTTAAACAATCCTATGGGTTCCAACCAATAGATTTAACTGTGTATAATTTGGATAGTATCTCAACAACTGCTTCATTTTTCTTTTATATATATAGAAACGGGGAATTGTAGCAATGTGGGGTTTTAGGATTCCATGTGCTCCTTTGTCCCTCTGCTTTGTATACCATTGGTTCATTTTGAATTATGCTCTGCTGTACCCCGAAATCTATTGGTAGGTTCCCTATGCCTGTCTTCCCTTCAGACTCCCCGGGACTGGCTCTGGGGGAGACAGTCCCTCCCCCTTCCTTTCCCTTTATAAGTCGATGTCTGGATCAGCTCGAGGTCTTTGCATCTCCGGGCTGGCAGCCCAAATGCCGTTCCTGCTTCCCTCCCCTTCTCCTTTCCCTGTGACCCTCTCCCCCGTATCCTAAATAAACCTCCCTGCCAGAACAGAGATGGAGTCCAGTTCTTTTCTTAGCCTCACTATATTCCTGCTTGAATTGACGTGGTTTGAAGACTCACGCCATGCTGTAGAACCTCGGGGGCCGCCCGACCCACATCCGGTGGAATTACATGGACCAGGGACCCCAGACCGGGAGGGAGCCAGCCTGTGCAGCCCTCCCGGACCATGATACATCACTCCCAGAGGATCAGGGGTGGGTGTAAGGGTCAATCAAAGAATCAAGATCTGTCTCAACATTTCTCATCGGAAACTACGGGTGCAGGACTTACACAGAGAATGCTTTGTACCTACCTAAAGCTGGTATGGAGCAAATGCTTTGTACCTGCCTAAGGTGGTACGGAACGAATGCTTTGCACCTGCCTGAGTTGGTATAGAACAAAGGCCTCGTGCCTGCCAAAGCTGGTACGTGACAAAGGCTTTGCACCTGTCGCCCTGACACCCATTATTCACTATTGTGGAAAACCTGCCAACTATGCCTCAGACACTCCTCCCTTGGCCCTGCCAAGTGGAGTTTGGCATATCTCCACAAGAAGTAAGGGGGAGCAAAGGCAGGTCACAAGGGACCAGGTGTATGGACTAGCATAAAAGACAGCTCTGGAATAACTGAACTCTGAAGATCTTCCCCACCAAAAGATCACATCAATCAATGCATAGGCAAAGGAACGCCTACTGACTGGGACCCCAGAGATGCCAGATGTCTGTGGACCCGTGGTGGTAGCTATAGTCCCCTTTCCTTCCCTTTTTTCTCCATCTTTTCCCAATTTTCTCTCTTTCTCTCTCTATCACAGGCCGCTTTATGGGCTAAATTAATAATGTTCCTCTTTGGATTGAAATTTAACTCCCTTGACTTGCTGGATTTTTGTGCTTTCTTTTCTTTTTGTACTCTGAGATCATAGCTGATACGAACCATCACGCGTCTGCTTATAAGTGGACCCTGACAGTGGGACTACAACCTGGTTCACTGGTGTAACAGCCCATCCACTTTCTGTGATCTCAGCTTTGAGGAACTTAATTAACTTGTGATCTGATCTGCCTGATCATACTTTGGGGTGAACCCTGACAGATCAATCTCCTTTTGTGGTATTACCGCAAGAATGCCTCCTTCTGCAATCCTTCTAGCTGTCTCATCAGCAAAGTGATTTCCTAGTTCTGGAGTGGTTTTCCCTTTCTGGTGGCCCCTACAATGGATGATAGCTACTTCTGTAAGTTTCTTGATACTTTCCAAGAGGGCATTGGATGAAGATTTGTGGGGGCTTTAGGGGATCTATGAGGCCTGGGGGGACATAGATGGGGGGCTCTAAGGGAACATGGTGGGGGTATAGGAGATCTATAGGGCCTGGGGGGACACAGGGGGCTATAGAGGATCAGTGGGGGGCTATAGGGGATCTATGGGGTGCTATATGGGCCAGGGGGACAGGGGGAAGCTGTGGGGTGTTAAGAGATCTATAAGTTCTGGGGGGACATGGAGGTATGAAGGATCTTTAGGGGGCTACAAGGGATGGCCGATATAGGGGGTGTGAAAAACCAAGTTTCACTCTCCTGTTAGAATTTTAAAAGTTTACTAAAGGACAATAGGGGACAAAGACAATAAAGCAAAAGTAACAGTGCTGGATGCTTGGCCCTTAGCCAAAAGCACGCTGGGACTATGGAGCACATCTTATACATAGGTCAATTCTTGCATCATCCAATGCATATTCATAGACAATTATGCATATTCAAACATTTCTTCAAACTAGTTTGCATGTTCCAGGAACCTTTTAGCATAGCCCCTCCTCTGGCCCGCCTTTTTGGAGCATGCGTGGTCCTTCTGTTGAGTCCTGTATCTCCCCTCTGTTCCATGGTTTCAGCAGGTGATGGTCGCTGATAGAAATGTCAGTGGCAAGGATCCTTGTCACGCCCGCTTTTCGGATGTTATCCAACTAAGCAGGTGGTTTAATTATTGTAAGTTAACTATAAGTATTCTAAAACAACTATATTAGCTATTTCACCACTATATCTAAGTTAGTTGCAAAGAAAAATAAAGATGTTTAGTTATTATTATGCAACAAAGCTACTTCTATAAGAATTAACATTATACACATAGCATCCATTTTGATATTTGCAAAAAGCCAATACTATAATATGTATTTATCACGGGGGGGGCTATAGGGGACAGGGAGTATGGGGGGTTATAGGGAACAGGGTATAGGGGGTTATAGGGGACAGGGAGTGTGGGGTAACTGTAGGTGATGGAGGAGTATAGGGGTATATAAGCACAGGTTGGGGGTGGGGCGAGGGAATTATGGGGGTGAGGGTCTATAAGGGGAGCTCTATAGTAGGGTCCATAGGAGTGGACAAGTGGAGGGCCTAAAAGGGGGCTCAATGTGGGAGGTCAATAGGGGATGTCCTAAAGGGGAGTCCCGCACGCCTCAGTCACTGCGAGCCCGCGGCTGGGGTGATGGGGGGGCTGAGGCGGGAAAGCATTGTCCAGGGGTGGGCTTGGGGAGGCCAAGCCCACTGCGGGGTCAGGGGGAGTCCTGGCATCTGGGGGGGCTGGAGCAAACCTTTCAGCCAAGGAAGAAGTGGTCAGGGTGGACCCAGGTGCCCAGGGACCCCCCCGTCACTCCTGGGTCCCCACTGACCCACCCCCCTCTTCCCTCCCACTCCCCAACCGTCACGTTATGTCTGGGGCCCGCCTCTGCCACGTGGTTTAAACTTCCCGCCACGCTGTGCTGCTAGTGACGACACTTCCTCCCCCGCTGCCCTTGCGTGCCAATTGGGGCGTGCAACTGCTCTGCACCACCAGACTCCACGACTTGATGGTGCCACTGTGGCCATGGGCTCATTAGCATAAATGTGCATGACCCTGCCCCGCCCACAGGCACCCCACGCTGTGGTGCTCACAGGGTAGTCTCAGTTATCGTCCCAGGGGTCAGTCAAGGGTTACAGCTGTCCATGAAATCCATCGGGAGCAGTGGAGTGGGGGGGGGTTAGTTACCCCATGGGTCCTCAGGTGGTCTTTGGTGTGCCTTGGGGGCATTGCCTCACAGACCTCCCAGTTTACCCACAGTTTTTTCAGTGGGCCACCACAGCTCTCATTTGACCACACTGAAAGGAATGAGAAGGGAATGTCTTTACAAACAAACTGTGAGTCTAATGGTAAGATAAGACTGGTACTCAGAGAAACAATGGGAAGATTTCCACAGGAATTCCCTGCTGTAGTGTGCTTATGCTGTTCTAGAGACTTCTTCCTAGCAGAAACCTGTACCATCCCAAGCTGTAATCTTATTGGTTTACCCCTTTCTCCTCCCTGGCTCCTCCCCTCTGGCTTCCCCTAGTTGGTTCTTCTGAGTAACCACGCCTCTGTTCCCTCTCCTGATAACCCGCTGAGAAAGCGGAACTCAGGGTTCACCATCTTGGCTTTCCAGCACCCCGAATCCTCCCCTGCCTCTCCGCCCCTCTCCACCCTCCTCTGACCCTCGACTGTGGACCTTAATAAATCCCTGGAAACTCCAGATGGTGATCCTGCATTTCTTCTATCGCCACGCCTCCACGGAGTCTCGCGTCCCCCGCAGCTCCACTGCCTGCTACAGCCACGTGTCTGCCTGGCGTGTTCTGGCCACGGGCGGCCCCCTCCACATTGCAGCGTGGGGTGGCCATTTGTGAATCATGATACCGCACTGCCGCAATTCCCCTGATTGACTTACCCCAGAGTGTGTTACAAGAACAAGGACATAAGAAAAAGAAGATGGGAGGGATGTGTATTAGAAGAGGGTCTGCATTAGGCATTCCAGGAAGTCTGTACCTCTCAAGTACCTCAGCCAATGGGGAAAGAGAGAGGGAACTTGCAGCCGGGAAAGTAAGATAAAAAGCTGCTGCGTCGTCTATCAATTTGAGACACCCCATGGGAAATGCCCATGACCTCTCCCCTTATCCATTAAAAAAGTTACAGGACTCCTCTGTCTCCTATTTGGACATAAACCTCTGGTGTTTGTGGATTAAGTTTCCTGACAAATGAGGGACTCACCTGGGATCCTTCCACCGTCTGGGGTGGCCTGTAGCGAGTGGAGCTGAAGGTGAGCCTAACCCAGTTTCGGTGATCAGCTGTCCTTGCTGGTGGCCAGCACCAGACGATTGATTGGGTTCCTGCAACTGTCCAGGAGAGAGATCAGTGGCAGACCAGGGGGGTCTGTGAAGAGTCCACAGGGAAGTGAGGCACAGATTAACTCCACAACTCAAATAGTTATGAAGTAGGTATGCATGTATTCCAGATGGAGGTGCATGGGGGGTAGGCCCTCCAAGAGCATGCATGCCTCAGCAGCACTTCACTGGGTTTATATTAGGTTACAGGTTATATATGCATGAAGTTACACAATGCCCCTACACATATTCATTATCTATCCCCACTTCATATTATAATGAGCTCAACGTTCATTTAAATATGCTTGCACAGGCGCAATGTCACTTGATTAATTGAGTCAGTGGTCTTTGAGGGGCATATGATAAAGTAACTGGAGTATTCCTTGGGATGAACTCTTCACCCTGTTCCCTTGCGCATGCTCCCTTGGTTCTTGGTCCAAGTCCAAACCTTAGAGCAGACTTGAGCCAGTTCTGGGGTCAAAGAGCAGGATGTTCAGTCACAGTGACTAATTTTTATCAATTATTTGGCATTCCTTTCTGTATCCTCCTTTTTGCTAGGCAGGCACAAAAATCATTAAGCAAATGATGTATTATTTTTAGCAAGCTGCTCCTAGTAAATCATTATCCAACCTCTGGCCTCTTAAATCAATTCCAGAAAATTATTATTATTCAACTTCTAGCTCCCTAAATCAGAAAGACCACTGAAAATCTCACCGATGAGTATAATGGGTACTTTGGAGAGTAAACCTGGGAGGGCACCTATGGAGGGTAGCACAGGTAAAACAGGGCACCCATGAGAAGGTTGCAAAGTTAAAGCTGGGAAGGGGCCCCAGCAAAAGGGATGACGATCCCATAATACCCCAGAGAGTTCTTTGGGGAAGGAAAACCTGACAGGGCATCCATGGAGGGTAGCACAGGTAAAGCTGGGAAGGGGTCCTGACAAAAAGGATGATGATCGCAAAATATAAGGACATGTATTCCCAAGGGGGGCAGTAAGGGAAAGTCGAGAAAGGGTCTCGACAATCCATGCCCAGGGGGGTCAACAAGGGGAATCAGGAAGCAGTCTTGGCAACAGGGTAGTGCAGAGAAATATGTTTACGGCAAGGAGTGTTAGAACTGGGCGCAGAGGTGCAGGACCAGCTGGGGGCCTCTGGGGAGGTGCAGGGCCGGGCTGGCTGGGGATGTGGGACAGCTGTGGACTCAGCACCGGGCAGTCCCTGACCCTGCCACACCTCAGGCAGGGGCAGCAGTGGCTCCTGGCCTCCATGAGGCTGCGGGACACCCCGGCCGCCTGTGGTGCTGCCAGCTGTGCCCACAGGGAGCGCCAGAGGGGAGGCTGCGTTTGGACACTGCGGAAAGAATATATAGAAAATGAGGACTGTATGTGGAAGGATTAGGATTTTCTTTTAAGGATTTTGTTTGGGTTACTGGAGAAACAAATGATTTTGAACTGTGGGAGAATGAGCACCCACAGGCCGTAGCAGGGATAGGGGCTAGAGGAAGGGCAGAATAAGCCCCTGGATGAACTGGTGAAAATACTCAAGTCTTTGGTGTTGTATTAGTTTGAAAACAAACCAGTGGGAGATCACAAGTCAAGATTGAAATTAAAAATAAGTGAAATAATACAAGGAAAAGCACTGACAAAGTCAGATACAACCTAACACCCTGTTAGGGTGGTAGTAGCAGTCCAACTGAAGTAGTCCAGTTGAAGCGGTGATCCTGTGAAGGTCTAGTCTCCAGCTGAAGATCCAGTGGTAGCTCTTGTCCTCTGGGAACCAAGTAGACAGGGCTAGCTCAGGCAGTTCCAAGGCTAGGTTAATATCCAGGTGGGAACACCTGGCTCCTCCCTCCTGGGCAGAGCATCCCACAATGGGATAAGTCCATGAGTCACACGGTGGGTCCCTGATGGCCCATTGCCTGTCATCTGGAGTGGGTCATTAGCAGGTGATAGCAGCTAACGGCCCACAGCTGGTGGTAATAGAATACTTAAATACATCTATATTGCAACCTAGGACAGGTGTATACAAAAATTTAGGTTCTGCTTATTTTGGAGTTAGTCTCCTACTTGGGTTAAAATGCAATTGCAAGGTATTTTGGAATTAATGTCTCCTGCCTATGTTCCGTGTATTTTAAAGTCTCCTGGCTGAGTATTTTCGATTTTGAGTCTCGGTGCCTAGTTAAAATGCAATTGCAGAGTATTTCGGAGTAAAAGTCTCCTGCCTGGGTTATTTTGAGTGGGGTTTTTTGAGCAGAGTTTGCTCAGGTGCTTCTGAAATTTTTTTCAGAATGTGTGTGTACCCGTGTGTGTGTGTTAGTTTGAGTGAGTGCCAGCACATAAAATCAAGGCCCGTGAAATAAAGTAATTCTCTGAAAGAGTGTTAAAACATAACTTTTGAGTGTCTGTTTGATTTTAGTGTGTGCATTTGAGAAAGATTCTCTGAGCTTTTGTCCCCCTTCCACCAGCACAGCTGCCTGTCTGTGGCTTCCAGGGCTGAAGGCTGAACTCTTAATTCAAATTCAAATTGTCTGGCCTGATGGCTTATCAGCTAAGCATGCATTTGAAACCAGCACAGAAACCACTGAATCATCCCATGAAGGACCTTCACCTTGGAGGGGGCTTTGGGGGTCTCCAAAGACCACCAGGATATACGGAGCATGCGTTGTGCACATGCTAATGATATTAATGACTTCTGAGAAATGATTTGTATAACCACTCCTATCCTGAAGAATGTAATGAATATTCATGAATTTTACCTATAACACTGTGTCTTTGGGGGTACTGAGGAGTGTGTGTTTGGTGGAAACAATTCCCCCACACCCGGTGCATTGAATAAAGCAAATACCCACTTCTCTGACTTGGTCTCTGAAGTGTCTCTGGGCTCGATTGGGGCGAATCAAATTGGCACCTCCAGATGGGACCCTAACTCTGCTCGGCTGCCGGATCCAGAGGTAAGCAGACTTCCCAGTCACGACCCTGAATTTTCAGGGGGAGCTCAGCTGTCCTTTGGCTCACGGCAGGAGTAGACTAAGGACCATCTGCACCAAATTAAGGTATTTGCTACTTTTAAAATAAATGCCTGCAGGTCCGGGGTGCTAGTCCCCGAGGGTGGGTTGAGACTGGGTCTCCCGAAATTAGTCCCGGGCAAGGGGTTGGACCCCGCTGTCAAGAAAAGGTATTTTTAAAGGGTTGGACCCCGGGGTTGGACCCTGCTATAGTGAAAGGTACCTTTAAGGGGGTTGGACCTCACTGTATTACATCATACTGTGATTTTTGTTCTGTCTGTCGTTATTTTGTTACTGTGTTATTGTGTTATTATTTTGTTACTGTGTACATTATTTTGTATATTTTGCTGTGTGAATGTGAATGAATGAGTCGTGTCTCCGACACAAAGCGAGAGTGGAGCTCTATCTGCGTTTCCATTCTCTGGCGACAGAAACGGCCAGAGAAAAGCGAAGCAACTGGCAAAGAGTGAATGAGTATAAATCATATATAAACCGTTGGTTTGGAGTATCTGGAGGGGGGCAGATTGTATTATTGGAGGGGAAAGACTGAATTGAGAACACCCAGACCCCCTACATTTTTCTAATACAGCTCCATGTGATTTCCTTTTGAAATCCTGTGTTTAGTGTGGAAACTGGACTTTTGTGTGCTTGTAATTGAAGGAATAGATTAAGGGGAGAAGTGGCAGAGAGTAGCGTGACTTTGTGGCTGGTTCCCCGGATCTGAGGGCTTTTGAGAGGAAAAGTCTGAGGAGACGTGCAGGAAAGTGTGCGTGGAAGGAAGAAGAGAGGGAGAATAAACAAAAGGAGGCAATGGGATCATCAGAAAGCAAGGAAATACCCCAAAAAAGTCCCTTGGGATGTGTGTTAGCACATTGGAAACAACCAGGAGCGTTCTCTGGGGGGACTATGAAAAAGAGCACCCTAATTAAATATTGTAACCAGTGGTGGCCACTGTACAAATTAGATGATGGTGAAAAGTGGCCAGAAAATGGGACTTTAAACTATAACACCCTACTACAACTAATGTTATTTTTAAGGAGGGCAAACAAATGGGATGAGACCTCTTACGCTGATTGCTTTTTCACTTTAAGACGTAAACCAGAATGGCAGAAACAATGTGGTATTAATTTAGCACCTCAGGACTCAATGGTCCTTGTATTTAAAAAAGAGGCAAAAGGGAAAAGCTGCATTATGAGGTGGGGTTCATCTTGCAGCATTGGACAGCGGTGTTTAAAGCTCAAAGCTGAGAGAGACCAGGATCCCTTAGAAACCCAGGAGTTGATGAACTGCAATGGTGACACCCTAACATCAGGGACAACATCCCGCAGGTCCTCAGCATCCCTGGAGGATAATGAGGATGAAGGGACAAGTGAAGCTAGCTCGGGAGTATCATCCAGATCTAGAAGCAAGGCCCTTGTAAAAGAAAAACTAATAGCACCATTCAGACAAGTGGTAGGGCCAGACGGGGGAATAACAAAAGTTAAAACACCATTTACAGGTTTGGATTTAGATACCTGGAGGGAGGCAGCCAGGCTGTATAGAGAAGACCCTGAAAAGGTAGCAAAGAGGTTTGAATTAATTGTTAGAAATCAAGATATTGATTGGGAGGACATAGATTTAATGCTATCAGAATTAACTGAAACAGAAAAGGCAGCAGTAGTATCTGCAGCAAGAACACATGTGCAGGGACAGATAGCTACTGGAATATTACATGGGAATGTAGATAACATCTTTCCTATTTCAAATCCGCAGTGGGATGCGAACGATACACAAATGTATCCATTTTTGGTTAGATACAGGAAATTAGTACATTGGGGACTGCTAAATGCCATTCCTAAAACCATCAATTGGTCCTTATTATTCAATATTCACCAGGAAACCACTGAGTCCCCAGGCTCATTTATAGAAAGACTGAGAAATAATATGAGAAAACACACTACACTGGACCCAGCCTCTGAAGCCGGGCAACAACAGTTAATATCTTTGTTGATGGGTCAGTCAGCACCAGATATACGCAGAAAGTTGCAAAATATTAAGGGGCCAGATAGCCGAGACTTAGAAAAACTCTTAGCAGAAGCATGGGAAGTATATAAGAACAGAAAACAGGCCATCATGGTAGCAGTGGCACAGGCTGAGGAGCCAAACACCCCCAGGGGCGGGAGAAGGCCCCCACCTAGGGGGCAAAGACGGCAAAGCCCAGGCCGTGACCAGTGCCTGTGCTGTGGGGGGTATGGGCATTGGAAGCGAAATTGTCCTAACCATGCTGCGATTATGCAAACGCAATCATCAGCGCTGCCAGAACCAGTGACTGTAGCACAGCTGCATACAGAATGACAGGGACTGTCAGGTCCCTCCCTAGCAGACCCGCTGGTTAAAATTAAGCTAGGGGAACGGGAGGTGGAGTTTTTGGTGGATACTGGAGCCACATTCTCAGTCCTGAATCAAACTTTGAGTCCTATAAGCAGTAATTACATCCAAGTTATCAGGGCCACAGGGAAAACTGAAAATGCCTACTTTTTGAGACCTTTAAAATTTACACTAGGCAAGAAAATGGGAATACACCAATTTTTATACCTTCCAAATTCACCAAAACCCCTATTAGGCAGAGATCTACAAACCTGGTTAGAAGCAAAAATAGAATTCACAGAACAAGGAATGAGACTAGAGGTCCCTGAGGAAAAATTAATTATGGCTTTAAGCCTAGCAAATATCCCTGAAAAAGAAGAAATACCCATAGATAGTGAAATAACTGATCAAGTGCTCCCCTTGGTATGGGATGTCAAAATTCCAGGAAGATCAAAACAGGCTTCCCCAGTGGTTATTGAACTGCTGGAAGGAGTGCAGCCAGTATCAGTAAAACAATATCCACTAAGGCATGAAGCACGGGTAGGAATAGAACCAATAATTGCTAAATTTATTGATCGAGGGTTGTTGAGAGACTGTAGGTCTGCCTACAATACCCCAATTCTACCAGTGCAAAAGCCAAACGGAAGTTACAGATTAGTACAGGACCTGAGGGCAATAAATGCAATAACAAAAACACTACATCCTGTACTGTCTAACCTTTACACCTTGCTTACAAAATTGCAAAGTGACTGGGTGTGGTTTTCAGTTTTAGATTTAAAAGATGCTTTCTTTTGTCTGCCATTGGCTGAAAGCAGTCAAGAAATTTTTGCCTTTGAATGGGAAAACCCCAAAACAGGGAGAAAAAGCCAACTTACATGGACTGTATTGCCACAAGGATTCAAAAATAGCCCCACGATATTTGGAGATCAATTAGCTAAAGAACTGGAAGGCTGAACACTGCCCTTTGGGGAAGGTACACTTCTGCAGTATGTTGATGGCCTACTAATAGCAACAAACACTCGTGAAGACTGCAAGAATTGGACTGTAAGCCTTTTAAATTTTCTGGAACTAAGTGGATATAGAGTCTCTCCTGAGAAGGCTCAGTTGGTCCTCCAGAAAGTTACATATCTGGGATATGAATTGGCAGGAGGAGAGAGAGCCTTGGGAAACAACCGGAAGAAGGCAATCTGTCAAATGCCGTGGCCAACTACAATCAAAGAACTGAAAACTTTTCTGGGCATGACAGGATGGTGTAGGTTGTGGATCCCTCGTTATGGGTTGATTGTGAAACCCCTGTACCTGCTCCTAAAGGAAACCAAGGGCACCTACCTATGCTGGACACCAGAGACTAATAATGCATTTGTAACTCTGAAACGTGAGCTAATGCAAGCCCCAGCATTGGGTATACCAGATATCACTAAACCTTTTCTGTTGTTCTCACATGAGAGGCAAGGACTGGCGTTGGGACTTTTGGCACAGAAGCTGGGACCCTACAAAAGGCCAGTGGCTTATTTCTCCAAGCAATTGGATGTGGTCAGCCAAGGATGGCCCGCCTGCCTTTGTGCAGTGGCAGCTGTGATCCTGAACATAGAAGAAGCCCGCAAGTTCACAATGGGCCAGAAGATAACTGTTTTTGTCTCTCATACAGTGTCAGCAGTGCTCACACAGAAAGGAAATCACTGGTTAACCCCATCTCGCTTTCTCAAATATCAAGCTGTCCTAGCAGAATCAGAGGATGTGAGTATCCAGGTAACCAAGATCTTAAATCCAGCAGCTTACCTCCAGGGCAGAGCTACCGAAGAGCCTGTACAACATGACTGCATTGAAACCATGGAGGCAGTTTACTCCAGCCGCCCAGACCTGAAGGACTCTCCGCTGGAAGATGCGGAAAACTGGTTCACTGATGGAAGCAGTTATGTCAGAGATGGTAAGCGCCTTGCTGGGCATGCAGTTACAACCACAGATGCCATCATTGAAGCAAAACTGTTACCTGTGGGGACATCTGCTCAAAAGGCTGAGATAATAGCTCTAAATCGAGCCTTGGCACTAGCCGAAGGAAAGGCTGTCAACATTTGGACTGATTCAAGGTATGCTTTTGGGATGGTACATGCTCACGGTGATTTAGGCTAAAATAGAAATTACTAATGTAAAAGAACTAGAAGCTGGATAATAGTAATAATAATATTTTTGAACTGATTTAGAGAGCCTGAGATTGGATAATGATTTACTAAGTTATGCCTGCTGCGATCCATTTATTATTCACTTAATGAATTTGTGCCTACCTGGTATTGGGGAGGATGGAGAGAAGAGAGCCAAATAATTGAGAGAAACCACCAAGTGTAACTGACCATCCCGCCCTTGGACCCCAGAACCGGTACGAGTTGGTTCTCAGGCTTGGACTAGGACCAAGGACCCAAGGGAGCATGCGCAAGGGAACAGGGTGAACAGTTCATCGTGATGAAGAGTATGGATCATGTCATAATTAATCATCGGGACCCTTGCCCACAATTAATCTGAAGACACTGCGCTTGCACGGGCATATTTAAATGAACTTTGAACTCATTATAATACGAAGCGGGGATAGATAATGAATATGTATAGGGGCTTTGTCTAACTTTATGCATATGTAGTCTGTAACCTAATATAAACCTAGTGAAGTTCTGCTGAGGGTGTGCATGCCTTTGGAGGGGCTACCCCCCATGCACCCCAGCTGGAATAAACACATACCTACTTCATAACTATCTGACTAGTGGAGTCAATTCCGTGCTTCAACGGGGCTATCTGGAAGGAGAGGGGTTTATTAACCTCACGGAAGAAAGAAGTCAAGCATGCTACTGAAATCTTACAATTGCTAGAAGCAGTGCTGAAACCTTCAAAAGTGGCTATAATGCATTGTAAAGGGCACTCCCAGGGGAACACCATCCCTGAACTGGGAAATGCTATGGCAGACAAAACAGCAAAGACAGTGGCTGGTGCGGTTCAAATACAAGCCCTAGCTCTAATCCCTTCTAGCATCCTTATGGGTGAGAAACTCCCACCATATGACACTGATGATTTGAATTGGATACAAAAAGAGAAAGGACAAATAGGAGCAGATGGGTGGGCTAGAATAAAGGATCTCCTGGTCATACCCAGAAAACTGTTAAAGTTATTTATCCAAAGCGAACATTCCAAAACACATTGGGGAGTTAATGCCTTACATAACCATTTAAAGGGCAAAGTGATAGCAACAAAATTAAAGGAGACAATCGAGGACATAACTTCCACTTGTGAAATCTGTCTTAAAAACAACCCTAATACCACTGTTAGGCAAAATACTGGAACAATCCTCAAAGGAGCCTTACTAAGGGATGTATGGCAAATTGACTTTTCTGAATTACCTAGAAAGGGGGGATACAAGTACCTTTTAGTCCTCACGGACACTTTCTCAGGTTGGCTGGAAGCCTTCCCTTGTAGAACAAATAAAGCTAGAGAAGTTGTTAAAGCCTTAGTACAAGAAATAATTCCACGATTTGGGGTACCCAGGGAAATTAATTCTTATAGGGGATCACACTTTGTAGCTCAGGTGGTTCAGGGAGTAAGTAATCTACTAGGCATACGCTGGCAACTACATACACCATACAGACCACAGGCAAATGGACAAGTCGAAAAGATGAATCACTTAATAAAGCAACAATTAGCCAAAATTTGTCAAGAAACCAACTTATATTGGTATCAGGCTCTGCCCATGGCTTTGCTAAGAATTAGGGTAAAACCACGGCTCAAGGAAAAACTGAGTCCCTTTGAAATTCTGTATGGAAGGCCCTATAGAGCAAATGTGATTCACAATGACAGTGTGGCTCTGGTAGGGCAAAGCTATCTAATAGATTATGTAAAACATTTAGGTCAAAAATTACAATCAATACACACTACCATTCTTAATTGTAAACCCCCACCACCTGATAAACTATTTCATAATGTGAATCCGGGGGATTGGGTTTATGTTAAGTCTCTTTCAGGAAATCCACTCCAGGAAAAGTGGGAAGGACCTTATCAAACATTGCTGGTGACTCATACAGCAATTAAAGTACAGGGAAAATCTACTTGGATCCATTATACCAGGACCAAACTTGCACCAAGACCAGAGTGGGAGACAAGAAGAACAGGACCTCTGCGCCTTCAAATACGAAAGATCAATACAACATGATCTGGACCATGCTAGTGATGCTGGTAATTGGGGCAGGTGCATGGGACCAAAAAGGAATCTTCAATTAATGGAAAGTTATAAATACAAGCTGTTGCAGTTACAAAATACAAACATTGCATCAGATTACTTTAGATGACACTTCTTGAGGGTTTAAAGAGGTATGGGACAAACTTATAGCATCGTTACCCAACTTAAACCTGGCTTAAACAATTGTTTGTAATAGTTATTGGTATTTTTGCATTGTCACTTACTGTTTGTATTAGTAGTTATTGTTGTATAATATTATGTACTTAGAATTGCGATGCTTATGCTCAATGGCAAAAGTACAAACTTAGATATAAAATAGAGAAAGCTATTTACTTTCATGACATACAAGATTTGTAAAAAATTACAAATTACAAAAGAAAAGGGATTGAGAAAGATTCTCTGAGCTTTTGCCCCCCTTCCACCAGCACAGGCGCCTGTCTGTGGCTTCCAGGGCTGAAGGCTGAACTCTTAATTCAAATTCAAATTGTCTGGCCTGATGGCTTATCAGCTAAGCATGCATTTGAAACCAGCACAGAAACCACTGAATCATCCCATGAAAGACCTTCAGTTGGAGGGGGCTTTAGGGGTCTCCAAAGACCACCAGGACATACAGAGACTGCATGGTGCACATGCTAATGATATTAATGACTTCCGAGAAATGATTTGTGTAACCACTCCTATCCTGAAGAATGTAATGAATATTCATGAATTTTACCTATAACACTGTGTCTTTGGGGGTACTGAGGTGTGTGTGTTTGGTGGAAACAATTCCCCACACCCGGTGCATCGAATAAAGCAAATACCCACTTCTCTGACTTGGTCTCTGAAGTGTCTCTGGGCTCGATTGGGGCGAATCACAATTAAGTATTGTTTTAGATGGGGATTTGTGTGTGTGTGCTTTCATAGTCACCCGCGGCTGTTTCAAGCAGCCAGGAAGATAGCCTTAGAAATGCAAATTAACACTGCTGAGTGGAAGGTGTGGAAAGTGTGTGCCTCTCAATGCCTGCTTGCAAAGACATTGCAAAAAAAAAGTAGCAAAAAAAAAAAAAGTATATTAAAGAATTTCCAAAGGGGGGTGGTGGGGACAAAAATTCATCCTTCT
>NC_139510.1:17928660-18263430 GCF_008360975.1 Lichenostomus cassidix
TGATGCCTGATGGGTTTTTGTATTTTTTATTTTACTTTTATACTCTCTTTATATATATCCTTTATATATAACCTTTTACCCTTCCCTGTTCCTGTACTTTTTACTCCCTGTATCTTAATCCTACATGTCTATCACCCTAGTACCCCTTGCCCTGCTCAGAATCCTTTGGGAAGACGAAACAAACCCACAATCTCAAAAGCATGACGCACAACCTTGAACAGAGCCCCCATCACTGAGACATGTTTTTTGTAAGCTAAGTAGCAATCTTTTGGGGGGAAGCAATTTTAATAAGGGGGCAATTACTTCATTTGTTAGACTTCTTATTGGAGACTTTTAGATAGGTATTCTAATCTAGGCTGTCCATAAATTGTATACGGGGGATATCGTTGGAGCTTTTTGGGCTTTTGGCTTTTGGGCTGGCCTTTGGGGCTTGCTTGTTCGTCGGTGCGCATCTGGGATCCTATTAAACCAAGGTAAAACCCCTATCCCATACTGTGTGTCTGCATCTTAAAATTTTTCTAGCAATTTAAGGCATCAATGGTAACTGAGGCCTGAAAGCTGACGACGGGAAGATATCTGATTGTTAAAGTTTCACATCAAGTTAAAGCTTTGTTAACCGAAAGGGCCTCTAAATGGATGACCAGCACTCAGTTATTACAGTATGAATCTTGTTTAATGGAACGGGAGGATTTAGAATTGAGAAGTGGGGAAGGGTTTAACCTAGCCTTCTGTCTGAACGGCCCTGAAGGGGGGAGGCAGGAAGAAATCCATGACTGCAAGTAATAGATTTCCAGAGCCGGGCTAGGGAGGATTTGGACATGCTCCCTGGCCTGAGGGAGAAAATGTGTTTATCGATGGATCTTCAAGGGTGATAGAAGGGAAGCGATTCACAGGATACGCTATCATCAATGGAAGGGAATTAAGGGAAGGGGGGAGATTACCGCCCACATGGTCTGCTAAAACAGCAGAGCTGTATGCACTTGTAAGAGACCGAGAATTATATCGGGGCAAGATAGTGAATATTTTTACTGATTCTAAATATGCATATGGGGTGATACATGCATTTAGGAATTCATGGGAAGAAAGAGGTTTACTAACCTGCAGAGGGAAAACAGCTCATGAGACCCTAATTTCTCGCCTATTGGAGGTGGTGAATTTACCAAAAAGGGTGGCAATAATCCATGTTAGGGGACACCAGGCGGGTGCTCAGAGGAAGCAATAGGTAATCGACTGGCTGATGAAGAGGCTCGGAATGCTGCACTGCTGCCAGAAACCTCTAAGATCCTCTCTTTGCTCCCAGTAGCTCCACCACTGCCAGAGAAACTGACTTTTCCACCAAAGGAGCTTAAGATAATTTAAAAAAGTGGAGCAGAGGAAAGAGAGGATAAGTGGTTTACAAGGGATGGCAATCAGTGGATACCAAAAGCTCTAGCCTTACAAATATTAAAACAACTCCATGAAGGGAGTAATTTGGGCTCTTGAAAATTGGCAGAAGCCTTCCTTAAATTATATGCTGCTGTGGGTCTTTTTAATCTGGCAAAATGAGCTATTGAGTGTTGTTTGATTTGTGCTAAAACAAATAACAGGGTTACAAGGAAAATTGCCAGGGGAGGGAGGCCTTGGGCTGTATGTCCCTTCCAAAGATGCCAGGTGGATTTTACTGAAATGCGAGTAGCAAGGTTTAAATATCTTCTAGTAATAGTATGTCAGCTAACAGGGTGGCCAGAAGCATTTGTAACTGCTTCAGCAACTGTAGGATCAGTTATTAAGGTATTTTTGGAGCAAATAATTCTGCAATATGGAATTGTGGAGGCAATAGACTCAGATAGGGGAACTCACTTTACAGGAAAAGTTCTTCAAGGGGCCATGGCTGCTTTAGGCATACAATGGAACCGCCATACCCCCTGGCACCCCCAGAGTTCGGGTCGGTGATTCACCCCAATCGAGCCCAGAGACACTTCAGAGACCAAGTCAGAGAAGTGGGTATTTGCTTTATTTAATGCACCGGGTGTGGGGGAATTGTTTCCACCAAACACACACACCAGTACCTCCAAAGGCACAGTGTTATAGGTAAAATTCATGAATATTCATTACATTCTTCAGGATAGGAGTGGTTATACAAATTACTTCTCATAAGTCATTAATATTATTAGCGATTTCTTGTGCTCAATGGCAAAAGGATTCCTTTTGCCCCCTTTTATCTTGATAAGATTAAGGGAATCCACAAGGCCAGAACTGACCAGCGCTGTGCTGGTGGAAGGGCTAAAAGCTCAAAGAAACAAGAATGGTTGAAGTGCAAATAGATTTGGGTTTTCTATTTGACTACTCCTTTCTCATTGGGTAGAAAGAATGAATGGGGAAATGAAGAAACACCTTTTAAAGCTGGTGATAGAAACTAAGATGCAATGGGTATGGCTTTTGCCACTGGCTTTGGCAAAAATAAGGGCCAGACCCAGGGAAGATATTCAGTTATCTCCCTTTGAATTGGTGTTTGGAATTCCTTACCCTTGTAGTTCTCAGCCTAGTGGGGTGTTAGAGATAAGTTATGTATATTTAAAACAATATGTGGCCCGCATACTGTCTCTTGAGAAATCTCTTTGAAAAGAAGCTCAGCTGGCACAGACCCTGCCTTTGGTCTTTGCTGTTCATAATGTTCAGCCAGGAGATTGGGTCCTAGTTAAGAAGTAGAAAGAAGCACCACTGGTGGCAAAGTGGCGTGGACTTTTCCAAGTGTAACTGACCACAGAAACAGCCGTCAAGACAGCTGAACACAGATGGACCCGTCAGACTTGGGTCAAGGCCTCCAAAGCCCCAAAGGTTTGGACATCTCAGCTGGAGGAAAAGGACTGACAATCCGCAGGAGTGGACCAGAGCAGCAGCCAGTGCGTCAACATCGGGGGAAGCCTTGTGTACCTACCCACAGATTGTCTGCTGAAATAGTGAGGCGTGGAATGACTCCACTAGTCAGATAGTTATGAAGTAGGTATGTGTTTATTCCAGCTGGGGTGCATGGGAGGTAGCCCCTCCAAAAGCATGCACACCCTCAGCAGCACTTCACTGGGTTTATATTAGGTTACAGGTCACATATGCATAAAGTTAGACAAAGCCCCTATACATATTCATTATCTATCCCCGCTTCGTATTATAATGAGTTCAAAGTTCATTTAAATATGCTCGCGCAAGCGCAGTGTCACAGATTAATTGTGGGCGATTACTAATTTAAGAGAACTAGAAGCTGAATAATAATAATAATAATAATAATAATATTTTTGAACTGATTTAGAAGGCCAGAGATTGGATAATGATTTACTAAGATTTGCTTGCTGAAGACAATTTATTATTCACTTAATGATTTTGTGCCTACCTGGTATCGGGGAGGATAGAGAGAAGTGTCCTAGGTTGCAATATAGATGTAGTTAAGTATTCTATTACCACCAGCTGTGGGCCGTTAGCTGCTATCACCTGCTAATGACCCACCCCGCATGACAGACAATGGGCCATCAGGGACCCACCATGTGACTCATGGACTTATCCCATTGTGGGATACTCTGCCCAGGAGGGAGGAGCCAGGTGTTCCCACCTGGATATAACCTGGCCTTGGAACTGCCTGAGCTAGCCCTGTCTACTGGGTTCCCAGAGGACGAGAGCTACCACTGGATCTTCAGCTGGAGACTAGACCTTCACAGGATCACCGCTTCAACTGGACTACTTCAGTTGGACTGCTACTACCACCCTAACAGGGTGTTAGGTTGTATCTGACTTTGTCAGTGCTTTTCCTTGTATTATTTCACTTATTTTTAATTTCAATCTTGACGTGTGATCTCCCACTGGTTTGTTTTCAAACCAATACAAGAAGAGAGCCAAATAATTGAGAAAAACTACTGAGTGTGACTGAACATCCTGCCCTCAGACCCCAGAACTGGTACAAGTTAGTTCTAAGGTTTGGACTTGGACCAAGAACCAAGGGAGCGTGTGCAAGGGAACAGGGTGAAGAGTTCATCCTGAGGAAGACTACTGATTACACCCTCATTAATCATTTGCGACCCTCACCCACAATTAATCTGTGACACTATGCTTGTGTGAGCATATTTAAATGAACTTTGAACTCATTATAATGCGAAGCGGGGATAGGTAATGAATATGTATAGGGGCTTTGTGTAAGCCTGTAAGCTAATATAAACGTAGTGAAGTGCTGCTCATGGCCTGCATGCTTTTGGAGGGGCTACCCCCCATGCACCTCCAGCTGGAATAAATGCATACCTACTTCATAACTATCTGAGTTGTGGAGTCATTCCGCGCCTCAGTTTGACCTTGGCTAAATGCCAAGCACTTACAATATCTGCTCTTTCTGTTCTCTCTTTCCACAGCTGAGCAGAGGAGAGGAAAAAAGTTAACACACAAAGGACTTATGAGTTGAGATAAGGAACCAAGAGAAGATGCACTGAGGGCAAAACAGGCTTGAACTTAAAGTTGCAAAGTGATTTATTGCTAACAGAGTCAGAGGAAGATAAATAAGAAGTAAAATAAAGCCTTCAAAGACACCGTTTCTCCTCTTATCCCACTCCCTCCTCCCCACCAGCAGCACAGGGAGACAGGGTATGGGGCTTTGGTGAGTCCATCAGTGAGATCTTCCGCTGCTCAGGGATAGGAGTTGTCCTCTGAGTTGCCGTGGGATCCATCTCATGGGTGAGAAAGATTCTCTGAGCTTTGCCCCCCTTCCACCAGCACAGGCGCCTGTCTGTGGCTTCCAGGGCTGAAGGCTGAACTCTTATTTCAAATTCAAACTGTAGGTAACAGCTCTGGCCTGATGGCTTATCAGCTAAGCATGCATTTGAAACCAGCACAGAAACCACTGAATCATCCCATGAAGGACCTTCACCTTGGAGGGGGCTTTGGGGGTCTCCAAAGACCACCAGGATATACGGAGCATGCGTGGTGCACATGCTAATGATATTAATGACTTCTGAGAAATGATTTGTATAACCACTCCTATCCTGAAGAATGTAATTAATATTCATGATTTTACCTATAACACTGTGTCACTGGGGTACTGAGGTATGTGTGTTTGGTGGAAACAATTCCCCACACATCCGGTGCACCGAATAAAGCAAATACCCACTTCTCTGACTTGGTCTCTGAAGTGTCTCTGAGCTTGATTGGGCCGAATCAAACTGGCACCCCAGATGGGACCCTGACTCTGCTCGGCTGCCTGATCCTGGGGTAGGCAGACCTCCCAGTCGCGACCCTGAATTTTCAGGGGGAGCTCAGCTGTCCTCTGGCTCACGGCGGGAGTAGACTAAGGACCATCTGCACCAAATTAAGGTATTTGCTACTTTCAAAAGAAATGCCTGCAGGTCCGGGGTGCTAGTCCCCGAGGGTGGGTTGAGACTGGGTCTCCCAAAATTAGTCCCGGGCAAGGGGTTGGACCCCCGGGGTTGGACCCCGCTGTCAAGAAAAGGTACTTTTAAGTGTTGGACCCTGGGGTTGGACCCCACTATAGTGAAAGGTACCTTTAAGGGGTTGGACCTCACTGTGATTTTTGTTCTGTCTGTTGTTATTTTGTTAATGTGTGAGTGTGAATGAATGAGACGTGTCACCGACACGGAGCCAGAGCGGAGCTCTATCTGCGTTTCCATTCTCTGGCGACAGAAACGGCCAGAGAAAAGCAAAGCAAGTGGTAAAGAGTGAATGAGTATAAATCATATATAAACCGTTGGTTTGGAGTATCTGGAGAGGGGCAGATTATATTATCGAAGGGAAAGATTTTAGCTGCTGAATTGAAAACACTCAGACCCCACCACCTTTCCAATATTGCTCTATTTGATTTTGCCTTTAAAATTCTGTGTTTTGTGTGTGGAAACAGTTGTGAAACTTAAACTTAGTGCACGTGTATTAATTGTGAGAGGAAGTGATATTGTCTATTTGCTCAAGTGCTCCTGAAATTTTTTAATGTGTGTGCATGTTCTGTGTGTGCAAAATTTTACCTGTGTTAATTGGTATTTTGCCGGCATATAAATTTATGCGGGGATGCCCGCGAGATAAAAATAACTAATTGAATCTAATAAGTACCTCTTCAAAACTCCTGTGTGTAGCTGCTGAAATATAGTTGTATAGAATGTTGTAGTAGATAAAGCTTGCAAGTAACTAGAGTAAAAAAAAAGAAAAAGAAGGAAAAAGAAGGAAGAGAGGAGAAGTATTTCAAGACCCCCCCCCCCATCTTGCCTAAAATTTTGGCAGCTGACCCGGGGTGAGCTGCAATTCCCTATATCCTCCCCTTTCGGAGCGGCGGGAGCGAGCACAGAGGTGCGGGGCTGGATGCCCAGGCTGGGGGCCTGTGGGGAGGTGCGGAGCCGAGCTGGAGCTGTGGGACAGCTGTGAGCTCAGCACCAGGCAGTCCCTGACCCTGCCAGCCCCTGTGGCAGGGCAGCGGTGGGACACACCGATCACCTGTGGTGCTGCTGGCCTTGCCTGCTGAGAGCCTAGGAGGGGGAAGGGCTGCGTTTGGATACTGCAGAGGGAATGTTTAAAAATGTGGATTGTTGTTGGAAAACGCAGTTTTCCAGCAAAACTCATGCTAACTGAGCAGGGCTGAGCAAGGCTTCAGCATTCCCAGGCCTCAGTAAAATTCCAACAAGCTACCGTGGCTTGTTTGCCTGAGAATGTTCTGTGGGAAGAATGTCATGAGAAAGATTAGGAGTCAGAAGTGTTATGAGAAAAGAATAAGGGAGTTAACAGGAGGATCCCTGAATGTGTGAGAAGCAGACTGCAGGTGTGTGTATCTATAATTAGAAATATCTGTAACAGTATATAAGTCTCTCGTTTGGTGAAATAAACTGGAGCTTACTTTATATCGCATATTGAGAGTGCCGTGAGTTCCCTCTCGTAGTTTCTCTTTAAATGGTGACTCCGACGACTACGGACCCTGACAATGGAGTTTTACGACCTTGCTTCTGAGAGCGGCGAGAACGGAGAGGCGCCAGAGCGTGCAGCAATGGTGTGTCAAAATCTTTGCCCGAACGGGGAAGATCCTGCAGACACAGGCCGAATAGGACCTGCCTACCGTGAGGGGCTATACTTCGGTGAACTGCACAACTCTGGCAACTGCGAGCTTCAATACAGTGCTTAGACGGTGTTGACCAGGACCCTGAAAACCAGCTAGACCAAAAATGGAATCAGAGGTAGCCCAAATTTTATTGTTATGCTTTTTAGAAAAGCACGGACTCAGTAAAACTGCCCTATCACACTTAATGGGCCTGATAGTGGTAGGACAAGCTTATGGATTTTTTACAAATCCTATTACAGTATTCAGTGTGGGAGAGTGGTTGAATTACGGAGCTGTTTTGCTTTTGGACTGTGATAAAATTGCAAGAAAGCTTGGCAAACCATGGAGTAAAGTTGTAGCCTGCTTACAAATACATGCCACAAAGCAAAACCTTACGTGGCTCACGGCACAGGGCATAACAGCTGCATGGAGCGGAGAAAAATCTGTGAATTACTGTGCCGCTTTTAATATGCGTAAAACTTCGGCAGCCGCGGCACAGCCAGGGAAGCCCCCCCCGCCAGGGAGGGGGGGGAGAGAGAGCACGCCGTGCCGCTGCTGGTAGCCGAGAATACAAAGTTACTCGATTGGATGAAAAATCTGTTCCTGTTAGAACGAGCTCAGATATCGCGGGTAAAGAAACAGAGTAACCAGAAATCATCCCGATGTTACCGATGCGGGAGTGGGGAACATATAATAAAAAACTGTAATTGTTGCGGTTTAGAGGATGTTACAGCAGACTTTACCCTAAAGCTTCTCTACCCGGCCCAGTTCAGCGCCTTAGTGCTCCAAACCCTCTGTCCCAGGGCTGGACACTGCGCTCTCACCGGCCGGGGAGCCATAAGGCTAGCTCTGGTTCGTCTGCTTCCACAACTGGCGGTGATAAAGGAGGCGAGGAGGGTCTATGCGTTGTGTCCATGGAAGATGTTTATTCGCATGGTGCAGCAGAGGCCAACGACCTCCCCGAGGCAGAGATGCCTCGAGGGCGAAGGCCTCACATGCACAGCCACATGTGGAGCATAGACACACGTGGAGCATAGACAGCAAGATGGCGGAGGGTAAGGGGTTTTATAGGGAAACAGAGAGGGGCAGGGACAGCACACAGGCCCAGTGACCTCTGGGTACAGGGGAGGTACAGGGGCGGAGTTAGGAGTACAGGAACCAATAGGGGAAACCCGAGGGAGTGGCCAGGGCTACGTGGGGTTAGGGTACAGGAACCAATAGGGAAAACTGGGGGCGTGGCTAGGACCACATGGAGTAGGGAAGGCAGGACAATAGGTGACAAGTACAGTCGTTAAGAAAGGGGTGTGGGGAACTTGCAGCCATTATCCCAATATTTCCCCATTTTTTACTAAATTAAAGAGGGAAAGGCTTTTCCTAAAAACATTCATAGCAAATTTTTAAACAACAGGAAAATGGTAAAACAACATAATGTAAAGCAATAACAAAATTAGTTTTGCTGTGAGTATGGGGAAAACGATGATGCAGCTGGCTGATTTTGATGTTGGAGTTTAGTACAGGTTGAATTTTTGGACTGCAGTCATGTTTGTAGTCTGTTTTTCTTTTGCTGGGGCTGCTAAGATGAAGGCAGGGTTTGCAGCAGCAACGGGGTTGTCACCAAAGTCTTTCTCAGCTTAGGAGAGGGAGAAAACTTTGGACGCAGCGCAGCTCCACTGGGTGACACACAGCTCTTCCCTGCTGTGGCTCTGCCGGGTCTGGAACAGTTCCACTAGGCCCCAGCACGGCCGGACGGCAGCACAGCTTCAGGGACTGCTCTGGCGCAGCTTTACTAGGCTCTGGGGGCAGTGTCTGCCGCGGGGAGCTAGAGGTGCAGCCCCACCGGCTCCTCCGAGCCTGCCGCGGGCAACTGGAGGTGCGGCTCCGCTCCCGGCCAGGCTATAGCTGCTTCTGGCTGAGAGGGAACATCTGAGAGGATGGGAGGAGGGGCCCGCACCAAAGAGAAATACTCAGATGGGGAGGGATCCGCGACCGAAGGGAGCGCACACCGACGCGGGGGGAGGGGCTACAACGGAACACGAGGGATGCAGGGGGTGGAGCTCCGGCAAGCCCGGGAAAATTTCAAGGGGAAGAAGACAACATGGCGTGCCTGACCATGCGGCCGGCGCCATATTGGAAAACACGTGGAGTCAGCTCGGCTGAGGTTTGGGGCACAGGAAAGGAGGTTAGCAGGGATCTCGAGTTAGAGTGATCAGTTCTAACCCGGGAAAGGGACAGGAGAGGCTGAAAAATGTACGATCAGCTGTCTCCTGAGGGACAGAGGGGGAGCACGAGCTGGTGGAGGAGGGGGTGCCACCAACACATGGTCAGCACCATGTTGGGGGATACATGCAGGGGAAGGTGGTTATTAGGGAGAGAACAAGGGTTTTTCACTGCCAGATAACTAAATAAAACAAAACACAGATTAGTTTACTTTATCTCTCGCGCGCAAAAACTTCCCACACAACAACTGATTCCCCATTCCTTATAAAATATGTCTAATTTTATAAGAAAAATTTCTCCCAAAATGGGGGCACAAAACTTAGGTCTCCCCTTGTTAGAAGTGGGTTTTTTCTTGTCGAGATTTCACATGGAGCGCGACTCCCTTCACCTCGACAAGACACCACCTCTAACCCTCCACTCACCCCGAGGCAAAAAGAACAAACTAAAAACAAAAAAGGGACCCCCGTACCAAGCCGACCAGGCCTCCACCGGCTCCCCTCCCAAGGGGCTTTCCAGAGGGCTTACCAAGCACGGAGAATCAAAAAAAATCACTCGGGATGGTCTACCGCCGTTCGGCCGACCTCCTTGAAAAGCGCGACTTTTTTCCAGAGGCTACCAGCCGCCCCTTCGGTCTTCTCGCTGAATGCAAGCTTCTCGTCAGGGAAATGGCTTCTCAAATGCGACTACTCCCCTGCCGCAGTTGCGGCTGCAGGGGGACGCTTTCCAGGGTGGCTTCTGCCCCACGTTGGGCGCCATGTAATGAAAAAGTTTGGTGTTCCCACTGTAACAGAGATACTCACAGCACAGAAGCTTGCAGAAACAAAAAGAACAAACGGAAAGTGACCAGTGACCCAGGAGCAGCGGCGGCCCCTACCCTGCGGCACGCCACACAAAGGAGACCTGTGGCGGAAGTTGCTCCAACCGTGGCTTCCGGCCGAATGACAACCAGAGCGGAAGTCCCAGAGGGTACCCCGGTGGGCGGAGCCGCGAGCCATCCACGCCTCCTTCACTGCCCCAACTGTGACGTCTGTGGTGAAACCCTAAACTCTACTCCTCCCCAAGGATGAGGAAATGATTGACAGCTTCAGCAGCGAACCAGAACTAACCAACAGCGTTGCCAGCAAAAACAGCAGTTTGATACAAGATGGAGTTGTTTCTTTTGTAATCATGGAGAACTTTTTAAGTTTCAAAGATGCGAATCTTCTTCAGTGCTCTGAACTAGAGATCCTTCATCTCCCGCTCGGGAATCACGTCCATGTCGTTCCCCATGGTGGCCAAAATTTATTTTCAGCAATTTACTAATAAAGAAGCATTGTAACAAGATATTATCCTGATAAAGAAATAATAACACCTTGAATACTAAAAGCCTTAAATGAAAATTGAATTTTGCTAAAGCATTTGTGTGTATGTGTGAATGTTGTAGGCCTACTGAGAGTATTTGTTTTTTGAATGCTTTAATGTGTAAATGAAAGTTGTGATTAATGAGAATGTGATTTTGATTTCTTGAGAGTTTTAAGGTGTGAATGAAAACCTGTGAGTGAAGTTATACTGAATAGTTTAAATTACTTGTTAAGTATCTTTAGTTAAGCATAGATTCTGTTAAAGTTAAGTAATAGTGGATTTAAATTCTATTAAGTTGTAAGTTCTGTTAAAGTTAAAATTCTGTTAAGTAATATTAAGTGATGTTAATTTTAAATTCTGTTAAGTTTTAAATCTTGTTAGAGTTAAGTTGTTAAGATAATATCAATTTTAAATTCCATTATAGTTAAGTCCTATTTGTTGGTTTAAGATAAGAGTTATTAAGATTAAGTTTTATTCATTTTTAGTGATATTAATTTTAAGTTTTAAATTTGTTAGTTTATATTATTATTCACAAAAGCTTTGCAGTTTTATCTTTTTAGTTAAAGTTAAGTAATAATATCTACTACTTTCAAATATTTCATCTCACCTTATATAGCTATCTACAAAAATAGTAACATGTTAAGATACTCTTCTTATTGATATTAATCAAAGCTTGTCTATAAGATGTTCTGAGAAAACCCTTCCACTTAGCACCTGAGCTCTGGCCAAGCTTTGGTTCTAACTGGCTGGGAAACATGCCATGAGTCCAAAGTGTTTTGCATCAAAATGTGATCAAATAATTTTCATTTACCAAATTGAATTTATAAAAGCTAAATCTTCTTCCAAGTAAACTTAGAGTCCTTGTCCGGAAAAGGTTCTCTAAGTTTTACCTGTGAAGTGAATGTTTTCAGCAATGACAATTTCTACACCATGGCAACATATCTAACTAGTGAAATTTCCTTAGGTAACTTTATAACAATTCTAATAATAACAATAACTTATAGCAAAGTAAATTAATCTGATAACAAGACAATGTCTGTTCTCACAAGCGAAACGGGGGAACTGTTGGAAAACGCAGTTTTCCAGCAAAACTCATGCTAACTGAGCAGGCCTGAGCAAAGCTTCAGCATTCCCAGGCCTCAGTAAAATTCCAACAAGCTGCAGTGGTTTGTTTGCCTGAGAATGTTCTGTGGGAAGAATGCCATGAGAAAGATTAGGAGTCAGGAGTGTTATGAGAAAAGAATAAGGGAGTTAACAAGAGGATCCCTGAATGTGTGAGAACAGCTGCAGGTGTGTGTATCTATAATTAGAAATATCTGTAACAGTATATAAGTCTCTCGTTTGGTGAAATAAAATGGAGCTTACTTTATATCTCATATTGAGAGTGCCGTGAGTTCCCTCTCGTCGTTTCTCTTTAGATTGTCTGTTAAGAGTTCTGTCTGGGTCGCCAAAATGACTTTGTAAGACAATGAGCACCCCCAGGCAGTAGTGCGGGTGGGAGCTGGAGGAAAGGCTGAATAAGCCCTGAAGAAACTAGTTAGAAAGATACTGCAAATGTATGTAAGAAAAGATAAAAGAAGGCAAAAGCAAAAGTGATGCCACAGAGAAACTGAAAGCAAAAATGTCTGTAGAAAAGATATACCAAACTTTGTAATTAACTATTTCAAGGTTAAAATCTCCTGCCTAGGTTACTCTGAGTTGCTGTTTTGGTTTTTTGAACAAAGGTTTGCTCGAATGCTTTTAATTCAAATTCTTTACCCTTCAAGCAGCCAGCCAAATTGCCTTAGAGAAAATGCACATTAACTGCTACAGAGAAAAAAAAAAAAAATTTAAAACTGCTGAAGAGAAGGTGGAGACAAAGAGTGTCTCTGAGCCACTATCCGGGCTGTTCAACCAGTCAAGAACGTGACAATGTGTGCTTAATTCATGTCCCCAAGAGGGTTCAGTCCTTTCTGTATGGTTGGTTGTCATGGCAAGTAACTTTTGCAAAAAGGTGTTCTTCCCCATGCTTTGAGAATTTGACAGCCACTTTTGGAAAACACGGTTGCGCGATGCTAATTTTATAAGTGTGTTGGTTTGATAACAAACCAGTGGGAGATCACACGTCAAGATTGAAATTAAAAAAAAAAAAAAAAAAAAGTGAAATAATACAAGGAAAAGCACTGACAAAATCAGATACAACCTAACACCCTGTTAGGGTGGTAGTAGCAGTCCAACTGAAGTAGTCCAGTTGAAGGGGTGATCCTGTGAAGGTCTGGTCTCCAGCTGAAGATCCAGTTGTAGCTCTTGTCCTCTGGGAACCCAGTAGACAGGGATAGCTCAGGCATTTCCAAGGCCAGGTTATATCCAGGTGGGAACACCTGGCTCCTCCCTCCTGGGCAGAGTATCCCACAATGGGATAAGTCCATGAGTCACAAGGTGGGTCCCTGATGGCCCATTGTCTGTCATCCGGGGTGGGTCATTAGCAGCTGATAATAGCTAACGAATGGCCCATTGCCTGTCATCTGGAGTGGGTCATTAGCAGGTGATAGCAGCTAACGGCCCACAGCTGGTGGTAATAGAATACTTAACTACATCTATATTGCAACCTAGGACAATAAGTTACCAAATCCAGTGGCTGGCAGCTATTCATTGTCTCAGAATGTAGCCAGAAGCTGGCCGCACTGTCTGCACAGTTGTGCAGCCAAAGCTCTGATGGTAAATGAAGCCCGAAGGCTGACAATAGGAATATACCTCATAAGTTTCACACCAAGCTAAAGATTTATTAACTCAAAGAACATCTGAGTAGGTGACCCGCGCAGTTATTGTACTGCAAATCTTGTCTAGTAAAACAAGAGTATTTAAGAAAAAAAAAAAAGAAAACCCCAAAAACAAGGGGTTTGACTCAGCCTCCTTAAGGAAGTTGAAGAAAAAAAAAAAAAAACAAACCCATGACCGTACAGCATTCAGGTGATAAATCTCCAGACCCAGGCTAGGGAAGATTCGGGAGACACTCCCTGGTCTGGGGAGAAAATGTATTTAGTAGTGAGTCTTCAAAAGTACTAGAAGAGTAACAATTTGAAAAATACACTATCATTAATGAAAAGAAGTTAAAATAAGTGAAACATTGCCTCTCACATAGTCAGCTCAAGCAGCAGAGCTGTAAGTGCTTATAAAATCCTGCGAAGTATATAAAGACAAAATAGTGAATATTTTTACTAATTCTAAATATGCATATAGAGTAATACATGCATTTAAGAAATTATAAGAAAAAAAGGGAAGTTTATTAAATTTTAATTTCTCACTTATTAAAAGAATTTCCAATGGGGAGTTAAACGAGGCAAGAATTCATCCTTCTCCCACTCTGACATGTGTTATCACTGTGCAAGTTTGTTTTAACATCCTTCAGTGTGTCCTCATCAGACAAAAAGCTGTGTAAGACAAAGAACCACTCAAGCCACAGAAGCAAAAGAACTGCTAACTTCCCTCACGACTGTGAGATCTACAGCCAGAGACTCCTCTCCAGTGTGAAACTCCAGACGAAGAGGACACAAAAGAACAATATTGGACAATATAATATACAGTAAATCGGTTAAAAGCGGCAACACCAAAATGAAATACATTAAATGGTCTTGTTTTTTTGTATTTCCAGAACAGTGTTATCCACAGTCAGCTATCCTAGGAAAACCTTGTAATAATTGTAATGGCAAGTATAGCTTCAGATGCAAAGGGGTAAGTAAGCCAGAAAAAAAAAAAAGAGAAAGCTATATGAGCTTAAATCTAAATTTGTGAAAATTGAAATATAACAATAACAAAATTTCATTTTAAAATGAAAAGGTTTCAAAAGGATGGCTGGCTATTCTACTAAGTATTTATAACTGTTGCTGTTTAATGCATATTTGTTTGTCCAGTGTTTAAGAATGCTAAGCCCCACAAAAGGAAAATACTGCCTTTGAAAAATCGCTAAAAGTAATAGACTAATCTGCCAGGCTTTGGGCTCTGCAATTTAAAAGATAATTTTAAATATAAAATAGCAGTTAAAAGTGCCATTCTTCAGTAGCACATTTGAAGTCCTAGAAAAAGCTCGCAAAATCATATAAAAGGATTCTAAACGTCTGTTGATTTATGTGAGTGGCTAATATTTGTGAGCACATTTTTTCTGTAAATTGAAAGATAATCTAGATTTACGGAGAGTAACACAAGAGACTGAAAAAGAGAGAAAAGATTAAAATTAAAAGTATGAGAGTCTTAGTCGGTTATCCTTTATGCTTTCCTCTTTCCTTTCTGCTCTGTTAGCTAGAAATTCTACCAAGGTGAGGAAGAAAAGTACCCCATTTTACAAGCAAGAAAAGCTATCAGTGGTCCTGATCACTGTCTGGAGCCATGATGTGAGCTGCCAAAAACTGGAAAAATTAATGTCTCTGCAACACTTCAAAATGCCTGTGTGTGTGGTGTGTGTGGGGAAGGGACAGGTCAGGCCTTGCCCGGTGAGACAGTGAACTGCTCCTCAGCCCCAGAGCATCCCAGCCCTGCAGTGAGGTCCAGTCATGAACACAGCAGAGGCAATGCTGCACAGAGCTCCAAGCCCAGCCCTATAGTGGGGCCAGTCATAGACACAGCAGAGGCAGTGCCCAATTCTCACCATCCCTGACTCCAAAGAAACTTGCTAGGGGATGGAAGGCCCAAGAAAGCCAAAAGCATTAACATTCCTCTTAAAATTTCTATAGATTCTGTCTTTCTTCTTTTTCTTCAAAATACCAGTAGTGTTGTTCCTCAACTAACAAAGTTTACTCAGAACTTTTATATAAACCCACCAATTTTCAGTTTTGCCAGGTAGTTTATACCCTGGCCTGAAGTAAGTAAACTAAAGAAAAATCTTTCTACCATTGTAGAGACCATAATGAATGCCACTGCAGATGCCATAAAAGCACAGCAAATCAAGATAAAGAGCATCTCACAATTAACTATAGATTTGCTGTATGCCAAAAGAGAAAGAGTATGTACAGTTATAAATACAAGCTGTTGCAATTATGTTAATCCTAACTTAAAAATGTATGTAATAGTTATTTGTGTTATTGCATTGTTATTTACTGTCTGCAATAGTAGTTATTGTTGTATAATATTATGTACTTAGAACTGTGATGCTTATATTCAATGGCAAAAGTATAAACTTAGATATAAAATAGTGAGGTTTTCTCGGTCTGAGGAGGCAGGGGAACCTCAAAACCCCACAAAAGAGGTTTCCCTCGTGTGCTTACCACGCTGCTGTGGGCGAGGCAGAGACGGGAGCTGTGGGACCCGAACCCGTGCTAGGGCTGGCTTCTCGAAGGCAGGATAACAGGAGCCTTGGCGAATAAAGGAAATGCAGTCTCTCAGCCTTGGGAATCCAGGGTTTATTGGTAGAGATGACGGGGAGGAGAAGGCAGATGGGACCGGGATGGAGCGAGGAAGGCAGGATGCAGCGGGATTCCGCAGGGCCAAGAGCCTGGAACGGAAGCGAACATCGGGTTAAGAGGGATGGAAAGATGGGAGGGGTGTTTAGAGGATAGCCAACCGGGACGCAGGGGATACAGATTGACAAGGGCTTCAGGGAATGGGGGTTCAAGGAGGGAAGATACAGAACTTTTGAAAACCAATAATAACACTGCGGGTAAAGAACTTTCTAGCTATTAACTACATATGGGATAAGGGAAGGCAGGTATGCAGTGCCAATCAGACGCACTGCTACATCTCCCCGTTTTTTCTTTACTAAAAGATAAAAAACAGAGTACAAAATTACAATTGCGAGGGCCAAAATTATAAAGCTGATTTTAAAATTGACCCCACCCACCCCGAGAGTCCCCAACCCTTGAAGATCTTGCTGAGCTAGTCTTTTGTTTGTGTCTGCAGCTCGTCGATGTGGCTTTAGATGATGGCAGCAGCTACGAAACTTGCAAGCACGAGCATGCTGTCAGGGCTCATAGTGGGTTAGGTTTCTTTCCAAGGTGGACGGTGTCTGGGGGTCAAATGACTGAAAAAGAACGACATAGGTAAATAGATGAGGCGTAATTCCCTTTTCTGTCCCTTGGCTAGTTCCCTCCCAGGGGGACACTGAAACTATACAAGAAGGTGGTTTAGGGACAGGACAGAGTTATAGGGGCTGATCTGCTTGGGAGAGGGGCAGTCTGGGAACCACAGCTGATGGACATGTGATTCAGGGGAAATCTCTAACTCTTTCTTTAGATTTTTCTTTCTCCTGCTTTTCCACCCCAGGGTGAACAGGATGGTCCAATCTGGGACGATGTCTTTTTTTGCAAAGAATACTCTCTTATCCTGTGGGTCAGGGGTGTAGGGTTTGACCCATTTTGAGGGGATCCAACGGGGGCCTGCAGGGGTTGACACACATGCATGGCCTCTTCCCCACGTCACCAGTGGGAAAGGGCCTTGGATCTGTTGGGATTCGGGGTCTTTTATCATCACCGGTGGCTGTTCCTTCAGCTTTGCCCTGGTGTCATTGGCAAAGTGTCGGAACACAAGAGGAAGCGGCTCTGAAAAAGAACTGTTAAGAAAGTTAATGGTGAATAATGCTTTACACAATCTCACTTGGGGGGAGTTAATTTCAGTTCCCCCCCTCTGCCGTTCTAGAACTGATTTCAGAGTCCGGTGGGCTCTCTCCATGATCGATTGTCCGGTTGGTGAGTGAGGAATGCCCGTGGTGTGGCTCACTCCCCATTTTTCTGTGAAGTTTTTAAACTGTCGTGAGGTATATGCTGGTCCATTGTCCGTTTTGATTTCCTTAGGAACTCCAAGGGTGGAGAAAGCTCTCATGAGGTGGTTGATGACATCTGTGGTCTTTTCCCCTGTGTGTGCGGTGGCATGCATTGCCCCTGAGAAAGTGTCAATGGATACATGCACATATTTGGATCTCCCGAATTCTGCAATGTGGGTTACATCCATTTGCCAAATCTGACAGCTCTGTAAACCTCTCGGATTCACCCCTAGATAGTAAGATGGGAGCTGGTCTTTGCAACAGGAAGGGCAGGTTGAAATGATGGCTTTGGCCTGCTCTCTCGTCAGTCTGAACATTCGTACCAAGGCCGAAGCATTTTGGTGGTACAGCTGGTGACTCAGCTTCGCCTGGGCAAAGGTGTCAGGGACTGAGGGTGTTAAGACAGGAGCAGCTAAGGCATCTGCTCTTCTGTTGCCTTCAGCTATCGGCCCAGGCAGGTCAGTGTGGGATCTGATATGCATGATAAAATACATTTGCTCCCGGTGGGACAAGACTTCTGTGAGTTGCAGGAGCAAGTCAAATAGCTTTGGATTATTTACCTCTTTTAGGGCCGAATTTTCTGCTCTGTATACGACTCCAGCCACGTAAGCTGAGTCAGTTACGATGTTCACAGGTTCTGGAAACTTTTTAAATGCCCTAACAACAGCAGCTAATTCAGCAAGTTGCGGAGAACCCGCGACTTCCTCGACGTCAGCTTCCCACTGCTGCGTCTTGGGGTTCTTCCAAGTCATCACTGACTTGTGGGAAGCCCCAGAGCCATCTGTGTAAATTGTTAGGGCCCCCTTTATGGGGCGTAGAGCCAAATGTGTTTTTTGAATCAATTTAAAGTTCGTGTTGAACAGCTTATGTCTGCTGTGGCTAATTTGAACTTTTCCAGTGAACCCTTCCAGGGCAAATTGTAAACTTTCACTGTACCTCATCAGATGTTCCAAATAGTCACGTGTAAATGGTAATTGGATCCACGGGAAATCCTGACCTGACAGGGCACGAAGCCGAGATCTCGCTTTCATGATGACTTTTGCAGCCCGCTCCTGTGGGGTGGTCAGGGTTTTTGCTACCTGATGGGGAAGAAAAACCCATTCAATGATTACTAATTTGTCCTTCAGTTCATCGTCCCATTGATAAATTAGCCCATGCATGAACTGTTTTTCACCCAGCACGATCAGTTGGAAAGGCAAGCGGGGGTCACAGCGGTGTGCCTGCCTGCTCGTGATGGCGTCCTGCACTCTCGCGATGCACTGTCGAGCCTCAGGGGTCAGAGAGCGGGGTGAGTCCAGGCTCTCCCCCCCCTTTCAATAAATTGAAAAGTGGGGCCAGGTCTTCAGAGGAGATGCCCAGCAGCGGATGTACCCAGTTAATAGAGCCACACAGCTGGTGTAACTCACGCAAGGTCTTAGGGCTGTCGGTGATGGTGAGCTGCTGGGGGGTGATGGTACGCTCTCTTATGATAAGTCCCAGGTATTTGGCAGGGCATGACCGCTGGACTTTGTCTGGTCGTAGCTGGAAACCCGCCTGCTGCAATAGGTGGAAAACAAGGGCCAAAGTCACGGTTAGTTTCTCAGGGTCCTCTGCACAGATCAGAATGTCGTCCATATAGTGCAATATGATAACACCTGGAGATTGCACTCTGGCGGGGGTCAGTACAATGTCTACATACCACTGGCAAATTGTGGGCGAATTTTTCATCCCCTGGGGGAGAACAGTCCAGTGATATCTGCGCATAGGGGCTGCATTATTGCGAGATGGTACAGAAAAGGCAAACCTGGGTGCATCAGCTGGGTGAAGTGGGATGTGGAAAAAACAGTCTTTGATGTCAATAACTGCTAAATTCCAGTCTCTGGGGAGCATGGTGGCAGAGGGCATACCTGGTTGCAGGGGTCCCATGTCCTCAATAACTGCATTAATACAGCGTAAATCATGGAGAAGTCGCCACTCGTTCTTGCCCTGTTTTTTCAGGACAAAAACGGGGGAATTCCAAGGGCTGTGGGTTGGTGTTATGTGACCCTTGGAGAGTTGGTCTTCCACGAGGGACTCAAGCGCGCTCAATTTTTCTTCTGAGAGGGGCCACTGATTTATCCACACAGGGGTATTACTGAGCCAATTAAGCTGTGGGGGGTCGCGCTTCTGAGTGGCCCCACTTAAAAATCCGGTTCTCTAGGTGGAATGTAAATTTGGGTTCCCCACTGCGACAAGGTATCTCTCCCCCACAGGTTAAAAGGTACATCCATAACATATGGACACACACTAGCTGGAACACCCTCAGAGTTGACTATTGTAATAGTGTCTGCACTTTGGCGTGCTGGTGACTCCCCCCCAACTCCACCAATGGACAGTGTTGCAGTTTGTAGCAGCCAGGATGTCGGCCACACATCCTGGGACAGGATAGTGGCATCGGCCCCAGTGTCAATGAGACCTCGCACTGACCTTGTGATGCCCTGATTTGTTAAGGTACAAGTCATATAGGGTCTGGTGAAATGAACCCTTTCTGCCCACCAGGCAAGCAGAGACGACGATGGTGGAACAGGTGTGTCATCTGTGCAGGTATCAGTCACGTCCGGTACAATTGTCTCTTGGGTAGCGTTACTTGTATCTCCACGCGACGCCTCTACGCGCTGATTGTTAAGTTTTTTGATTGTCAATGTGCAGCTACTGGGGTGGATGGTGCAGCTTGGGGTGACGGGGATGTCGATGCAGGCTGGCAGCAGTGGTGGTGTCGAGAGAGGGTGTTTGGTGGGTGAGGCACTTGTCCTGCGGGTAGAGAGCTCACACACTGACAGTTAGAAGTGGACTGGGACATGGGGCAGTACCTTGCGATGTGGCCTGGTTGACCACACTTGTGACATGAGAAATCTGAGTTCCCTTGCATGGGGGCTTTAAAATTCCTAGGCAGGGTTCGAGAGGTAGCAGAAAAGGCATTTGGGTTTTCAGAGGAGTGGTTAGTAGAGGAGGGATCAGGGTTTAGGTCAGAAGGCACTTTCATACACAACTCTATGAGGTAGCTTATTGTTACAGGAGCATCTGGAGGTAAAACACTTATGATTTGCCGGCATCTGGCATTCGCATTTAGCATCGCAGCATTTAGCAGAACTTCTTGCTGTGTTTCAAACCCTTTGAACTGCCTCTCTACGGCCAGAGACAGGCGATCTACAAACTGAGCAAACGGCTCATCTGGCTTCTGTTTCACATCTGTATATGATATTGGGGCTTCTATCTGAGTGTGCACTGACCGGAAGGCCTGCTGGGCAGCCTGGCTTAAGTCTAATAACACTGTTTTCGGTATGGCAGCGATTTGGTCTGTCGGTTTGAACCATTCCTGTTCTCCACACAAACAGTCTAGAGTTAAGAGACGGAATTCTGGATCACCTTTATACAGTTCTAACAGGGCTTTAACCCTTTTCTTCCAAGCCGTCTCCCACATTCTAAATTGACTATCGGGAAGAAGACAATTTACCAAAGTCTTTATGTCATCAGGGCATTTTGCTCTAGTATCTAACATACTTTTGAAAATCGATTTAAAGAACGCTGAATCTTTACCATAATTTTTTGCTGCTTTACAGAGTTTATCTAGGATGCTATATGACGGGTTGCCAGGTTGCCTTTGGCTGGGTTAGCTGGAGCAGACGGGAGAGCGGTTTTGGACTGGGAGAGCAGCTACGGTGTGGTCTAGAGGGGCTTGCACTGTGTCTGCAATGGTTTCTCCTTGGTGGGGGACTGGGGGTGTATTGCTTGCATCTGTGGTGCACAGGGGTAGGTAGGGTTTGCCCCCTAGCTGGAGGGCTGGAGCTGCAATGCCGGTGACTTTGGCGTCTGGGGGGGCTAGGAGTATCATGCTTATGTTTGTGCAGCATAGGAGGTGTTTGGATCGGGTTCCATGAAAAATCGGAGCTGTCTGAACCCAGGGAAGAGTTGTCAGAGCCAGTGGGGGAGGAGTGTCTCTTTGAACGGCTCTTTTGCGGGGAGGCTTTTGGGCTTGGGGGGTCTGGGGGTTTTGGGGGGCTCTGCGCCCTCCGAGTACGGCCCCGGCGCGGAGCGGGGGTCGGTTTCCGTGGCTGAGTGGGACTGGGAAGTGGGCTTTGACTTCTGTCACGGCTGGTACTTGGCCGGGCAGGGGTACCTTGGAGAGGGGTGGCAGGAGCTTTTTGGGAGCTCTCCTTCTGTGGGGGGGGCTAGGGGCCCTCCTCTTGCGACGAGCTGCAGCAGCAAACAAGCCTCCCTCCCCCCTGTTCCCCCCTCCCGCCTCTCCCCCCCTTCCCCCTCGGCTGCCAGAGCACGCTGTGTCATCAGCCCCGGGCCGGCCAGGGTGATGCACTGATGTCAGGGGGGCATGATTTCCAGAGCGTGGGAACCTAGAGGCGGAGTCTTCCCGCGCTCCGGCTCCGCCCCCTGACGTAGAGGGGGCGGGGAGTGATGACGTCGAGAGGCGAGGAGAGAGGGGAGGAGTCGCGGTGACGGGCGGCTGCGGGGCGGGGCGACGCAAGGACTTTTGGGAAGAAGAAGAGGGGCGGGGTTTTCCAGCCACGAGGCTGCCGCCATGCTTGTTTTGTTTTAACAAAGGAGAAACTGAGGGTGAAAGGGGGTCGGGAGAGAGGTTTAGAAGAGAATTCTGTAGAGATCGATCAGATCTCTTCAGACACGGGGAAGATGAAGGCGAGGGGCCGTCCGACAGCAGGAGGCTCGCCGGCGTTAGAGAACGGGATACGGCCGCTGGCCTACTTCTAGAGGGGTTGTTAGAATGGGAAGAGCGGGGTTTGGGAGAGTCTGAAGGGGAATGCGGGGTAACTGGGGAGTTTAACTTGGACGAACTATCACAAAGAGATTCCGCAGGAGGGTCTATGGTTTTTTCCCGGATTAATTTGTATATTTGCGTGTGTAAAGCAAAAACATCTGTGGCTATGACGTCACCAGCGCGTCCCGCAATTAATAACTTCATTCCTACAGAATCCCAATACGATAATTCCAAAAGAGAGTTTTCAGACTCTGGAGAACAGTACTTAAAAACCCATTTCACCAAACTTTTAACTGTACGCTTGGGAAATAACACCTTATTGTCTAAAAATAACTGGGAAAGAAACTTATACATTTCCTCTTGGTCCTGCCGGAATTTAGATCGATTAATGCCCATCTTTTCCCTCAAAAACTCCCTCGATCTAAATTCTGAACAACCAACTCGCTATCAAGGGACTGCGAAAGGATATATATAACCAAAAATTAAAAGGGACCCCAAAACCAGCTAAAGTCGTCACCCCTGACGGTCCCTGGACTTAATTCCAGGCTTAACGAGTAATTAAGCTGATGGACCAGTGAAAAACCCCATTTTTCACTCTACAAAAGCAAGAATTACTCACCCGGAACCCGGTTTCTGCACACACGTTCACCGGCGCTGGTTCAGGGTAAAAAAAACGCAGTTTCCAATGATAACTCCTGTTATCCTAGTGGGACTTGTTAAAGAGTCTCTCCACGTTCGAAAAGTGAGTCCAGGCACGCGTGGGTTCCGCGGGATCGTTCCTCCACGTGGCCAAGATGATGGCGGCGGCGCGACGCGGCCACTTTCGTTTTCGGCGTTCCTTTGTGCGCTGCTTGCGGCGCTGGAAAAGCCGCGGGCAGCTGCTAGCGCAGGCTCAGAGCCGTGTGGATCACAGCTCTCAGCAGCGGCGGCTGCGATGTCGAAGCAGCGCGGCTCGGGCTGCTCTCGCCGGTCTCGGGCGGCGAGCGGCACCGGGCGGGTCGGCGAGTCCGGATCGGGTCGCGCGTGCCGCGGGTGCGGTGGTTTCTCCGCGGGGATCAGCTCCGTGGGACTGTGCCGCTGGCAGGATGGTGCTGCCACGCAGGAGATGCCGTCTGGATGGCCCCGGGGTGGCTTCGGGGCTGCGGAGCCGGCCCGGCACGTGAAAAGCGGCTGGATTGCGCAACATTGAAAACGCCGGAGAAAAGAAAAAAAAAAAAAAACCGCAGAAGCGAAAGTAGCGGCGGCAGCGTGGAAGGCACAATTTTCGCTGGAAATTCCCGGGTTTCGGCACCAGATGAGGTTTTCTCGGTCTGAGGAGGCAGGGGAACCTCAAAACCCCACAAAAGAGGTTTCCCTCGTGTGCTTACTACGCTGCCGTGGGCGAGGCGGAGACGGGAGCTGTGGGACCCGAACCCGTGCTAGGGCTGGCTTCTCGAAGGCAGGATAACAGGAGCCTTGGCGAATAAAGGAAATGCAGTCTCTCAGCCTTGGGAATCCAGGGTTTATTGGTAGAGATGACGGGGAGGAGAAGGCAGATGGGACCGGGATGGAGCGAGGAAGGCAGGATGCAGCGGGATTCCACAGGGCCAAGAGCCCGGAACAGAAGCGAACATCGGGTTAAGAGGGATGGAAAGATGGGAGGGGTGTTTAGAGGATAGCCAACCGGGACGCAGGGGATACAGATTGACAAGGGCTTCAGGGAATGGGGGTACAAGGAGGGAAGATACAGAACTTTTGAAAACCAATAATAACACTGCGGGTAAAGAACTTTCTAGCTATTAACTACATATGGGATAAGGGAAGGCAGGTATGCAGTGCCAATCAGACGCACTGCTACAAAATAGAGAAAAGTATTTACTTTCATGACATACAAGATTTGTAAAGAATTACAAATTACAAAAGAAAAGGGGGGATTGAGAAAGATTCTCTGGGCTTTGCCCCCCTTCCACCAGCACAGGCGCCTGTCTGTGGCTTCCAGGGCTGAAGGCTGAACTCTTAATTCAAATTCAAATCGTAGGTAACAGCTCTGGCCTGATGGCTTATCAGCTAAGCATGCATTTGAAACCAGCACAGAAACCACTGAATCATCCCATGAAGGACCTTCACCTTGGAGGGGGCTTTGGGGGTCTCCAAAGACCACCAGGATATACGGAGCATGCGTGGTGCACATGCTAATGATATTAATGACTTCTGAGAAATGATTTGTATAACCACTCCTATCCTGAAGAATGTAATTAATATTCATGATTTTACCTATAACACTGTGTCTTTGGGGTACTGAGGTATGTGTGTTTGGTGGAAACAATTCCCCACACATCCGGTGCACCGAATAAAGCAAATACCCACTTCTCTGACTTGGTCTCTGAAGTGTCTCTGAGCTCGATTGGGGCGAATCACGGGAGACAGCTCCCTGTTAACTCTTTCAGCATGGGTCTACTCTCATGAGCAGCAGCCTGCCTGAACGTGCTGCAATATGAGCCTCCTCCCACAGGCAGACACTTTTCTCAAAACTGCTGTGACATGGGCCCCTCGTCCAAGGGGTGCAGACTTTCGAGGCCAGGCTGTTCCATTTTGAGAGCATGGCCGTTCTCCCCACTGGGACTCCCACTGGATCACAACCTTCTCCAGGTATCCACCCGCTCTGGCGTGGGCACTTTCTCACAGGCTGCAAGTGGGTTTTTGCATCTCCCGTGGACCCCATGGGCTGCAGGGGAACAACCTGCTTCACCATGGTTCTTACCACGGCTGGCAGAGGATTATCAGCTCTGGCACCAGCAGCACTTCCTTTCCCACTTTCTTCACTGACCTTGGTGTCTCCATGTTGTTTTCCCTCACATATTCTCACTTTTTTCCTCTTTCTTTGGCTAAAAAGAAGTGTGTGCTCACATTGTTTAGATTTCTTCTTAAATATGTTCTCACAGAGGCATAATCAACATCTCTAATTTGCCCAGCCGTGGCCAGCAGCATGTCTATTATCTTCAGAGCCATCAGAGATTGGCTCTTCTGGACATAGTGAAAACATTCAGAACTTTCACACAGAACACAAAGGAGCCATCTTTGTGGCTGCCCCCACACTAGCAAAAACTGGGCCAAGCAAAACCAACACAAGTACTCTAAAACAACATCGGCTATTTCACAACTATGTCTAAGTTAAGTTAGTTTAAAAAATAACGGCATTAGTTATTATTACACAACTATATCTTTATAACAAAGCTGCTTCTGTAATTCATTTACTTCTGTAGCATTCATTTTAATATTTGTAAAAAGCCAATACAATAATATGTGTTTATCACATGATGGCAAGCACAACAGTGTCCCATTGGCAACATGGCACTGACTGGGACTGCAGGATTCTGTACATGAGATGATCCATGAACTGGAGGGCTGGGTGTGCTCAGCAAGACTCGCTCACCCTTCAACAGCCCCACATGGCTCACGTGTCAGTCCAGTGGAGAGTGGAGACTGATAGTGGACTATGGTGGCCTGAATGAAGTCACACTATCACTGAGTGCTGCCGTGCTGGACACGCTGGAACTTCAATACCAGCTGGAGTCCAAGGCAGCAAAGTGGTGCTGCTATCGACATTGCCACTGCATTCTTCTCCATTCCTCTGTCAGCAGATTCCCAGCCCTGGGGTCCCTCTTTGGGCTCCCAGCCCTGAGGCCACCCCAGGTTGGGCCTTGGCCTCCCTGTGGCCCCCTGCCCACACAGGTGGGCTTGGTGACCACCTTGCTTAATGCCACCCTCAGATCTGGGGGCCCCCTTGGGGTCCGTGGTGAGGGGGGAGCAGGGCCTGATGGAACTCTGTGCCCAGTCACATATGGGGGGATGTCCCATTTTCAGGGGCATCTCAGTCTTATGGGGACGGGGCTGTCTAGTCCAATTGTTGGAAAATATACCAGTTAAAAATTTTTAATCAGGGGTTTTGTTCACCTTTGCCCTAGAGGAAGGGAACTAAAGTTTCTTTCCAAGGCATTGTTCCTCTAGGTGAGGCCTGATGAGCTTAGCACCTCAACAGACTGGGAGTAGCACAGAAGATACACAAGAGATAGCAGCTCTCAACGGTCATTAACAGACCATCACCTCCAAACAAGACCCCTGGCATGGCCGGAGACACCTGGTCTGGAAAAAGAGAGATAAGAAAGACCTAATTAGCATCCAAGATGAAGAAATTCAGATCCAATAGGAAACCAAATGCTAGAAACTACATAACTTGGAACCAATGAACACTGGCCCAATATGTTTCTATGAGTTTTGACTGTATAAAATATCTGAAAAATCTTGTAAAATCAATGTGTCATGGAATGATTCTCTCTGCACACTTGGGCTATGTGTGGATGAGATGATTTCTGTGGCACATCCGCCCATAACAACATCCTGGCCAGAAAATAAAGTAATGCCTTGGCTCTCTAACATTAAAAATGTTGTTGGAGGGTTTTTGTTTTTCCCATGGTTTCGATGACAGAATGATGGGTCCCCCAATTCCATGGGAGGAGGGGGTGTGTGTCCCAATCCCATGGGGAAGGTCTCAGTTCTAGGAAGGTAACCCAGTAACGTGTGGGGGTCCCAGTGTCAGGGGGTGCCAAGGCAATTAATTGGGGGGGTCCCAATCTCATGCAGAGAGGCCCAGATCCCTGGAGGGGGTCTCATTCCCTGAAGGGGGATAGTGTCCCCTGTCCCATCAACAGGGTCTCAAAAATGGAGGGGAGAAAGCATGCTCTTGCCCCGTCCTGCTTGCCACACTTGGGGTTCCCCCTGTATTCAGGGTCTTCCCCCCTCCTTTTTTTTTTTCCCAAAGGGACACGGGGCCACTAAAGGGATGTCCCAGCTGGCCAGGAAGACCCCAGGCACCTCCTGCCACAGGGCATGGACACTGGGGGATGTGGGGACATGAGGGACACATGGGTGCCGGAAGTGCCTGTCCCAAGACCCCGGAAGGTGTCTGGGTTCCATGCCGTGGGGACAGCCGAAATAGCGGTGGAAGTGCGGAGGGGTCCGGGACATAAACAGGATGGGCCGGTCCCTCTGACGGTTCCGGTGGCAGACGCAGACTCAGCACAGCTCGCTGACCCAGCCGCTTTTGTGCCGATGCAGCAAGCGATTTTAACTGACGCTGTGCCAGTGAATTCAGTGGGGAAGCCCGATGCCCCTCCTGTATCGCCACCATCATCTTGCCCCTCCCTGAGCCCCACGACTGTGCCGTTTCTCGGCATAGGAACTGCGTCCGGCCAGGCCCCGTCATTTGTGATAGGGCTTGCAGATAGCAAGCCCTACTCTGACGATTCAGACAGCAACTTAGATGGGGTGCTTCCTCCTGGGCGAAAGGCTGCGGTGGCAGGGCGACAAAAGAAGCACTTGCTTCTGAGCAACCCTTGGAAACACCCGGACTGCATGGAGCCATTATGCCCACGGAACTCCCTGCATTTCTGGGAATCAGTAAAGCAGGGCGGGCTGGATGCAGGACATTGGGAACTTATAGAGAGATTAGGGTTGCCAGAACCACCGGGGAAGCATAAAAGGAACCCGGTGGCTGCTACAGCAGATCAAAGTGATGCTAGCTTCCTGCAAGCAGATGTCCAGGCTTTTCCTGTGTTTAAGCCTGACCCGAATTTGGATGAGAAAAGCAGGCATGACGTCACTGCATGGAAAGTGATAAACTATCTTAATTCAAAGATAGCTCAATTTGGCCTCTCTTCTCAACATGTTATGCAAATTATTAGAGTGATAAATAGTGATCTGCTTGCTCCATTCAATATTGCGTATTTGGCTCAAGTCTTGTTTCACCCCGTGCAATATGCAGATTTTGAGAACAATTGGAGAAGGATGGCTGAAAAACAGGTGAGGCAGAATATGCAGTTGCCTCCTGAGGACCCTAGGTGCACAATTGGGGTTGATGTCCTTATGGGGAAAAGACATTTCTCTAACCCTGTTGGAAAACGCAGTTTTCCAGCAAAACTCATGCTAACTGAACAGGACTGAGCAAAGCTTCAGTATTCCCAGGCCTCAGTAAAATTCCGACAAGCTGCAGTGGTTTTGTTTGCCTGAGAATGTTCTGTGGGAAGAATGCCATGAGAAAGATTAGGAGTCAGAAGTGTTATGAGAAAGGAATAAGGGAGTTAGCAAGAGGATCCCTGAATGTGTGAGAACAGCTGCAGGTGTGTGTGTGTATCTATAATTAGAAATATCTGTAACAGTATATAAGTCTCTCGTTTGGTGAAATAAAATGGAGCTTACTTTATATCTCATATTGAGAGTGCCGTGAGTTTTCCCTCCCGCCGCATCTCGTTATAACCCCAACGTCCAAGCTACTTGGGATCCTCGGATTTTGGAGCAAGCCCAAAGGCTTGGTATGGGAGCCATCACAAACACCATAGAGATGGCCGCCCCACAAACATGGTATTCAACATGACATCAGGGGCAATCTGAGTTTTTCCCAACCTTTGTAGAAAAGCTAGCAGCTGCCTTGGAAAAGCAGGTGGAAGATGATACATTGAAACAGATATTGTGCAAGCAGTTGGCAAGAGACAATGCCAACGACGAGTGTAGAAGGATCATAAATGCCCTACCAGGGGAACCTTCACTCACAGACATGGTAGAAGCTTGCGCTAAGGTGGAGGCAGACAGCCCAAAGAAATCCGCCTTGGCTGAACATCTATTGCCTGGTTGGGAACCCTCTGATCAGGGACAAAAACAGCCCAAAGCTGGGAACAAATGGAAATGAGTCAAATCAAAGCAGAAGGGAAATTCAGGGACCGAGACTCCTCAGTGTAAGAGGTGTGGTGGGCCAGGTCACTGTTCAGACTATTGCAGGTTTCAGTACCATGTAGATGGTTGACCCCTGTCGGGAAACATGAAAAGGGGTGCAAAAAGGGGGATTTGCCCCCCATCACAACCGTTCCCCCAGAGCAAGGCTGTGGCACAGGCCTATCCAGTCAATGTGGAGACGGCACCCAAGGCCCAGCCCGAGTCGACACCTACACTGCATCAACAGTCGTCTTAGAATCTGGTGATGCCCATAGGGTTCCCTTGGATGTGCATGGACCCCTAGATCAGGGATTCAGTGCGCTGCTTGTGGGAAGGTCTGATGCCACCAGCCAAAGGATCCTTGATCTTCCAGAAGTTATAGATGCTGATTTTACAGGACAGATTCATGCTACAGTTTCCACATCAGATCCCCCCATCACCATCCCGGAAAAGACTCACATTGCTCAATTGTTGCCTTTTGAGTCTTCTGTTCCCAGGGTGAACCAGCAAGTTGGCGGATGTAACAGCACTGAACTGCCGGGACTTCCGCAGGTCTACTGGGCTGCTGCCATCTATAATGAGAGACCACAGATGACACGTACCCTCGTAATGCCAAAAGCACATTCGCACAGAATTCGGATCAAAGATTTGATTGATACAGGTGCCGATGCAATGATTCTTTCCTCCACTTCATGGCCTCCTTCGTGGCCTGTAGCCCCTGCGGGATCAGCTATTGCGGGGCTGGGAGGAACCACACAGAGCCGACTGAGTAAGCGACCTGTGTTGGTGAAGGACCCAGAGGGACACACGGCCTCAATCCGGCCCTTTGTTACTTCAGCTCCAATTAACCTCTGGGGACGGGACATGTTGGCAGCTTGGGGGGGTGCAAATCACAACAAATTTTTAAAAGGGGTCACTGCGTGCAAGGGCACACCATATTCCACGCTATCTCTGTGATGGCTGACCAAAACACCCATATGGGAACCACAGTGTCCCCTTCCAATAGTCAAATTAGTCGCCCTTTGTCAGCTGGTTCAGGAGCAACTGCAACAGGGACACATTGAGCCTCTACTTGTCCCTGCAATACCCCTCTTTTTGTAATTAAGAAGAAATGGGGGAAATGGAGACTGTTGCAAGATCTCTGAAAAGTTAATGCAGTGATGGAAAGTATGGGAAGCATACAACCTGGCATGCCCTCACCTACAATGATTCCCACAGGGTGGGAAATCTTGATCATTCATTTGAAGGATTGTTTTTTCACAATCCCTTTGCACCCCAATGACAGGCCAAAATTTGCCTTTACTGTGCCTGCAATTAATAATGCTGAGCCTGTAAAGAGATTCCAATGGAAAGTGTTACCTCAGGGCATGAAGAATAGCCCAACTATCTGTCAGTGGTATGTTGCTCAGGCCTTGTCCGGAATCCGTGAGCAGTTTCCTGAGGCACTCTGCTACCATTATATGGATGATATCCTGGTGGCAGCATCCACCCAGGATGAGTTGCAGAGGTTACAGCCTCGACTGCTCGATGCCTTGCATTCCTATGGGTTGCAAGTGGCTCCGGAAAAAGTTCAACAGCAGCCTTCTTGGAAATATTTAGGAGTCAAAATCTTGGATCAAACCATACAACATCAAGAGGTGCAGTTTTCAGACTCTATTAAGACTCTGAATGAAGCCCAAAAATTGCTGGGTATCATCAATTGGTTATGTCCTTATTTGAGACTAACCACTGCACAACTTTCCCCGCTTTTTAAAATTTTAAAGGGGGACTCTGATCTAAACTCACCTCGGCAATTGACTCCTGAGGCATGACGGGTGCTGAATGAGGTGCAGCAAGCTGTTTCTTCTCATCAGGTTTATCGAGTAGATCCCTTTACTGATATCACTGTTTTCATTACTGCTCCAGTCCTCCATCCTGCAGGTATCATTGGCCAGTGGAACAAACAATGGGATGATCCTTTGCACATCCTGGAATGGGTCTTTTTGCCCCATCAGCCAAAGAGGACAGCACCCACATTGTTCGAGTTGATAGCTTACCTGATAATCAAATGCCATTATCGGTGTTTACAATTGATGGCAGCAGATCCTGCAACGATTGTTGTTCCGGTATCATGGGACAGCTTTGAATGGAGCCTTGCTAAGAGCGCTCCTTTGCAAAGTGCACTGCAAAATTTCTCTGGGCAGATTGCTTACCATCTGCCCAGCCACAAATTGCTGCAGATGGCAAATTCAATCAGTTTTACGTTGCGGCCAAAGAACAGTCGGGTGCCAGTTCACTGACCCACTGTCTTCACAGACGGTTCTGGGAAAACAGGAAAGGCCGTTGTCACCTGGAAGGAGGGATCTGAGTGGCAAGTGCTGAAAAGCCACGTGTCAGGCTCTGCTCAGTTGGTTGAATTGAAGGCAGTTGCCATGGCTTTTCAGCGGTTCTCTCAGGTGCCTTTGAATCTGGTCACTGACTCTGGTTATGTAGCGGACATAACCAAACATTTGGATTGTTCACTTTTAAAAGAAGTCAATAATGCGACTCTGTTTTCACTATTGCGAACTTTGTGGAAGGCAATTCAAGTTCAAGTGCACCCATATTATATTTTGCACATTCGAAGCCACACCAATCGACCAGGTTTTATAACAGAAGGCAATGCCAGGCCTGTCATGCTAGCCAACCCTGCATGGGTGGCACCTCAGCCTGACAAAATTGCACAAGTGTAAGGGTCGATCCAAGAATCGAGTTCTGTCTCAACATTTCTCATCAGAAATTACAGGTGCAGGACTCATGCAGAGAATGCTTTGTACTTACCTAAAGCTGGTGTGGAGCGAATGCTTCGTGCCCGCCTAAGGTAGTATGGAATGAATGCTTTGTGCCTACCCAGAGCTGATACGGAGCGAATGCTTTGTACCTGCCTAAGGTGGTACAGAACGAAGACTTTGCACCTGCCTGAGTTGATACAGAACAAAGGCCTTGTGCTGCCAAAGCGGGTATGTGACGAAGGCTTTGCACCCGTTGCCCTGACACCCATTGTGAAAAACCCGCCGACCATGCCTCAGACACTCCTCCCTTGACCCTGCCAAGTGGAGTTTGGCAAATCTCCACAAGAATTAAGGGGGAGCAAAGGCGGGTGGCAAGGAGGGACCAGGTGTATGGACTAGCATAAAAGACAGTTCTGGAGTGGCTGAACTCCGAAGATCTTCCCCACCGAAAGATCACATCGATCTTTGCAGAGGCCAAGGAACGTTGACTGGACGGGACGCCAGGGACGCCGGACGTCTGTGGACCCGTGGTGGTAGCTATAGCCCCTTTCCTGCCCTTTCCTCCCCATCTTTTCCCAATTTTCTCTCTTTCTCTCTCTATCGCAGGCCGCTTTACAGGCCAAATTAATAAAGTTCCCCCTTGGATTCAAATTTAACTCCCTTGACTTGTTGCATTTTGTGTTTTCTTTTCCTTTTTGCACTCTGAGATCGTAGCTGGTATGAACCATCACGCGTCTGCTTATGAGTGGACCGTGACAACAAGCCAAGGCATCGCACAATTTCTTTCATCAGAGCGCACATACCCTGCAGAAGCAGTTTCAATTGACGCCAACTGAGCCTCGTGACATTGTTAGTGCTTGTGCTGATTGCCACGGACTCGCTGCACCTCTGCCACCAGGGGTAAACCCCAGAGGTCTAAAGGCCTTGCAGCTGTGGAAGACGGATGTGACACACATCCCTGAATTTGGCCAATTCAAGTGTCTGCATGTGTCTATTGACACTTTCTCCTCAGCTATGTGGGCGACTGCTCATGCTGGAGAAAAGAGTTGTGATGCCATTGCCCATTGGAAATTAGCCTTCTCAGTCCTAGGGGTGCCAGCCACTGTGAAAACCGATAATGGTCCTGCCTACGCCTTGCAGAAGATGCGGCAGTTCTTACACCTATGGGGTGTAGACCATAAATTCAGTATTCCGCATTGTCCTACTGGCCAAGCCATTGTTGAATGCGCTCATGGTACTCTGAAGCGTGTCTTGGAAAGGCAAAAAGGGGGAATGCATGGGGAAACACCACAGAGTCGATTGGAAAAAGCTTTGTATACAATCACCTTACAGTGTCACCGAATTTGAATAATCCTGTGATTTTGAACCATTTTCTCTCATTGCAGTCGTCAGGTGAGTTGCACTCACCCCGGGCGAAGGTATGGGTACGGAACCTACTTACTAACACCTGGGAAGGCCCGCATGAGCTTATTGCTTGGGGTCGTGGGTATGCTTGCGTTTCCACAGATACTGGGGTACAATGGCGGCCTGCAAAATGCATCCGCCCTGACCTGCGTCTCCAGAGACAGAACCAGAAACCTCAAAATGATAACCAGAATGCAGAACACCAACCGAGTGATCCTTTGTGATGATGGCCAGGACATCGACCATCAGGCAGCCGGTCCTTCCACAAGCAGAGACTGAAATTTAAGTTTTTTATGGAGTCAGAAAGCAAGGACTTTGAAAGCATGTTTTAACTGAATTATAGAATTGTAATATAGAATTAAGTTTTATACATACATTACCCAGGGTATTGCTGGAGAGTCTCTCTGTTCACCCTAAATCAGCCTCTGGTTTGGGCTCTGTTCGGTGGCTGGCCACTGCCGGGCAGACCCCTTATCAGTTTTCCATCTAGGCTCTGTTTGGTAACTGGCCACTACCAAGCAGATCCTTCATGCTGAATTCACAGAGGTTCACAAGCAATGCCTTCTGGTTATTAAACAAAAAGGGGGAGCTGTGGCAGCAGAGATCCTTTTCCATGGGTATTTTTCTCTTCTTTTTCTATGTTTTCTAAATAAAGATAATGTTTCATGTTATTGAATTGGCCTTTTGGACACAGGCGCTCAAACGCCTGGGCCAATCAATCCCTGGGGGTGGATGATTGTTGGCCAATCAGAATAGCCTTCTGATGTGTATATAAATCTGTTAATTATTTAATAACATAGTCTTTTTAGCACTGAAAGGACTCATAACTCTTCACTCTGCTATCGGTCAAACAGCGACAACCTGTACCTCTAATACCAGCCACATGCTCAGTGGCGGGCAGTGCATGCCAGTGTCCTGCTGTGGCTGCTCCTGCGAGGGCCGCTACTACCACCCTGGCGAGGAGTTCTGGAGTGATGACACCAGTTGCTCTGTTGGAAAGTATATCAGTTTAAAAATTTTGTATAACTTTAGTCAAGGGGTTCTGTTTGTCTTTACCCTGGGAAAAGGAATTTTAGGTTTCTTTGCAGGGCATTGTTCTACCAGGTGAGGTCTGGTGGACTCAGCATATCAACAGGCTGGGAGTAACCAAAAACATAAAGGGCTATCAACAGAACATCAGCGGGACATCAGTAGCTATCTAAAAGCATCTACCCCAGACACCACCTCCAGCAGGGGTGAAAACATCTGATCCGGAAAGGACTGATAGGAAAACTGACGAATGAAAAATGTAATTAGCATCAGAGGCGAGGAGATTCGGATCCAATGGGAAACTGAATACTGGGGGTTTGTTCAACTTTGGACCAATGAACACTGACCCAATTCATTTCTATGTATTTTGACTGTATAAAATACCTGAAAAATCTAGTAAAATCATGTATCTTGGAATGATTCTATCTGCACACCCAGGCTATGTGTGGATGAGAAGATTTCTGTGGCACATCTGGCCAGAACAACATCCTGGCCAGATAATAAATGCCTTGACTCTCTAACATTAAAAATGTTGTTGGAGGGTTTTTGTTTTTCCCGCAGTTTCGGTGACAGCTCCAGGTGCAGGTGTGACATGGAGCTGGGAATGGTGGTGTGCGAGGACTCCGGGTGTAAGCCAGGTGAGGTGTACACGGTGGTGAAGGGAGTGCGGCGGTACATGGCCAACAGCCGGTCCATCTGCGTGGCCACTGGTGACCCTCATTACACCACCTTTGACAGGTGCTACTACAACTTCATGAGTACCTGTGTCTACCTGTTGGCTGGGCTCTGCTCCACTGACCCCACCCTCATCCTCCTTGCTGTCACTGTGGAGAACAATCACCGTGGCAGCCGTCTGGTCTCCTTCACCAAGGTGGTCACTGTGGAGGTGTACAACATGACCCTCAGCCTCAGCCAGGAACATCCCCATAAGGTCAAGGTAGGGATGAAGCAGGTGATGGGGGTGGTTCAGAGTCATTGCATGGCATTTGGGGACGGCTCAAGGCCATGGTATGGTCTTCAGGTGCACTTCAAGGTCATCACATGACCCCTGGGTGGGATTTCAAGGTCCTTCTAAGGTGTTTAGGTGGTTTTCAAGGTCATTTCAAGTCATCTGGTTGGGTATCAAGATCCTTCTATGGTGTTTAGGTGGGTTTCAAGATCATTCAGTGGCATCTGAGTGGGCTGCAAAGTCATCTTGGTGGACTTTGAAGTCATTGCATGGTGTCTTGGTGGGCTGCAAAGCCCTTGTGTGGCATCTGGGTGGGTTTCAAGGTATTTCCATGGCATTGGGTTAAGTTTCAAGGTTATTCTGTGGTGTCCAGGTGGGTTTCAAGGTCATCATGTGACATTTAGGTGGCCTTCAAGGTCATTCTATGACAACTGGGTGGGTTTCAACTTCATTGTGTGAGGTCATGCCAGGCATGACTCTCTTTCCAGGTCAATGGTGTCCTGTTGTGCGGGAGTTCAGGATAGAGCTGTGGGGTCGAAGGGCTGCAGAGGTCATTTGTTTTCAGTCAACATGAAACATTGAGAGAGATAACTGGATCGCCCCTGGCAGGGGCCAAGACAAAGAGTAAGATAAGACTGTGTTTACCTGATGCATAAGTAGTTAACAGGAGAGATTAAGTGAGAAGACATTATCTGTAGCCCTTAAGAAATACAAAACATGTAACCCTGGAAACCGAAGTTTTTGTAACAGCTGAGCTATAGTTGGTAACAGTATAAAAAGACGTGCTTTGTACAATAAAGTGGGCTTTGCATGAACCAGGCGGAGTTCCTGTATCAATCACCGACACTGTTGGACCTCCCATTCACCCACAACCACAAGCTCCAGGTGTCCCTCCACGGTGTCCATGGCTTCATCACCACTGATGCAGGCGTCATCATCACCTTTGACTGGTACAGCTATGCCCATGTCATCATCCCCAACACCTATGCTGTCTGTGGCCTCTGTGGCAATGCCAATGGTGACCCCCGCGACAACTTTGTCACCCGCAATGGCCACAGTGCTGACAATGAGACCCACCTGGGGGACAGCTGGAAGGTCGGCGATGTCCTTGGATGCTCACCTGGCTGCAGCGAGGTCTGCCAGGTGTGCAGCGATGCCCAAAACAGCACCTGCTGTGGGGACAAGCACTGCGGGCTGCTGGGGAAGAAATGGGGCCCTTTGCCACCTGCCATGATGTCATCGACCCTGCCCATTTGATGTGGTTTAGACCCTGGCCAAATGCCAAGGTACCCATGGCATCTACTCACTCACTCTCTCCCCTGCCACAACTGGGCAGAGGAGAGGGAAAAAAAAGTTAATACACTCAGGGCTCATGAGTTGAGATAAGGACTGGGAGACCCTCCAAGGACAGAAGAGGCTCCTCTTAAAGTTAAAAAGTGAAATTTTATTAATACAGAAAAAGAGGAGGATAATGAGAAGTAAAAACAAAGCCCTCAAAGACACCATTTTCTCTGCTCACCCCCCTCCCTCCTTCCCACCAGCAGCACAGCGGGGACGGCATGGGGTTTGGTCAGTTCATCATCAGGATCTTCTTCTGCTGCTCCAGGAGAGAAGGCTTTTCCTCTGCATAACCATGGGGTCCCCCCCACAGGAGCCAGCTCTCCATGAACTCCTCCAGCATGCATCTACTCTCACGAGCAGCAGTCCTCCCGAACCTGCCACAATGTGAGCTCCCCCCCCACGGGCAGACAGCCCTTCCATAACTGCTGCAGTGTGGTCCCTTGACCACGGGGTGCAGACCTCGGAGGCCCAGCAGTTCCATTCTGGGAGCTAGGCCTCTCTTTCCACTGGGACTCCCACTGGTTGACAGCCTCCTCCAGGTAACCACCCGCTCCTGTGTGGGCACTTCCCCACGGGCTGTGGGTGGATCTCTGCACCCCCTATGGACCCCATGGGCTGCAGGGGGACAACCTGCTCCACTATGGTCCTCACCACAGCCTGCAAAGGACCTTCAGCTCCGGTGCCAGAAACACCTCCTACCCCACCTTCTCCACTGACCTTGGTGCCTGCCTCCTCCTTCTCTGGCTAAAAGGAAGTGCCCCCCTCTTGTTTTAATTTCTTTTTGAATATGTTATCACAGAGGCATAACCAACATCTCTAATTGGCCCAGCCTTGGCCAGCAGCATGTCCATCATCTTCAGGGCCATCAGGGATTGGCTCTGCTGGACATGGTGAAAGCTTTGAGAAGCTTCACACAGTAGCCATCTTTGTGGCCCCCCAGTAGCAAAAACTGGGCTAAGCAAAACCAACACACCCTTTCTTGGATCACTCTCTCTTTGATGCCTGCCTGTATGAGGGGCACCAGGATACCGTGTGCTAGGCCATCGGCGCCTACATTGCTGCGTGCCAGAGCCAGGGCGCTGCCGTACGGCCATGGCACATAACTGCCTTCTGCAGTATGGAGGGACTTGGGGGGCCTGGGGGCATATGGGGGGGTTTTGGAGGGCAGAGAGGGACACAGGGGTTAGGCAAGGAGTTTTGGGCTGTCCATGGAGGATTTTGGGGCATCTGACAGGGGGAAGGGGGGTTGGGCCTGTCTGTGGGGACTTTGGAGTGTCCATGGAAGGTTTGAGGTATTGATGGGGTGTTTGGGTCTCCATGGGGAGCTTTAGGGTGTCCATGGGGGTTTTGGGGTCTACACAGGGAGTTTTGGTGTGTCCATGGGAGTTTTGGGGTCTGCAAGAGGGGGTTTGAGGCTTATGAGAAAGGAGTGGTCAAATAGAAAACCCAAATCTATTTGCACTTCAACCATTCTTGTTTCTTTGAGCTTTTGCCCCTTCCACCAGCACGGCGCCCATCAGTTCTGGCCTTGTGGATTCCCTTAATCTTATCAAGATAAAAGGGGGCTGACGAACGGCAAGAGGAAACTCACGGCAGTCTCAATGTGAGATATAAGCAAGCTTCATTTTATTTCACCAAACGAGAAACTTATATACTGTTACAGATGTTACTAATTATAGTTACACATGTATCTGCAGTCTGTTCTCACATATTCAGGGGGGATCTTCCTGGTGACTCCCTATTCTTTTCTCATAACACTTCTGACTCCTTATCTGTTCTCACAACATTTTTCCCACAGCCTAGAAACAAAGCTGTGTTCTCAGGTTTTAGCTTCTCATGACACTTTACTAGGATTTTTACTGAGGCCTGTCTATGCTGAGACTTTGCTAAGCCCTGCTCAACTAACACAAATTTTGCTGGAAAACTGTGTTTTCCAACAGGGGCAAAAGGAATTCTTTTGCCATTGAGCACAATAAATCGCTATTAATATTAATGACTTATGAGAAGTAATTTGAATAACCACTCCTATCCTGAAGAATGTAATGAATATTCATGAATTTTACCTATAACACTGTGTCTTTGGAGGTACTGGTGTGTGTGTTTGGTGGAAACAATTCCCACACACCCAGTGCATCGAATAAAGCAAATACCCCCTTCTCTGACTTGGTCTCTGAAGTGTCTCTGAGCTCGATTGGACCGAATCAAATTGGCACCTCCAGATGGGACCCTAACTCTGCTCGGCTGCCAGATCCAGGGGTGAGCAGACCTACCAGTCGTGACCCTGAATTTTCAGGGGGAGCTCAGCTGTCCTTTGGCTCACGGTGGGGGTACACCAAGGACCATCTGCACCAAATTAAGGTATTTGCTACTTTTACAAAAACAGAAATGCTTGCAGGTCTGGGGTGCTAGTTGTGATAAATTACAATCAGTTTAGTTCACGAACTATTTGAAAAGGGTGATAGGCCTTAGGTTGCCTTTCCATTTATTTTTCTTTTTGCTGTTATGAAAACGATTCTTGCTTTAAACCAATGTACTTGGGCAGGCTGATGGCAACCCCCTACAGGATGCTTGCAAGCGGCATTTTGCCCAACCCCCACGGGACAGATACAAAAGGAATTTGACTCAGGGGCCATAAAACCTCCCCCCCCGCCAAGAGTCCTGTGCGACCCCCACGGTGAGACCATCCCAGGAGGCCCAGTAACAACCACTCAACTCAGAGCACGACAGCCTAGACGACTCAGCAGCCAATCAAGGATTCATGAAGGGACGCCAATCAAGGCATACGGAGGGAGTGAGTCACTAAGGATTATAAAAGTTCGCTCTCTGCAAACCGCAGCGCGGTGCATAGAGGTATGCTTGAACCTCTGCCCGTCCAGCGCTGTCTTGACTGATATCCGCTTGCTTTTTGTTTTTTAATTAATAAATTCTTTAATTGGATATACGTCTCTGATTGGATAATGAGGCTCTATTTATAACAATTTGGTGCCGTGACTCGGATAGGGAAATTCCCCTGGAGTTCCCCAAAGGGAGGCGCCCCGTCGTGATTTGACGGCCTGGAGGGGACACTCCACTGGCGCACCCCTACCCGACGAACCCAAATTTTGGATATCAGCCAAGGGTTCAAGGCCCCTGAAATTCAGTGCACAGAAGCCACAAGACGCCGGACAGCGGAGTGTGAGTATCGGTTGAGATACAGAGACACACACGGCGTGGGTGGTCGGGGTGGTTTTCCCGGAGTGCAGCGTGTGAGATGTCCATCTACGGACGAAGTGATTGCGACTCCCCAGTAGCGCAGTTCCTGTTCCCCGTGAGGGGTCAGGTCGCGACCGGGAGAAAGCGAGTGTTGTGTTGTGGGTGAGTGTGAGGGCACTCCGGAAGATGGGACAGGGGAAGAGCAGGCCTCCTGCCTCCATGAAAAGGAATGGGAGACTCCCAGGGATTCCCCCTGGCAGTCCATTGGGCATACAGCTGAAATACTGGGCTGATGACCCCCGGACCCAGGGGAAGAGTAAAAATAAAATGATTAACTATTGTGTGGCAATTTGGGGAGGAAAACAGATTAGGGCAGACTCTCTATATTGGCCGGCCTTTGGATCCAACGAGGAATCCCTATGTCAAGCTCTAAATCTCTGGGTTAACAGCAAAAGACCATTTAACCAAGAAGAGAGCGAATATGCAGCTCTTTGGCTCCCTTACGGGAGGGGGGCGGGAGTGTTTGTGCTCCAAGGAAAGGACAGACGAAAAAAGTCTGTTGACACACCCCCACCATACGCACCACCATCTCCTGCAGCTCCACCACAGCGGGAGGCGGGAGGAACGCCCCCACCACAGCGGGAGGGGGGAGGTGCAGCTTTGTTACACCGGGAAGAGGGGAATGTAGCTCCGTTAGCCCAAGGAGGGGGAGGTACCGTGACTCTGGGGGGAGGTGCTGAGCCATCGTCTCCTGGGAAACGGGAAAGTCCCTTATCTGAGATTAACATTCCACAGGGTCCGATTACCCGGAGCAGAGCTCGTAATTTATATCCCCTGAGGGAAGTGGCTATGGGGATGGTAAACCAAGAGGGGGGTGGCCAAGTACCTGGCATAGGGTATGTGGAAGTTCCCCTGAATTCCATGGATGTCCGGGAATTTTAAAAGGAAATGGGACATCTTTTAGAAGATCCACTTGGGGTAGCAGAGCGAGTTGATCAATTCCTAGGTCATAGTCTCTATACATGGGATGAGTTACAATCAATTTTGGGGATACTTTTCACCATAGAAGAGAGACGCATGATCCGAACCGCAGGCATGCGTATTTGGGAAAACCAGCACCCACAAGGTCCCATTGCTGATATAAAGTGGCCTTTGCAAAGGCCCAATTGGGACAATCAAAACCCACAAGATCGGGTTAACATGCAAGACTTGAGAGCTATTATAATTCAAGGAATAAAGGAGGCTGTGCCTAGAGGGCAAAATATGCACAAAGCCTTTAATGAGAATCAAAAGAAGGATGAGGATCCAACCACCTGGTTGGAAAGGCTAAGGAAAAACTTGCAATTATACTCTGGAATAGATCCTGATAATCCGGCAGGCCAAACCCTGTTAAAAGTGCAGTTTGTGTCAAAGGGATGGCCTGACATTCGGAGAAAATTGGAGAAGTTAGAAAATTGGCAAGAGAGAGGGTTAGATGAATTGTTAAGGGAGGCACAGAAAGTGTATATGAGAAGGGAAGAGGAAAGTTATAAAAGGCAAGCCAGAGTGATGGCCGCAGTGGTGAGGAGTAAACAAGGAAATGCAAGAAGGCAAGAAAAGGAAAGTCAGCTTCTTCGGTCTGAGAGCTTGCGGGCTGAGAGAGAGTTCCACCCCCCCCAGAGAAGGGAAGGAAGAGATATGAGCAAAGTTGTGTGTTTTTACTGTCAGAAACTGGGGCATGTGAAAAGAAATTGCAGGCAGAGGATCGCCGATGAGAAAATGTTTGCCGAGGAATAGGGCTGTCAGGGGCTGTATTTGCTGGGGTCACATAAGACCGCCGAGCCCTTGATAAAAATTCGGATAGGACCCCAGCGACAAGAATTTGAGTTCCTTGTAGACTCAGGAGCTGAAAGATCAACAATTCAATCCTTGCCATTAGGGTGTAAAATTTCCAGAGATACAGTACAAGTGATTGGGGCAAAAGGGGAGCCTTTTGGAGCATCTGTGATTAAGGATGTACTATTTGAAACACCATCTAAATTAGGGGTGGGGTCACTACTACTATTACCAGAAGCAGAATTTAACTTGTTGGGACGGGATTTAATGGTTGAATTAGGCATTGGGTTACAAATAAAAGAGAGTGAATTGCAAGTTAAATTATATACCTTGTCTACTCGAGACGAACAACAAATTGATCCACAAGTATGATATACACCAGATACCGTGGGTAAACTTAATATTGAACCAATCACAGTTACTCTCAAAAACCCAGAGATACCGATTAAAATACAGCAATATCCAATATCTAACGAAGGCAAGAAGGGTCTGCAATCAGAAATAAAACGATTATTAGAACAAGGTATCCTTGAACCATGCATGTCTCCCTATAATACTCCAATTCTGCCAGTTAAGAAACCAGACGGCAGCTACCGATTAGTCCATGATCTAAGGGAAATAAATAAAAAGACCATTGAGCGATTCCCAGTAGTAGCCAATCCGTACACTATCTTAAGCCAGCTGGGACCACATGATATATGGTACAGCGTCATAGACTTAAAGGATGCCTTTTGGACTTGTCCACTCGATGTAAACTGCAGGGATTACTTTGCATTTGAATGGGACGACCCAGAAACACATATTAAACAGCAACTCCGATGGACTGTACTGCCTCAAGGATTCACAGAGTCCCCTAATTTATTTGGCCAAGCACTAAATCAAATTTTACAAAATTACCAACCAGGACCTGCTATAAAATTAATTCAATATGTAGATGACCTCCTCATAGCCGGACAGCTTGAAGAAGATGTTTGACGAGAAAGTATTAAACTTTCTAGGTTCTCAAGGACTGAAAGTGTCCAAATCCAAATTACAATTCACGGAACAAGAAGTAAAGTACCTGGGACACCGGTTAGTAAATGGGACCAAGAAATTAGATCCTAGTCGAGTCCAGGGCATATTAGATATGCCCCCTCCAAGAACCAAAAAGGAAGTCAGGCAACTACTAGGACTGTTTGGATATTGCAGGCAGTGGATTTTGAGCTACAGCCAAAGAGTAAAATTTCTATACGAAAAGCTAACTCATGAGGGCTTGCTAAAATGGACAGAGCAAGATGATGAAGTGTGTTGGTTTGAAAACAAACCAGTGGGAGATCACAAGTCAAGACTGAAATTAAAAATAAGTGAAATAATACAAGGAAAAGCACTGACAAAGTCAGATACAACCTAACACCCTGTTAGGGTGGTGGTAGCAGTCCGACTGAAGTAGTCCAGTTGAAGCGGTGATCCTGTGAAGGTTTAGTCTCCAGCTGAAGATCCAGTGTAGCTCTCGTCCTCTGGGAACCCAGTAGACAGGGCTACCTCAGGCAGTTCCAAGGCCAGGTTATATCCAGGTGGGAACACCTGGCTCCTCCCTCCTCGGCAGAGCATCTCACAATGGGATGAGATAAGTCCATGAGTCACACGGTGGGTCCCTGATGGCCCATTGCCTGTCATGCGGGGTGGGTCGTTAGCAGCTGATAATAGCTAACAGATGGCCCATTGCCGGTCATCCGGAGTTGGTGATAGCAGCTAATGGCCCACAGCTGGTGGTAATAGAATACTTAACTACATCATTATCGCAACCTAGGACATGAAGCTTTTCAAGTTTTAAAACAAGAATTAATTAATGCTCCTGTGCTAAACCTCCCAGATTTAACAAGGCCTTTCTGTCTGTTTGTGAATGTAGATGAGGGCACGGCGTATGGGGTGCTAACTCAGGATTGGGCTGGGAGCAAAAAGCCTGTGGCTTATCTGTCTAAACTATTGGACCCAGTGAGTAAAGGGTGGCCCACTTGCTTACAGACGGTAGCTGCAGCCGCTCTGATGGTGGGGGAGACAATAAAAATCACCTTTGGAAGTGAGATCCGGGTATTTTCACCACATGACATAAGGGGGATTCTAGCCCAAAAAGCAGACAAATGGATTACTGATGCCAGGTTACTAAAGTATGAAGGAATGTTAGTGGCATCACCTAAACTGACTTTAGAAACCACATCCCTCCAAAATCCGGCACAATTTCTATATGGAACCCCCTCCACAGAACCACTGACACATAATTGCCTTCGAACTATAGAAGAACAAGCAAAAATTAGGCCTGACCTCGAAGAGGAAGCACTTGGGGAGGGCAGAGAACTCTATATAGATGGGTCTGCCAGGGTGGTAGAAGGAAAGAGAAAATCAGGCTATGCAGTGATTGGTGAAAGCTTTGAAGTACTTCAGTCAGGACCCTTAAGTCCTGCTTGGTCAGCGCAGGCTTGTGAGTTATATGCCTTGCTGCAGGCATTAAAAATCCTGGGCTCCAGTAAGGGGACAATTTATACGGATTACAAATATGCTTTTGGGGTAATATACACCTTTGGAAAAATATGGGAAGAAAGAGGCCTGATTACATCTCGGGGAAAAGAACTAATCCATGAACAGCTAATTAAAGAGATCCTAAAAACAGCCAGGAAACCAGAGCGATTGGCTGTGGTACATATAAAAGGACACCAAAAGGGGATTAGTAAAACTATCCGGGGTAATAACATAGCAGACCAGGAAGCCAAACGTGCAGCTTTACTAAATATAAGAATTGTGAGTAAGCCTGGTGACCCCTGGAGACATCCCCGGTTAAGTTGTGAGAGCTGCAGACAAGATCCCGAAAGTGAACCCTGTTATTCCTGTCTAAAGGAATTAGACCCAATGGATGCATTTGTGTGTAGCTGCTACAATCCTTACAGAAACTACTGCTATGCTTGTAATACAGATACTGAAGATCATGAGAAACTTGCCTACAACCCTTACTGTAGAGACATAGAATATGTCGTGCCAAAGTTACTAACATTTACTACAAAAGAAAAAGAGAAACTAACACAAACGGGAGCAATTGAAAATCCAGAAGGGAAATAGATGCTGGCTGATGGGAGGGAGATCTTACCCAAGAGCATGGCACTTCGGGTATTAAAGAAATTACATGAGAAAACACATTGGGGAACACAAGCCTTGGTGGACCACTTTGCCAATAAATATATGTGTCTAGGGGTGTACAACCTAGCTAAACAGATAACTATGGGGTGTATAACCTGTCAAAGAGTAAACAAACAGCATTTGAGGAAAGCAGTCCCAGGGGGAAGGGAGTTGGCTCATCGCCCATTTTCACATGTGCAAGTAGATTTTACTGATTTACCCCAAGTGGGATATAAGCCCTTGCTTGTTATCGTAGACCACCTAACCCACTTTGTGGAGGCCATTCCTACAACTAGAGCCACAGCACAAACTGTTACTAAAACTTTATTGGAACACATAATTCCCAGGTATGGGTTAATTGAAGTCATAGACTCAGACAGAGGACCACATTTTGTCTCTAAAGTATCTAAACTAGTTGCAGATGCATTGGGAATCCATTGGGAACATCACACACCTTGGCACCCACAAAGTTCGGGGAGGGTGGAGCGTATGAATGGAGAAATAAAAAAACAATTAACTAAATTAATGCTTGAAACAAAAATGAGCTGGGTAAAGTGCTTACCGCTAGCTTTATTAAACATCAGGACACAGCCTCGCTCAGATGTAGGAGCGTCTCCATTTGAAATGTTGTATGGAATGCCCTTTGATGCAGAAATCCCTGCAGATCATCCTAAAATCTCTGATACTCATTTACAAGCTTATATTAATCAGTTGTTTAAACGGAGAGAAAAACTACGACAAAAGGGCTTGGTAGTTCAAAGACCTCCCCTCTGGATACCAATACACAAACTTCAAGTGGGAGACGAGGTACTAATAAAATCATGGAAAGAATCCACACTAACCCCTCAATGGGAGGGACCTTATGTTGTCTTACTCACCACAGAGTCTGCCATACGAACTGCTGAGAAAGGGTGGACTCACGCCAGCCATGTGAAGAAGTTCACCCGAGACCCGACGTGGCAGGTCATCCCATCGCAACGGCCTGAGGACTTAAAGCTAAGGCTTAAGAAACAATAAGCTTCCTATAACTCACACGAATCCTGTTAACATTCATTTAAAGAAGACTGCTTACAGTTATAGATCTGGATATGCTCTTAGCCTATATGCACAAGATTATGTGGTTAAATGTTATAATACTAATTGTGATTGTTATCCTTTTGTGTGCTTTGTTTGTAAGGTATGCAATGAAAAGTGGTGGATCCATTGCAGAAAGGAGAGACCCCCATCAGGGGTTTGCCTCCCTTGCTATGGAGCAGAAAGAGCTGAGACAATGCAAATGTTACAATTGGCACTTAACATGGGCAGATTGGAAAAGGGGTTTAAAGAATGGTGGGAGATCTTTGCCCGTGGCATTTACCCCGACTTGTACTGTTATCACTCTAATAAACCCAGACCCATGGTGGCCGAGCTTGTTAAGAGCGAATGCAGAGTCAGATTTGTGCACTTACCCTGCTCGGAAGGAGCAGTCAAACACACAAACTGGATTAGTTACCAGAACCGCTGGAAGCAGCGGCACAGGTGCTTCACAGAGGTCTATCCTTGCTGCCGAGAAGATAGACACCCCTGTAGCTGGAAGCAACCCAGTTGACAGGCGAGGCAGAAGGAAACCAAATGTGAGAAAGCAACCTGGCAATAAGACTCTGAACTCCCTTCTCACGAAACGGAGTGAACCGGGATATTTGCCAGTCAAATTGGAGAACAATCTGACATTGTTTAAAATATCAAAAGCAGTGAGATCCTCCACTCAAGCCTTGCAAATATATTATGTGTTACTGATAATAGCCTGTTCCATGCCATGTAACAATGCAACCTTGACACTCTCACACCACCCACACCAACCGTTTAAGTGGACACTAGGCAGGTTAGACAAATCTACTGTAATACAAACTCACATTATAGTAGGAGCCCCAGTTTTCACCGTCACCTCGTGTGACATGGTCGATTACTCATCCTGTGAAAACCCAGAAACACGAGCAAAAGGATGGGTGGGACCAAGAGCCTTTTACATGTGCCCTAATCCAAATCCAGCAGACACTAAGAGGGGCCAGATTTGGTGCGTCAAACAAAATTCGTACTGTGCGTGGCACAGTTGTGAAACTATAAACTCGGTTTATCCTCCAAGAGCCGGAAAAGATCAATTTATCACAGTCTGGTGGGGACCATACGGGTGCAAACCACCTAAATATAACCGGGGACCTTCTGCCTATAATCCATATGCCAAGAGAGGTTTAGTAGAAGAGAAGAATGGAGTTCCTTGTCAATTTGCAGACATACATGTGGAACAACCCGATGATCCAGGGTGGATAATGGGAAAAAAATGGGAATTTAGACTTTGGATTCCAAGCAATAGTCCCAATAACGAACCGGGAAATGGCCTCAGTCAAGATCCGAAAGGCCTTTTTTACATAAAAAAGGAAATAGTCCTTCCAGACCCACAACCTATAAGTCCAAACACAGCAATCAATCCACGGAATATGCTACCAGAAACTAACATCACAGATTCAGATAATCTGTGGAAATTAGTAAAAAATAGCTACTATGCTTTAAATGCTACTAATCCTAACTTAACAGAACATTGCTGGCTTTGTTATAGCTCTAAACCACCCTTTTATGAAGCTATTGCTATTGATGGAAAAGAGACTAAAACCAATGACAGCAATCCAACCCAGTGTAAATGGAGAAGTGACTTAAATATAAGAGCTGGAATCACCTTAGCACAAGTAACTGGAACTGGCACCTGCATCGGTCAAGTGCCACAAGAAAAACAAAGCCTGTGCAGTAAAATTGTGGAAAATCCTAACAATCAACAACCAGCTAGATGGTTGTTACCCGCAAAAAATGCACATTTGGTTTGTGCTAGTGTTGGAGTCACCCCGTGCATACCCTCGAATGCTTTTAAAACCACGGATCATTGCATTCAAGTCATGATTATTCCCCGACTTACTTACCACTCTAATGAATATGTGCTGGATCATCACATGATACCAGAACACCCTTTAATAAAAAGAGAGCCAATCACAGCTATAACCATTGCCACTTTATTAACATTAGGGGCTACTGGAGCCAGCACTGGTATAGCTTCTCTCGTACAACAAGGAAAAGAGTTTTCCGCACTAAGAACAGCAGTTGATGAAGACCTTGTAAAAATTGAAAGTTCTATTACTGCATTAGAAAGTTCCCTAAGATCTCTGTCTGAAGTTGTATTACAACACGGAAGGGGTTTAGAGATTTTGTTCGCACATGAGGGTGGATTGTGTGTGGCTCTAAATGACGAATTCTGTGTGTATGCTGACCATACTGGAGTAGCCCGAGATGCAATGGCAGAACTACGAAAAGGACTAGAAAAGCGTAAACGAGAAAGAGAGGCCACACGAGCATGGTATGAAAATTGGTTTCAATCCTTTCCCTGGTTAACAACCTTACTATCCACCATTGCTGGACCCCTAATTATGTTAATCCTAGCCCTAACGTTTGGACCTTGCATTTTTAATCGTCTAATTACACTTGTTAAAAACCGTTTAGAAGCAGCACATCTATTGCCTATTACAATACAGTATGAGGGCATTCCAGTTAATGAAGATTTGGCTCTCGAGGATGAGGATGACTTATAGACAAGTTAGTCACCACTGTCAGAGCCTAGATTATCATCCAGACAAATTCGTGAACTAAATGAACATGAGAGAGGGGGGGAATTGTGATAAATTACAATCAGTTTAGTTCACGAACTATTTGAAAAGGGTGATAGGCCTTAGGTTGCCTTTCCATTTATTTTTCTTTTTGCTGTTATGAAAACGATTCTTGCTTTAAACCAATGTACTTGGGCAGGCTGATGGCAACCCCCTACAGGATGCTTGCAAGCGGCATTTTGCCCAACCCCCACGGGACAGATACAAAAGGAATTTGACTCAGGGGCCATAAAACCTCCCCCCCCTGCCAAGAGTCCTGTGCGACCCCCACGGTGAGACCATCCCAGGAGGCCCAGTAACAACCACTCAACTCAGAGCACGACAGCCTAGACGACTCAGCAGCCAATCAAGGATTCATGAAGGGACGCCAATCAAGGCATACGGAGGGAGTGAGTCACTAAGGATTATAAAAGTTCGCTCTCTGCAAACCGCAGCGCGGTGCATAGAGGTATGCTTGAACCTCTGCCCGTCCAGCGCTGTCTTGACTGATATCTGCTTGCTTTTTGTTTTTTAATTAATAAATTCTTTAATTGGATATACGTCTCTGATTGGATAATGAGGCTCTATTTATAACACTAGTCCCCGAGGGTGGGTTGAGACTGGGTCTCCCGAAATTAGTCCCGGACAAGGGGTTGGACCCCGCTGTCAGGAAAAGGTACTTTCAAGGGATTGGATCCCCAGGGTTGGACCCTGCTATAGTGAAAGGTACCTTTAAGGGGGTTGGACCTCACTGTATTACACCATACTGTGATTTTTGTTCTGTCTGTCATTATTTTTTACTGTGTTACTGTGTCATTATTTTGTTACTGTGTGAGTGTGAATGAATGAGACGTGTCTCCGACACGAAGCGAGAGTGGAGCTCTATCTGCGTTTCCGTTCTCTGGTGACAGAAACGGCCAGAGAAAAGCAAAGCGACTGGTAAAGAGTGAATGAGTATAAATCATATATAAACCATTGGTTTGGAGTATCTGGAGGGGGGCAGATTGTATTATTGGAAGGGAAAGATTTTAGCTACTGAATTGAGAACACCCAGACGCCACCACCTTTCTAATATAGCTCCATTTGATTTTGCTTTTGAAATCCTGTGTTTTGTGTGTGGAAACAGTTGTGAAACTTAGACTTATGTGGTGGTTTTGATTGGCACAAAACATCAGTGAAGTGTTTTTAACATCTAAGAGAAATTTGGACCCCTCAGAAGCTGTTGTAGTAGGCCTAGGGAGGTGTCTGAGGGGTGGGGTGTGGCACAAAGATGGCTCCTGTGTGTCCTGAGTGCAAGTTCTGGAATTTTTTACATCAAGTCCAGCAGAGCCAATCTCTGATGGCTCTGAAAGTGATGGACATGCTACCGGCTAAGTTTGGGCCAATTGGAGGTGCTGGTTACGCCTCTGTGAAAACATATTTAAGAAAAATTCAAAACAAAGCAGGCGTGCACTTCTTTCACTTTGTAGTTGAAGGAGGAGGAGGTGGAGGTGAAAATATGTGAGGGAGAACAGCATGGAGATTGCCAAGGTCAGTGAAGAAGGGGGGAGAAAGAGGTGCTCCAGTGCTTCTGGCACTGGAGCTGAAACTTTCTGCTAGCCGTGGTGGAAGCTATGGGGGAGCCAGAAATTCCTCCTGCAGCCCATGGAGTCCGTAAGGATGCAGAAATTAACCCACAGCTCACTCCAGAGGAGGAGGTGGATGCCTGGAAAAGACTGTGAACCAGTGGGAGACTCATCTAAGAGTTAAAACTGCAAAAGGCCTTGACTGGGAGAGATAGGCCTTGCTCCTGGCATGGAAGCAGCCTGGCCTCGGCTCGGGAGAGTCTGCACAGCACCTTATGGACAAAAGAACTCATGTTGCAGCAGAATTTCGGGCGGGATGTTGCTCATGAGATTGGACCCACGCCAAAGAACTTCTCAGAGGACTGTCTCTCGTGGGAAGGACCCCTGGTTAAGTGGAGAACCTCTTTTCCTGATTGGACTGACCAGAGGACCCCTCAACCTGCCCCCTGTCTGTGTTGCTGATTTGGAAAGAGGGAAGGGGGGGGTGTGAGTGCAGAGACTGCTTCTTAAGAGGGTGGGGGTGAGAGCAGAAAACTGTCTGGAGAGAGAGAGAGAAACAAGTAGAGATAAAGAGTATTTGTAGTAGAAGAATTGTAGTGATGAATAAATTTGAGATTCTGCTCTGTGGACTGAAAAGAGGCCCCACACCCTGCCCCCCCCCCACCTGGCTTGTAGATTGTAAAGGAGGAAAGGGGGTGAATACTATAGGTTTGTAAGAGGGAGGGGGGAGTGAACAAAATAATGCATGAAAAGTTTATTTTTGCCTTGCATTTATCCTCCAATTCTGTTAGGTAATTAAATCACCTTTTTTGCAACTTTAAGCTTTAAGCCTGTTTGCCCTTTCTCGTGCGTCCTCCTGGCAAGGTCCTGTCTCAAACCCATGACAACTTAGTACACTTGTATTAATTGTGAGAGGAAGTGATATTGTCTATTTGCTCAAGTGCTTTTGAAATTTTTTGAATGTGTGTGCATGTACTGTGTGTGCAAAATTTTACCTGTGTTAATTTGTATTTTTGCTGGCATATAAATTTATGCGGGGACGCCCGCGAGATAAAAATAACTATTGAATCTAATGAGTACCTCTTTAGAACTCCTGCGTGTAGCTGCGGAAATATGGTTGTATAGAATGTTGTAGTAGAGAGAGGATGCAAGTAAATAGAGTAAAAAAAAAGGAAGGAAAAAGTATGAAGAGAGAAGTTTTTCAGCACCCTCCCCCATCTTGCCTAAAATTTTGGCAGCTGACCCAGGGCCAGCTGCAGTCCCCTGTATCCTCCGCTTTCGGAGCGGCGGGAATGAGCGCAGAGGTGCGGGGCTAGAAGCACAAGCTGGGGACCTGTGGGGAGGTGTGGAGCCAAGCTGGAGCTGTGCTACAGCTGCGAGCTCAGCACCGGGCAGTTCCTGACCCTGCTGCCCCCTGGGGTCGGGCGGCTGTGGCCTCCCGGCCTCCATGAAGGGCACCCTAGTCACTTGTGGTGCTGCTGGCCGTGCCTGCTGAGAGCGTAGGAGGGGGAAGGGCTGCGTTTGGATACTGCAGAAGGAATGTCTAGAAATGTGGACTGTCTGTTAAGAGTTCTGTCTGGGTCACCAGAATGACTTTGTGGGACAATGAGCACCCCCAGGCAGTAGTGGGGGTGGGGGCTGGAGGAAGGGCAGAATAAGCCCCTGAACAAACTGCTTAGAAAGATACAGCAAATGTAAGTAAGAAAGGATAAAGAAAAGGTAAAGGCAAAGGTGATGCCAAAGGTATTACAGCCCCAAAAGAATAAACTGCGAGGCCCCTGGGGCAGAGGACACAGGGCCAGCCACCAGGACGTGGCAAAGGCATTCCCTCCTCAGCAAGAAAAAGCCGAACAGAGCAGCAGCTGATAAGAGATCAGACTGCTATCTGCAGAGCAGAGAGGCACTGAAAGCAAAAATATCTGTAGAAAAGATATACCAAATTTTGCAATTAACTATTTCAGAGTTAAAATCTCCTGCCTGGGTTACTCTGAGTTGTTGGGTTTTTTTGAACAAAGGTTTGCTCAAGTGCTTTTAAGTTCTTTACCCTTCAAGCAGCCAGACAAATTGCCTTAGAGAAAATGCAAATTAACTGCTGCGGAGAAAAAATTTAGACCTGCTGAGGGGAAGGTGGAGACAAGGTGTGTCTCTGAGCCACTGTGTGGGCTGTTCAGGCAGCCAAGAACGTGACAAAGTGTGCTTAATTCAAGTCCCCAAGGGGGTTCAGTCCTCTCTGTATGGTTTGTTGTCATGGCAAATAACTTTTGCAAAAAGTGTTGTTCCCCATGCTTTGAGAATTTGACAGCCACTTTTGGAAAACAGGGTGGCCTGATGCTAATTTTGTAAGTTGCCAGATCCAGTGGCTGGCAGCTATTCATTGTCTCAGAATGTAGCCAGAGGCTGGCCGCACTGTCTGCACAGTTGTGCAGCCAAAGCTCTGATAGTAAATGAGGCCCGAGGGCTGACAATAGGAATGTACCTCATAAGTTTCACACCAAGTTAAAGATTTATTAACTCAAAGAGTATCTGAGTAGATGACCAGCACAGTTATTGTACTGTGAATCTTGTATAGTAAAACAAGAGTATTTAGAATTGAAAAACGAGGGGGTTTGACTCAGCCTCCTTGAAGGGGTTGAGGAAGACCTATGACTGCATAGCATTCAGGTGATAAATCTCCAGACCCAGGCTAGGGAAGATTCTCAGGGCACTCCCTAACCCTGGGGAAGGAATGTGTTTAGTAGTAAGTCTTCAAGAGTACTAGAAGAGAACAATTTGAAAGATACACAATCATAAATGAAAGAAAGTTAAAATAAGTGAGACATTGCCTCTCACATGGTCAGCTCGAGCAGCAGAGCTGTAAGTGCTTGTGGAATCCTGCAAACTTTATCGGGGCAGGATAGTGAATATTTTTACTAATTCTAAATATGCATATAGAGTAATACATGCATTTAAGAAATTATAAGAAAAAAGAGATTTATTAACCTGCAAGAGTTAAACATTAGTTCATTAGATCTTAATTTCTCACTTATTAAAAACTTAATTTGTATAAGAATTTCCAATGGGGAGTTGAAAGAAGCAAGAATTCATCCTTCTCCCCACTCTAACATGTGTTATCACTGTGCAAGTTTATTTTAACATCCTTCAGTGTGTCCTCATCAGATAAAAAGCTGTGTCCAGACGTGAGACAAGGAGCCACTCAAGCCACAGAAGCAAAAAGAACTGCTGACTTCCCTCACGACTGTGAGATCTACGGCCAGAGACTCTTCTCTAATGTGAAACTCCAGACAAAGAGGACACAAAAGAACAATATTGGACAATATAATATACAGTAAATTGGTTAAAAGCTGCAACGCCAAAATGAAACACATTAAATGGTTTTGCCTTTTGTATTTCCAAAACAGTGTTATCCACAGTCAGCTATCCTAGCAAAACCTTGTAATAATTGTAATGGCAAGTATGGCTTCAGATGCAAAGGGGTAAGTAAGCCAGAAAAAAAAGAGAAAGCTATATGAACTTAAATCTAAATTTGTGAAATTGAAATATAACAATAACAAAATAATTTCATTTTAAAATGAAAAGGTTTCAAAAGGATGGCTGGCTATTCTACTAAGTATTTCTAACTGTTGCTGTTTAATGCATATTTGTTTGTCCAGCGTTTGGGAATGCTAAGCTCCACAAATGGAAGACACTGCCTTTAAGAAATCGCTAGAGATCATGGACCGATGGCGCTGTTGAGCCACTAGCAGAGAAAAAGACCCGGATTCTCAGCGTGGCATAGAAAAGAAAGCTTTATTATTTTGATTCCAACCTATATAGAATTTTCAGAGGTCATCCAGATTGGTCAGTCAGAAACCTCCCCCTAGGCCTGATTGGCCAGGCCTGAACTGTCCAAATCTCGAGACACTGTTTTAATAACATCCAAACTTTATCTTTGTTTATAAAACACAGGAGAAAATTCTCATGGGAAAGACCTGTGCTAGCCACAGACCGATCTGCCAGGCTTTGGGCTCTGCAATTTAAAAGATAATTTTAAATTTAAAATAGCAGTTACTGTTCATATGATGCTTTACTCTTTCCTTTCTTCTCTGTCTGCTAAAATTACCACCAAAAAGAAAAAGGAGGATGAGTAATTCAAACCCCACTTCGGCAAGCTGCCAAGGCAGATTGTTAAAAGTGCCATTTTTCAGTAGCACATTTGAAGTCCTAGAAAGAGCTCACAAAATCGTATAAAAAGATCCTGAATGTCTGTTGATTTTTGTGGGTGGCTAATATTTGTGAGCATATTTTTTCTGTAAATTGAAAGATAATCTAGATTTACGGAGAATAAAACAAAAGACTGAAAAGGAGAGAAAAAGTAGCCCAATGGATCACAAGCAAAAAACTAACAGCATGAGAGTCTTAGTCAGTTATCCTTTATGCTTTCCTCTTTCATTTCTGCTCTGTTTGCTAGAAATTCTACCAAGGTGAGGAAGAAAAGTACCCCATTTTACAAGCAAGAAAAGCTATCAGTGGTCCTGATCACTGTCTGGAGCCATGATGTGAGCTGCCAAAAACTGTAAAGATTAATGTCTCTGAGACACTTCAGGATGCTTGTGTGTGGGGAAGGGGCAGGTCAAGGCCTTGCCCTGGTGAGACAGTGAACTGCCCCTTACCTCACCCCCAGAGCATCCCAGCCCTGCAGTGAGGGCCAGTCATGGACACAGCGGAGGCAGTGCTGCACAGAGCTCCAAGCCCAGCCCTATAGTGGGGCCAGCCATGCACACAGCAGAGGCAGTGCTCCATTCTCCCCATCCCTGACTCCAGAAAAACCTGCTGGGGGATGGAAGGCCCAAGAAAGCCCAAAAGAATTAACATTCCTCTTAGAATTTCTATACATTCTGTCTTTCTTCTTTTTCTTCAAAATGACTGCTCAAAATTCTAGACCTATAGGGAGTCCAATATGTAAAATAAAAATCAAACTAAAGTAAGACCAAAGCCCAAGAGTCAGCCAGTGCCCCCAGGGCAGAGTTGATATTGAATATATGAACACAGTGCCCATAAAGTTTTGCCCTTAAGATGGCAAGGTCGCTGTGCAATAAGACCAGTATCTCTCCACATTAGTGTTGTTCCTCAACTAACAGGGCTTACTCCGAACTTTTATACTAATAGATAGACCCGCCAGATTTCACAGCTTTGCCAGGTGGTTTATACCCTGGCCTGGAGTAAGTGAACTAAAGAAGAATCTTTCTGCCACTGTAGAGACCATAATGAATGCTACTGCAGATGCCATAAGAGCACAGCAAATCAAGATTAAGAGCATCTCACAATTAACTATAGATTTGCTGTATGCCAGAGGAGAAAGAGTATGTACAGTTATAAATACAAGCTGTTGTAATTATGTTAATCCTAACTTAAACAAATGTATGTAATAGTTATTTGTGTTATCGCATTGTTATTTACTGTCTGCAATAGTAGTTATTGTTGTATGATATTATGTACTTAAAATTGCGATGCTTATATTCAATGGCAAAAGTACAAATTTAAATATGAAATAAAGAACATACAAGATTTGTAAAGAATTACAAAATTACAAAAAAGAAAAGGGGGGATTGAGAAAGGAGTGGTCAAATAGAAAACCCGAATCTATTTGCACTTCAACCATTCTTGTTTCTTTGAGCTTTTGCCCCTTCCACCAGCACGGCGCCTGTCAGTTCTGGCCTTGTGGATTCCCTTAATCTTACCAAGATAAAAGGGGGCAAAAGGAATCCTTTTGCCATTGAGCACAATAAATCGCTATTAATATTAATGACTTATGAGAAGTAATTTGTATAACCACTCCTATCCTGAAGAATGTAATGAATATTCATGAATTTTACCTATAACACTGTGCCTTTGGAGGTACTGGTGTGTGTGTTTGGTGGAAACAATTCCCACACACCCAGTGCATCGAATAAAGCAAATACCCCCTTCTCTGACTTGGTCTCTGAAGTGTCTCTGAGCTCGATTGGGGCGAATCACTTAGATGGGAGGTTTTGGGGATCAGACAAGGGAGTTTTGGGGTGTCCATGGGGAGTTTGGGAATTGGGGTCTGCATGGGGAGTTTTGGGGCATCCGTGATAATTTTGGGTGTCCATGAGGATTTTGAGGGTTTGCAGTGAGTTTTTTGTGTGTTCATGAGGGTTTGGGTGTTTCCAACCCCTCTTCCTTCTTTACAGGCCCTGTGGGCCCCCCAAACCAGCACTATGTGCTCTGTGGCCCCCCCGTCCCCCCGCCTGCCAAGGCAAAGCTGGACCCCAAGACTGCCCCGATGCCTCCATGTGCTCCGAAGGTTGTTTCTGTTATCCCAGATTTTTCCGGAGCAGGGATCACTGCGTGCCCCTCCTGCAGTGTGGCCGCATTTTCGGGGGCCGCTACTACCCTCAGGGGGTGCAGTTTTACCCTGAGCCCCCCTGCACGCAGCGCTGCACCTGCTCTGAAAATGGGGGGCTGGAGTGTCACCCCACTCCAGGCTGCTCCAGGGAGAAGGAATGCACAGTGTGGGATGGGGTGCTGGGGTGCCAGGGTGCCACCCTCGCACCTGCAGACAGTGCCAAGTGTTGGGGGAAGGGGCTTACAGCACATTCGATGGGCACCTGGGGAGTTTTGGGGGGTCCTGCACCCTCCCACTGCTGGAGTTGGAGAGGGGTGAGCCAAAGAAGGAGCTGGAACCCATCACCATGACCTTGGAGCAGGAGGACGCAGAGGTGCAGGGGGTGACAGCGATGACACACGGGGTGACCATGGTGATAGACAGGGGACAGCAGTGGGAGGTGATGGTGAGTGGGGAGCCTGAGGGCTTGGGGGTGCAAGCCCTGGTTTTGGGGTGGGAAACTGGTTTTGGGGGTAAAAAGGTCTTTGGGGGGCAAAAGAGGGGATGGAAATGGGGTTTTGGGAGGTGCAGCAGTGAAGAAAGTCCTGGTTTAAGGTGAAAGCTCTGGCTTTGGGGTGCATGCCCTGTTAGGCAGGTGCAAGCCATGTTTTGGGGGCAATGCTTTTGGGGGCAATGCTTTTGGGGGTGCAAGCTTGGTTTGGCAGATATAAACCCTGTTTTGGGGGGTAAAAAGGGGTTGGGTCAAAAAGAGGAGGTGAAAATGGGGTTTTGAGGGACACGGCAGTGGGGAATGGGTTGTTTGGGGGTGCAAGAGCTGCTTTTGGGGTACACACCCCACTTTTGGTGTGCACTCTGGGGTGTACAGACCCTTTCTGGCATGCAAACCCTGGGTTTGGGGTGCAAACCATGATTTTGTGGTTGAAAACCCTATTTTTGGAGTGTAATCACCCACTTTTTGGGGTGTAAACCATGGGTTTGAGGTGTGCAGAAGGAAGTGCAGACCCTGTTTTTGGGGATGCAAACCCTATTTGGGGGAGTTAACTGTAGCAATGTGGGGTTTTAGGATTCCATGTGCTCCTTTGTCCCTCTGCTTTGTATACCATTGGTTCATTTTGAAATATGCTCTGCTGTACCCCGAAATCTATTTGTGGGTTCCCTGTGCCTGTCTTCCCTTCAGACTCCCCGGGACTGGCTCTAGGGGAGACAGTCCCTCCCCCTTCCTTTCCCTTTATAAGGCGATGTCCGGATCAGCCCGAGGTCTCTGCATCTCTGGGCTGGCAGCCCCAATGCTGTTCCTGCTTCCCTCCCCTTCTCCTTTCCCTGTGACCCTCTCCCCCGTTACCTCAAATAAACCTCCCTGCTAGAACAGAGATGGAGTCCAGTTCTTCCTTTGCCTCACTATATTCCTGCTTGAATTGACGTGGTTTGAAGACTGACGCCATGCCACAGAACCTCGGGGGCCGCCCGCCCCAGATACGGTGGAATTATACAGACCAGTGACCCTGGACTGGGGGGGAGCCGGCCTGTGCCGCCCTCCCGGACCGTGATACATCAGTTAACCGCACCTTTGGTGGTCTGACCTCCCTTTCAGGATCCTCAGCCCTGTCTCCCCCCAGGCGGATGGCGAGTGCCACTTGCTGCCACTGTGGCTTCAGGGGGCCCAGTGGGGGTGGCACAGGTGGGCTCCCACTGGCTGCTCCAGATCCAGGAGGGCCCCAAAATCTTCTACGATGGCCACACGTATGTGGTGCTGACACTGCCCCCCACCATCCTGCCACCACCATGGCCTCTGCGGCAACTTCAACAGGGACCCCAATGACGATGACCCTGACAGGAGGGCTCTGGGCAGCCCCCCCCAGCTGCACCCACCTGGCGCCCATCCCCAGCTGCTCCCTGGCCCAAGAGCGGTGCTGCGCCGTGCTGGCGGATCCCGAGGGGCCCTTTGCAGGGTGTCACGGGGCAGTGCCGCACCGCGCATTCCTGGTGACCTGTGAGCGCCAGGTGTGCGGGGTGGGGGGAAACCCCTGACCATGCTTTCAGGGTTATGCAGCCGCGTGCCAGGCGGCCGAAGGTGTGCTCCAGGAGTGGCAGGAGGTCACGGGTTGCCATGAATACATGGAGGGGTTGGGAATTTTGGGGGGGATGGGAATTTAAGGTGACAGGAATTTTTAGTGGTGAGATTTTGAGGGGGTGGGAATTTGGGGGTTAGGTTTTTTGTGGGAGCAGGAATTCTGTGGGGAGTGAAAATTTTGGTGGGGGTGGGAATTTGGAGGTCTAGGGGGTGGAATGGAGCAGGGGCTCATTTCTGCATACGATACCCATCATCCTGGGCACATATCCCCATTGCTAAGCCTACACCTGGGGGATCTTCCCAAGGGACCCACCCTACAAAAGCAGGACCCCCCAATCACACCCCCAAAGCAGACCTCTCCCCAAAATGGGAAGCCTGTGTCCCCCAGTGGAACCCTGTGCAACCAGTGGGCCCTGCCCCCAAATGGTAGCCCCATAGGACCATCCACCTAAAAGATGGGATGGCATTGATCCCAGGAGACACCCATTGACCCCATATGATCCTCTGATGACCCTATTGAGTTCAGATGATCCCCACTTCTCCCCTTGGCCCCAGGTGACCCCCCATTGACTCCACTGATCCCCTTTGTTTCTTCCCTACCTCTCCCAGCCCTCACCTGCCCCACCAAGAGCCACTCCCAGCTGTGTGCCCACACCTGTGAGCACACCTGCGCAGGTGTGTCGGCCCCGCCCCCCTGCAGCAAGCACTGCTTTGAGGGTTGTCAGTGTGCTGAGGGCCTGCTGTTCGATGGGGCCTGCTGCATCCCCCCGGGGACCTGCGGCTGCCTCCACCAAAGGCGCTACTTCCAGGTGCGTGTGGCCCCAGTGCCTCCCAAAGCAGCTCAGTTCAGCCCCAGGCCCTCCCACTACAGCCTGGTTCCAGCCCTAGCTCTTTCCAGGCTCTCCATGTTGATCCCAGTCCACTCCAGAGCATCACAGAGTATCCCCAGCCCCTCCCAATACACCCCAGTTCTCCACCACTCCCCTACAGTTTCTCCCAGTTGATCCCACTTCACTGCACCCCCCAGTGTCCCTCGTCCATCACAGTACAACTCATTTAACCCCAGTCCCTTCCAGTCTCCCCCAGTTCCTTCCAGTGTGCCCCCCAGTGTCTCCAGTCCCTCCCAGTACATCCCAGTTCCTTCCAGTGTGCCCCCCACAGTGTTCCCAAGTGTTCCCAGTACACCCCAGTCCCTTCCAGTCTCCTCAGTCCCCTCCAGTATGCTTCACAGTGTCCTCAGTCCCTCCAAGTGCAACACAGTTCCTCCCCATCCCTTTCAGTACGCCCCAGTTGATCAGTCTTCAGTGGTCCCTTCAGTGGTCCCTAGTGGTTCCTTCAGGTCCCCTCAGTGTGCCTCCCAGTGTCCCCAGTCCCTCCCAGTATACCCCAGCTACCCCCCACGTCATCATTTATCCCCAGTGTTTCCCACTTCTGCCAAACACCTCCCCCAGTGCATCCCTCTTTACCCCAGCGTCTCTCCAGTCCCCTCCAGTCTCCCCCAGTATTCCCTGTATTGTCCACAGTCCCACCCAAGATATTCTAGTCCTCCCCCATATTCCCAATCCCTCCCAGTTTTTCCCTGTTTCCCCCACCAGTTCCTCCCAATGCGTCCCAGTCCCACTCAGAGTCCTTCCCAGTTTCTCCCAGCATGTCCCAGTCCCCTCAGTGTCCCCATAGGGGACATGGGGATGTGGGGGGGCATGGGGACGCTGGGGACATGGGCACACATTGGGGATACCGGGACATATTGGAGATATTTGGGACATGGACCCCCCTCCCATGACACCCGACAGCATCATTGTCCCCATTTTTTGGCCACTTTAGGCCACTTTTCCCCACTTTCCACATTTTATCCATGAAAAACAGATCACCAAGTGTTGAAGGTTGGGGGGGGGGTGGAATTTTCTCCATCCCTGTTACTAGGGAACCAACGACTGGGTACTCAAGAACCATCAACTCTTTTGTAAGAGACAAAGGATGGGGCTGCTGTGGCTGGGTGTGGTGAGGGGAGGAGGCATTCTGACCGTTGGGACCAGCACTTGCTCGCTGGGCACCGAAGGCGAGAGAGAAAAGCTGCTGCTTTCTGCTGGCTGCGACTGCGGGACGTTCGGCTGTGCATTGCCTTCTCCTCCTGGCTGGGTGAGCTCTTGCTTGGGAAAGGGCGCGGGATTTTCCAACCCTTTTTCCCCGCTGGGAGCGCACGCCTCCCTGGCTGTGTTTTTGCAACAAGTGCGGAGGAGTCCGGCTGTCGCTGCCCCCGCCCCGCTCACCAGAACGCACCACGGCGTCTGCCATAACTGCAGAGTTTCTGCTACGTTGCTTGTTAGCTCGGGTGAGCCAGCCCCTGCCACTCCAGGCCACTGCTCTGAGCTCCCTGTTGCCCGCTGCCTTGCTGTCCAGCCCACCCGCCATTACCAACCATGTGAGACCGACCTGACCTCGTGCTACAGTGCCACCTGCAACTGCACGGGAGTCATCGCACCTTCCCTGCCCGGCTGGGAGCTCAACAGTGCCCCTGCTGGTTGTGACCGTGACTACACCAAATGGGAAAATGCTTGGCAACCCAGGGACATCTGCCACAGGGTTTTTCTGGTTTTTTGTTTGTTGTTGCTATTCATGCTGTTGCTTGTTCACTTTGTTATAGATACTAGTAAAGAACTGCTATTCTTTTTCCCATATCTTTGCCTGAAAGCCCTTGATTCCAAAGTTATAATAATTCGGAGGGAAGGGGGGTCACATTCTCTATTCTAAGGGAGGGTTCCACCTCTCTTAGCAGACACCTGTCTTTCAAACCAAGACACTAAGACTATCCTGACCCCTGACTGCTTTCAGTCCTGCACCTGCAGGGGGCCTGGGGGCCTCCAGTACTGCCCCTTCACTTGTCCCTTCAGCCACACCTGCGGCCTCTGTGACAGCACCCGCGCCTGCATTGCACACCCAGGGCGCGGCACCCTGTCCCCTGCCACCCGCTTCGTCACCTTTGATGGTGTCACTGGGGCCACCCTGGCCACCAGAATCTATGTGGTGGCCAGCATGTGTAACCCGTGGGACCCCATGTGGTTCCGCCTGCTGGGGGACATCAGGGATGTCGGAGACCAGCTGGCAGTGGTGGCACTTCACCTCTTCACCCCTTATGGCCTCGCCACTGTCTAGAGGGACAGGAAGGTCTGGGTAAATGGTCACCACCCTGGATAGCAACCAAAAATGTTGTCACCTCTGTGTTTGCACCCTAAACACCCTCCTGACCATTTTAACAAAAAAAGTCCATGATTTTTACCTAGTTTCATACCAGGAAGAAGTCCACATGGGATGTCCCATCCCACCACCAGCACGGGATGTTCTTACTTTATTTTTTCCCAAATTGCTCTTTTCCCTCCCCAATTTCCTGCCAGTGAAGCACCTATGTGGGTGATGGTCACTAAGAGACATCCATAAATTGACACACCCCACCATTTTGCCCAAAATTGCTCTTTTTTCCCCCAATTTCATGCCAGAAGTGTACCTACATGGATTGTCCCTCATCCCACCCCATCCATGCCTTGATGCATCCCATCATTTTTCCTCCAACTTCCCCTGTATTGCCCCAAATCCCCCTTTTCCCCCTAATTCGGTGTTGTCCAGCTCAACAGGGTTCCCACCCCCCTCCCCGTGGAGCTCCTGGGACTGCTGATCATCATGGAGACACACACAACCCTCCGGATCAGACAAATCCTGTGATTTCTGGTGAAACTGGGTGCTGCGGGGATGATGGTCGAGGTGACTAGGGAAGCACTGGCGACGCTCTGTGGCCTCTGCAGTGATTACGACAGGGCTACCAGCAATGACCTGCTAGGGCCTGACAGGACAGTGACAGCTGATGTGCAGGCGCTGGCCAAGGTCTGTCAGGTGCCTGACTTAACCCAGGTGGGTGGCACCAGGAGGACACTGAGGAAAGAGCCCAAAAAGCAGGGGAAATGACCCCAAAATACAGGAAGAGACCAAAAAACAGAGAAAGAGCACAGAGAGGGGGAAATAACCAAAAAAGATGGGAAAAGAGACCCATAAATGAGGAAAGGAGCCAAATACAGGGAAGAAGAGCACAATGGGAAAAAAGAGCCCCCCCCAAAGAGAAAAAGAACCTATAGAAGTTGAAAGAGATCAAAAAAGCAGAAAAGAGGGGGGGGAGAAATGGTGAAAAAAATCCCCTAAATGAGATTAACAGCTCAAAACAATGGGAAAAGACCCCAAAAATGGGTGAAGGACCCAAAAAGGGGGAGGGGGGAAGTATTAAAATGGGAGAAAGAGCCTAAAAAATTGGGGGAAAGAGCCAGAAAAAGGGGAAAGAAGCCCCAAAATATAGGAAAATATATGAAAGGGGAGGGAGGGGAGGGGAGGGGAGGGAGGGAGGGAGGGGAGGGGAGGGGAGGGGCGGCCAAAGAGTGAGACACCAAAAAAGGGGAAAGAGCACCCCAAAAGGAGAGGAGGGGGGTGAGGAGCAAAAAAAGGGGAGAAAGAGCACAAAAAAGGGGAGAAGGAGCACAAAAAAGGGGAGAAGTGAACAAAAAAACAGATGAAGTTCCTCCAAAAGTGGGGAAATGTTGGAAAACGCAGTTTTCCAGCAAAACTCATGCTAACTGAGCAAGCCTGAGCAAGGCTTCAGCATGGTCAGGCCTCAGTAAAATTCCAACAAGCTACAGTGGTTTGTTTGCCTGAGAATGTTTTGTGGGAAGAATGTCATGAGAAAGATTAGAGAGTCAGAAGTGTTATGAGAAAGAAAAAGGGAGTTAACAGGAGGATCCCTGAATGTTTGAGAACAGACTGCAGGTGTGTGTGTGTATCTATGAATAGAAACTTCTGTAACAGTATATAAGTCTCTCGTTTGGTGAAATAAAATGGAGCTTACTTTATATCTCATATTGAGACTGCCGTGAGTTTCCCTCTCGTCGTTTCTCTTTAGGGAAAGAGATAAAAAAACAAAAAGGGGAAATGTCACAAAAAGTAATCCACAAACACCAGAGGTTTATGTCCAAGAAAAAGACAGAGAAGTCCTGTAACCTTATTCATTAATAAAGGGAGAGGTCATGGGAATTTCCCATGGGGTCTTTCAAATTGATAGAGGATGCAACCTCTTTTTATCCTAATTTCCAAGCCGCAAGTTCCCTCTCTCTTTCCCCATTGACTGCGGTACTCAAAAGGTACAGACTTCCTGGAAAGCCTAATGCAGACTCCCATAATATACATCTCCCCTAATTCAGACCCCCTTAATACACATTCCCCCTTTCTTCTTTTTCTTATGTCCGTGTTCTTGTAGTTTATTAACACAGTCTTGGGTAAGCCAATCAGTGGAATTCCTATGGAAATCCTTCCCATTGTTTCTTCTCACTCTCAGTATTGCTCTTATCTTACCAGCCTTTCCTTTCTAAAGACACTCACTTATTCCTTTCAATTCCTCCTCTTTATTTTCTCAGTAATTGTCATTACAAACTTTAGTTATCATTGACTTGATTTTCTTGTTCCTGGGTCTTTTTTTTTGTTTTGTTTTTTTTATTATTTGCAGTGATATGATTTTCTGCCCTTTTGTAGCCATTTCTGGATCGATAGGCATGGCTACTACCTGCATCCCCTTGATCACATGCTGAATGAGCTGCACTAAGCAAGGGATCATGCATGGTAAAAAGATTAGAGTTGCTACAGCACATCAGAGGAAAAAAGGCATTTTTTTAACTCATAGTTCACCAGGTAACCATGAAAACATGTCCCATTCCCATCCTTTCCACACTTAGACTGTACATGAGCTAACTTTCTTATCCCCTTTGTTATTTGTTTCACTACTTTTCCGTTGTAATTTATTTACAAACAGCATTTTGAGTAATTTAGTTTTCCATACATTCCCCCTTCTTCTTCTAATAGATAACTGATTCCCCTGAGCCTGTGGTAAGAAAAAGAACAATGGTCTAATATACCCTACATAACATATTCCTGACTAGTTTGGACGCAACCTGCAATAACTATGTTGGCCACAAATCCAATAATGCCCTTTCAAGACCCAGGTTCTGTCAGCAAAGGGGCCTTTCCAATTTTTATCACCAATTGGTGGGTCAAAATACAGCTTGCTTCCTGGGCCTAACGGTCCTCCAGCAATAGTTGTTTCAACATAGGAATCACAATATTTGCATTTCCAAGCTCCCACATGAGGTTTCCACTTACAGTTACATCCCAGGCTTGTTTTGTCAGATCTGGACCACAACCTACTAAGAAGGGTTCTAATTCCATTTTGGTGTTGCCACTTCCAGTGATAGTCAGGGACAACATGTGTCCTACTTGTCAAATTATCTTGGGGACAGTTTAAAAATAAATAGTAAAAAAACCACCTGTACCTCCCCACAGCTTTATAGCCTTCAAAATCCCTTTGGTAGTTATGGTAGGAACACCTTACCCAGCCACCCTTAGTGAGCTTAACATGTGTTTGATTCCATCTGCCTTGATACTTGGAGCAATTGTAAGGAGGGCAGTTGGGGGCCCAACAATCTAAATACAAAGTCCAGTCACAAACACTTTTTCCCACGTATAGACGCCCCCTTGTTTGTTTGGACAATAAATGACATTTTTAGAAGAATTAAGTTGCCATGGACTTCCTTCCTCATCCCAAACTCCCGTTCCATTATGTGCCTCACTTGGGGTGCTGACCTACCACTTAGGTTCGACTGGGCTGGCCACCCATGGCCAGTCTTCAGATCCTCCTGGCCCTCCACAGACCCAGCAATTACTGAGGTTAAAGGTCTTTGCTACTTCTTCTCCTAGGGTTAAAAAAATGATTCTCCCACTCCTGGCCCAAAAATAATTGACAATATAAAGGTAAGATTATTAAGGAAAACATTCTAATAATGTAATCTAGTCACCTAATCTAATTTTCACATTATCTTCCGCACTACTTGGGGCGAGTGAATGTATAGAAACCATTTAACATAAAGACAGCAAGTATTAGCCCCCTGCAGTGACTGGAGCTCCGAAATGAGGGATGCCCACACAGACTATTTTAGCAGACAGTTTGTGGTAGGCACACTGGGCTTCCCCTGACTTCGACGCACTGGTTACTGCTCCGGTCTGCTCCTGTGGAGAGTCAATCGTGGCTTCCCGGCCTTTTCCTCCAATTGACATGTCCAAATCTCTGGGGCTTTAGAGGCATTGACCCGAGTGTGATGGATCCATCCATGTTCAACTGTCTGGACAGCTGTTTCTGTTGTCAGTAACACTTGAAAGGGTCTACGCCACTTTGCCACCAGTGGTGCTTCTTTCCACGACTTAACCAGGATCCGATTTCCTGGTTGGATGTTGTGAACAGCAAAGTCCAAAGGCAGGGTCTGTGCCAACTGAGTTTCCCGCTGGAGAGATTTCACAAGAGACAATGTCCGGGCCACATATTGTTTTAAATATACATCATTTATTTCTAACCCCCCACTAGGCTTAAAATTACAAGGGTAAGGAATTCCAAACAGCAATCCAAAGGGAGATATTTGAGTATCTTCCCTGGGTCTGGCCCTTATTCTTGCTAAAGCCAGCAGCAAAAGCCATACTCATGGCATCTTAGTTTCTGTTACCAACTTCAAAAGGTGCTTCCCCATTTCCCCATTCATCCCCCCTTACCCAAACTCTGGGGGTGCCAGGGGGTATGGAGGTTCCACTGTACTCCCAAAGCAGACATAACTCCCCGAAGGATTTTTCCTGTAAAACGAGTTCCCCTATTTGAGTCCACTCCTTCCACAGTGTCTCATCCAGGAATTACTTGTTCCAAAAATACCCCAACAACCAATATTCTGGCTGCTGAAGTTGTTGCAAATGCTTCTGGCTCCCCTGTCAACCTGACACACCACCACCAGGAGATATTCAAACCCTGCCACTCGGGGCATTTCAGTAAAATCTACCCAGCATCTTTGGAAGGGATGCACAGCCTCCTTCCCCTGGCAATTTTCTTTGTAACCCTGTCATTGGTTTTAGCACAAATCAAACTGAGAAAGGGTTGATCAATAGGTAACTCAAGTTAACTATTGAGAGAAAGAATATGTGAATTCTAAAACCTAGAAAAACAGGATTCCCTTAATCTTATCAAGATAAGCGGGACAAGAATCTGTTTGAAGCCAGCACAGAAACCGCTGCCGAAAAATTATTTGTATAACCACTCCTATTCTGGGAAATGTGAAGAATATTTATGAATTTTACCTATAACACTGTGTCTTTGGAAGTGCCAAGGTGTTTGTGTTTGGAGGAGTGAATTCCCCCACACCCGGTGAACCGAATAAAGCAAATACCCACTTCTCTGACTTTGTCTCTGAAGTGTCTCTGGGGTCCCTTGGGGCGAATCAAAACAACCTTCAGTAGCTCATCCTGCCAGACCAAGAAGACCCACAGTAGCATACACTCAGAGGAAGGCCTCCACCAATTTTCAAGAGCCAAAATTACTCCCCCCATAGAGTTGTTTTAATATTTGCAAGGCTAGAGCTCCTGGCATCCACTGCCTGCCATCCCTTGTAAGCCAATTATGCTCTCTTGCCTCTACTCTACTCCTTTAAATTATCTCCAGCTCCTCTGGTGAAAAAGACAGTTTCTCTGGCAGTGGTGGAGCTACTGGGAGCAAAGTGAAGATCTTAGAGGTTTCTGGCAGCAGTGCAGCTTTCTGAACCTCTTCATCAGCCAGTCGATTACCTATTGCTTCTTCTGAGCACCCTGCCTGGTGTCCCTTAACTTGTATTATTGCCATCCTTTTTCGTAAATTCACCACCTCCAATAGGTGAGAAATTAGGCTCTCATGAGCTAACATTTTTCCCTTGCAGGTTCCTCTTTCTTCCCATAATTTCCCAAACAACCCTGCTGTTCGAGCTGTCCATGTGGGCAGCAACCTCTCCCCTTCTTATAATTCTCTTCCATTAATGAGTGTATCTTTCATATTGTTTCTCATTTACTACCCTTGAAGACCCACCAACAAACACATTCTCTCCCCCGGGCCAGGGAGTGCCCCGCAAATCTTCCCTAGCCCGGGTCTGTAGCTCTATCACCTGAATGCAGTGCAGCCATGGGTTTCTCCCCAGTCCCTTCTTTCTCCAGGGCTGCCCAAACAGGAGGTTGGGTCAAACTCCACCTCAATTTGAAATTCTAAATCATCCTGTTCCACCAAACAAGATTCACATCGTAACAACTGAGTGCTGGTCATCCACTTAGAGGCTCTTGCAGTTAACAAAGCTTCAACTGGGTGTGAAACCACTTGCAAAATCCAAAGCAGGTATTGGAACCTGCTTTTCCTAGAGCAGGGGGGAACCACACTTCCCCCAAAAGCAGCTTGCAAACTAACTGTAAACTAAAGTGTTAATTTGCATTTATAAGGCTGCGCTCTTGGCTGCCTGGAACAGCCAGGACGGTGGCCCAGAGACACACCTTGTCCACATCTTCCCCTCAGCAGTGGTAATTTGCATTTCTAAGGCTGTCTCCCTGGCTGCTTGAAAGGGCTCCACCAAGCAAGCACACACAAAACAACCCATCCAAAACAATACTTAATTGGCAAACACTAAAATCAAAGAGACACTCCAAAGTTATGTTTCAAAAATTTTAGCTACTTTTTCAGGTTCTTTTCTATATGATTTTGTTAGCTCTTTCTAGGACCTCACATCTGCTACTGAAAAGCGGCACCTTACATTAACCGGCCCTTCCATCCCGGCAGTTTGCGAAGTGGGGCTTGAATTACTGCGCCCCCCCCCCCCCGCTCCTTTTTCCATTCCTTTCTTTTGAAAGAGGTCTGATGCATGATCCTGTGGAAAAAGAGGTTGAATTTTTAGTATCCCCTGGAAGAAGGGAAAGGGAGGCAGCTGCTGGGAGCCTCCCGCATCATGGGATGAAGAGGGATGAGTTGACATGATGAAGGCAAAGGGATGTTGAGTCCGGTGGCAGGTAGAACCCGAAATGGAGTAAAAGAAAGGAATGGGGAAAGAGGATGTGTTAAGGATATGTTCTCCAATTTTGCGAGCTGACCCAGGGCCAGCTGCAGGTCCCCTATATCCTTAACCTCCGGAGCAGCAGGAGCGGGTGCAGAGGTGCAGGGCTGGGAGTATGAGCTGGGAGTGATTTAGGGTAAAATAGAAATTATTAATGTAAAAGAACTAGAAGCTGGATAATAGTAATAATAATATTTTTGAACTGATTTAGAGAACCAGAGATTGGATAATGATTTACTAAGATATGCCTGCTGCAATCCATTTATTATTCACTTAATGAATTTGTGCCTACCTGGTATCGGGGAGGATGGAGAGAAGAGAGCCAAATAATTGAGAGAAACCACCAAGTGTAACCAAGCATCCCACCCTTGGACCCCAGGACTGGTACAAGTTGGTTCTCAGGCTTGGACTAGGACCAAGGACCAAGGGAGCATGCGCAAGGGAACAGGGTGAACAGTTCATCGTGATGAAGACTATCGACCACGTCATAATTAATCATTTGGGACCCCTGCCCACAATTAATCTGGGACACTGCGCTTGCGCGAGCATATTTAAATGAACTTTGAACTCATTATAATACAAAGCGGGGATGGATAATGAATATGTATAGGGGCTTTGTCTAACTTTATGCATATGTAATCTGTAACCTAATATAAACCTAGTGAAGTGCTGCTGACAGTGTGCATGTTTTTGGAGGGGTTACCCCCCCATGCACCCCAGCTGGAATAAACACATACTTCATAACTATCCGAGTTGTGGAGTCATTCCGTGCTTCAGGGAGCCTATGGGGAGGTGCAGGGCCGGACCAGAGCTGTGGGACATCTGCGAACTCAGCGCTGGGCAGTCCCTGACCCCGCCACCCTCCAGGGCAGGGGTGGCAGTGGCTTCCCTGCCTCCGTGAGGCTGCAGGGCACCCCGGTCACCTGGGGTGCTGCCAGCCTTGCCTGCTGGGAGTTCCGGAGGCAGGGCTGCATTTGGACAAGGCGGAGGAAATATCTAGAAAATGCAGATTGTACATGGAAGGACTAGGATTGTCTGTTAAGAGTTTTGTTTGGGTCACTGGAATGATTTTGAAATGGGGGAGAATGAGAACTCACAGGCAGTAGTGGGGGTGGGGGCTAGAAAAAGGGCAGAATAAGCCCCTGAATTAACTGGTTAGAAAGATACAGCAAATACATGTAAGAAGGGATAAGGGAAAGGCAAAGGCAAAGGTGATGCCAAAGGTATTACAGCCCCGGAAGAAAAAACTGCGAGGCCCCCAGGACAGAGGAGAGAAGTTTGGCCACCAGGACATGGCAAAGGCATTCCCTCTCGGCAGGAGAAAGCCAATTGAGGATTGTGATAAATACATGTCATAATGTTGGCTTTTCGCAAATATTACAATGGATACTACGTGTATTGTTTTAATTCTTTTCTTATAGAGGTAGCCTGGTTGTGAAAAATTGCTGTGTAATGATGACTAAGGTCTTTCTTTCTAGTACTAGCTGAGTTTAATAGTAGTAAAATAGCTGTATATAGTTTTATTAGAATGCTTGAACTGTCTGCTTGAACTGGATAACATCCCACGAACAGACCCTGCCTCTGACATTCCAACTATCAGCACCTGTCGCCTGCAGAAACCACAATCTGGGAGTGATAACAGATCAGTGAAAGACGACTGTGCATGCTCCGAGGAGACGGATCAGTTCCCAGAACATGCAAAATAGTTTGGAGAAAAATATGAATATGTATAACTGTTTATGAATATGCATTAGGCAGAAGAGTATGTAAAGGGTGTCTCTGTCCATACCAGGCGTGCTTTTTTTGGCTGAATGCCAAAGCACCCAGCTCTGACCTTTTGCTTTTATCTGTCCCCTTGTCCCGGGTTAATGATAAGACTCTCTCTCCTCCGAGAGCGAAGGGCTCCAACACCCCCTCCCCCACCCCCAACAGAACCTCTTAGATGGAAGTGAAGAAAAAACTATTTATTTAACAAAACCACGCAGAGTGCCCTACAAGGCACAGGGGAAGGGGAAAAAAACAAGGTGAAAGGCAGTTATTCAACCTGATTAAAAAGTCCTTTTCTCAGACGCAGTCCCTCTCCTCCTCGCCCCCCACCCGGGGCCGGGTGGAGCTCCCTGGAGAGCTCTGCTGTCCTCTGGCCCTCCTGGGTCTCCGGGTGGCAACGCAGATCGAAGAGAAGGGGTCCAAACGAGGAAAAAGAAGAAGAATGGAAAAAACGGGAACAGAGCTCACTCCGACCCCCGTCCAGCACGCAGTCTCTGCCGGGCGACGAATCCTCCCCCGGAGCAAGGCTTGGAGAAAATGTTTTCAAAACAACCCGCGTTTCTCTCTGCGGCTGGGTGCAGTTAAAGAGACAGGACCACACATTTTTACACATTTTTTTCTTTCTTGGGCATATAAGCCAACGATAGGGGATAAAGGATTATCATATCATCAATCCAAGACACCCCTATTGTCTTTTATTAAACCTTTTTAATCCTAACAGGAGAGTGGACCTCGTTTTTCACAATTGGGGGCTCGTCCGGGATGAAACACCTCGCCTCCGAGACCCTGGAAGACTCTGAGCGGGGGAGGGTACCCCCACCGAGTTCAGCGGCCCGCTCTGTTTCTTCCAGCAGGAACCGGCAGGCAGCAGGTTGGAATCCCGTGAACAAGAAGGGACGAATAAAAGCAAAAGAAAGAGGGAAGGCTCCATAAAAAGCCGCAGCAGGGAAGCCCCACAAATTTTTCGTGCACGAAGATTCTGACAGAAAACACGGATTGTGAGTATTTTCTGGGAAGGGGCGGATACTGGGGATTGACTGTGTGTGTGTGTGAGACGCAGGCTGGCTACCAGACTTGCGAAGCGAATGAGGAGTCTCTGATACTGCGGTTCCGATGTTTCGCGAGAAACACGGCCAGGAAGGAGACGAAGCGTAAGGAAAAAGGAGTGAAAGATCCCCCGGGGTTACAGGGACAGGGTCCCAGGGGAGGGGTTGGACCCCTAGGAAAAAAAGGAGCCAGGAATTTCCTAGTAAAAGTTTACTAGGAGGGTTACTGGGACAGGGTCCCAGGGAGGGGTTGGACCCCCTAGGAAAAAGGAACCCGGAGTTTCCTGGTAGAAATCTACTGAGAGACAAGAGACGAGAGTAAAAGTCCCCAAATTCCAAGTAAGGAAAAATTGCCAGATTGAGGGTAAAACCCACACAAAAACTAGATAAAAAAAGTACTCTGGATGGGAAGTGTGGGATAGCAGACCCAAGAGAATCTGGGACTTAAGGACCATATTTGAGAGTTTACCATTTTATTTAAAACACAGAATCTGTGAAGAATCAGTTAAAAAGTAAAAATTGCTCTATTATTGTATTGTTGTGAGTAAAAATGAAATAAGAAAATAAAGGTGGGAGAATGTGAATGAATGTGATTAATTTAAACTCTAGTATTTGAAAGGGTGGATATAATATACAGGAAAGGGGTTTTTTTGTGCTATAAAGGAGGTAGAGGCGTGGGTGGGTGTTGGAAAACGCAGTTTTCCAGCAAAACTTATGCTAACTGAATAAACCTGAGCAGGGCCTCAGCATTCTCAGGCCTCAGTAAAATTCCAACAAGCTACAGTGGCTTGTTTACCTGAGAATGTTCTGTGGGAAGAATGTCATGAGAAAGATTAGGGAGTCAGAAGTGTTATGAGAAAAGAATAAGGGAGTTAACAGGAGGATCCCTGAATGTGTGAGAACAGACTGCAGGTGTGTGTGTAACTACGAATAGTAACTTCTGTAACAGTATATAAGTTTCTCGTTTGGTGAAATAAAATGGAGCTTACTTTATATCTCATATTGAGACTGCTGTGAGTTTCCCTCTCGTCGCCATGTTAAATGGTGATCCCGACGACTACGGACGCCAACAGCAGGGAGCGGCGGGAACGGAGAGGCGCCGGAGCTGTGCAGCGACGGTGTGTCAAAATCTTCGCCCGAATCGGGGAAGATCCAGCGACACAGGCCGAATAGGACCTGCCTACCGTGGGCGCTACACTTCGGTGAACTGCACAAACTCTGGCGACTGCGAGCTCCGACAGAGTGCTTAGACGGTGTCGACCAGGACCCTGAAAACCAGCTGGACCATAATGGAATCAGAGGTAGCCCAATTGTTATTGTTATGCTTTTTAGAAAAGCACGGACTCAGTAAAGGTGGCCTATCACACTTAATGGGCCTGATAGTGGTAGGACAAGCTTATGGATTTTTTACAAATCCTATTACAGTATTCAGTGTGGGAGAGTGGTTGAATTACGGAGCTATTTTACTTTTGGACTGTGATAAAATTGCAAGAAAGCTTGGCAAACCATGGAGTAAAGTCGTAGCCTGCTTGCAGAAACATGCCACGGAGCAAAACTTTGCGTGGCTCACGGCACAGGACATAACAGCCGCATGGAGCAGAGAAAAACCTGTGAGTTACTGTGCCACTTTTGATATGCGTAAAACTTCGGCCGCGGCACAGCAGCCGGGGAAACCCCCCCCCCGCCAGGGAGGGGGGGGGAGAATAGTAGCTCTCCCGCGCTGCTGACAGCCGAGAATACAAAGTTACTCGATTGGATGAAAAATCTGTTCCTGTCTCAATATATCACAGAGTTTGGCAACTTTACAACGAAAAACATCTTAGCTCCTTTGTTTGAGAGAGTCACTGTTGAACTTTTGCCAGAACAACTGAATACTATGTTAGAACGAGCTCAGATATCGCGGGTAAAGAAACAGAGTAACCAGAAATCATCCCGATGTTATCGATGCGGGAGTGAAAGACACATACGAAAGAACTGTAACAGAAAAGTTTGGTGTTCCCACTGCAACAGAGATACTCACAGCACAGAAGCTTGTAGAAACAAAAAGAACAAACAGAAAGTGACCAGTGACCGATTAGCAGCGGCGGCCCCTACCCTTCACTGCGTGCCGCCGGCACGCCACACAAGGAGACCTGGGGCAGAAGTTGCTCCAACCATGGTTGCCGGCCGAATGACAACCAGAGCGGAGGTCCCGGAGGGTGCCCCGGTGGGCGGAGCCGCGAGCCATCCACGCCTCCTTCACTGCCCAACGCTGATGCCTATGGCGAAACTCTAAACTCTACTTCTCCCTAAGGATGAGGAAATGATTGACAGCTTCAGCAACTGAAACTCCCTGAAAATGTTCAAGCAGATGGAGCAGATCGGCTCTTCCTTCAGCCTGGCTGCACTGACACCGAGACCAAAACCTATTTCCAGCAATTTACTAATAAAGAAGCATTGTAACAAGATATTATCCTGATAAAAAAATAACACCTTGAATACTAAAAGCCTTGAACAAAAGTTGAATTTTGCTAAAGCATTTGTGTGTATGTGTGAATATTGTAGGCCTACTGAGAGTGTTGTTTGCTTTTCGAATGCTTTAATGTGGATGAAACCTGTGACTGATGAGAGTGTGATTTTGATTTCTTGAGAGTTTTGATGTGTGAATGAGGACCTGTGGGTGAAGTTATACTGAATAGTTTAAACTACCTGTTAAGTACTTTTGGTTAAGCATAGATTCTGTTAAAGTTAAGTAATAGTGAATTTAAATTCTATTAAGTTGTAAATTCTGTTAAAGTTAAAATTCTGTTAAGTAATATTAAGTGATGTTAATTTTAAATTCTGTTAAGTTTTAAATTTTGTTAGAGTTAAGTTGTTAAAGTGATATCAATTTTAAATTCCATTATAGTTAAGTCCTATTTGTTAGTTTAAAATAAGATTTATTAAGATTAAGTTTTATTCATTTTCGGTGATATTAATTTTAAGTTGTAAATTTGTTAGTTTATATTATTGCTCACAAAAAGCTTTGCAGTTTTATCTTCATTAGTTAAAGTCAAATGATAATGTCCACTGTTTTCAAATATTCATCTCACCTTATATAACTATCTGCAAAAATAGTAACATGTTAAGACACTCTCCTTATTGATATTAATCAAAGCTTGTTTATAAGATGTTCTAAGAAAACCCTTCCACTTAGCACCTGAGCTCTGGCCAAGCTTTGGTTCTAACTGGCTGGGAAACATGCCATGAGTCCCAAGTGTTCTGCATCAAAATGTGATCAAATAATTTTCATTTGCCAAATTGAGTTCATAAAAGCTAAACCTTCTTCCAGGTAAACTTAGGGTCCTTGTCCGGAAAAGGTTCTCTAAGCTTTACCTGTGAAGTGAATGTTTTTAGCAATGACAATTCCCAGACCATGGCAACATATCTAAATAACTAGTGAAATTTCCTTAAGTAAATTTATAACAATTCTAATAATAAGAATTACTTATAGCAAAGCAAATTAATCTGATAACAGACAACGTCTGTTCTCACAAACGAAACGGGGGAACTGTTGGAAAACGCAGTTTTCTAGCAAAACTCATGCTAACTGAATAAACCTGAGCAGGGCCTCAGCATTCTCAGGCCTCAGTAAAATTCCAACAAGCTACAGTGGCTTGTTTACCTGAGAATGTTCTGTGGGAAGAATGTCATGAGAGAGATTAGGGAGTCAGAAGTGTTATGAGAAAAGAATAAGGGAGTTAACAGGAGGATCCCTGAATGTGTGAGAACAGACTGCAGGTGTGTGTGTAACTACGAATAGTAACTTCTGTAACAGTATATAAGTTTCTCGTTTGGTGAAATAAAATGGAGCTTACTTTATATCTCATACTGAGACTGCTGTGAGTTTCCCTCTCGTCGCAATGTTAGGTGGGAACAAAGAAAGGGGCCAGGGAGGAAAAGGGAAAATGGGACAAAAAGGGAGTAAAATTGGTTCAGGAAAAAAGGGAGAAAAGAAAGATTGGGATCCCCCGGAGTCACCCTCACCGCTGTTTGTGCAGGGTGCGGCGGGCGCTGCTCTGCCTCCAGCAGCCAGACATGCCGGAGTCCCGCCGGGCTTAAATGCCATGGCTCCGGGGCACGTGGCGACCCCGCTTCAGCCGAGTGCCCTGCTCTATGCCCCCGATCCTACTGCATCCACGCTGGGGGCCCTCGTAATGGACCCAGGCCGGCCCAGCTCTAGCCAGCACTCCGGCCCACATGGCTACCAGAGGAGTGAAACTTACTTCTGCCCCGCTGTAGTTCCGTTTCTGCCGGCTGCCCTATCCACTTCCGGCCCCAACTCTATGACCCTGGAGGACTCAGCTGCCTCTTCCGAAGAAACTCAGTCAGGACTCAAAGGCAGCTTGATAATCCCTCCCCTGCCACTACTCCGAAACAGGGGAAAAGGGTCCCTCTCCTCTAAGGTTATGGGGATTGAAGAGCAGAAAGGGAGGGGTCACGAAATTAACTTATTTCCCTTACGAGAAGTCCCCATGAGGGGAGTACAAGGGGGCATAAGTTTCGTAAATGCCCCTCTGACCTCTTCCGAGGATAGAAATTTTAAGAGAGAAATTAAAGGGTTATTAAAGGATCCCATAGGTGTAGCTGAGACATTAGATCAATTTTTAAGCCCCAATATTTTTACTTGGGAAGAGATATAATGAGTATTATATTTTCCCAAGAAGAGAGGCAGATGATTAGAGCTGCTGGAATGAGAATTTGAGAAAAGAGATAATATACAAGGTCCCCCAGGAGACCAGAAGATGCCAATAGCACCTCCTAACTGGAATCACAACAAAGAGGCAAAGAGGGGGCATATAATTGATTATTATAATTTAATAATCAAAAAGATAAGTAAAGGCAACCAAAAGCTAAATCCTGAGAGGGTTGCAGGGATTTTATCTCTCCCCCGCTCCTTTTTCAAAGAAGGAAGAAGATTACTTAGATTATTGAGATACTGTAGATTATGGATTGAAAGATATACTCAAGCAGTAAAATTCAAGATCAGTCTGGGAAGTGGAGGCTTTCTGATGAGAGGCAGTTGCTTAATACGCCACTGACTAGAAAAACATTAGAAAATATGCATCAAAAGACTCATTGGGGTACTCAGGCATTGTGTAATCATTTTTTAAAGAATTATGGATGTATTGGGGTCTTTGGAGTGGCAAAAAAAGTAACTGAAAAATGCATAACTTGCCAGAAAGTAAATAAAAAAGTAATGAGAACATGACCCCAGGGGGTCGTGAATTAGCTCTGAGACCATTACAGAGTATCCAAGTGGACTTTACTGAACTGCCCCAAGTACAGAGGTGGAAGTTTCTATTGGTAATAATAGACCATTTGACTCATTGAGTAGAAGCAGTCCCTACTGTCAGAGCTACAGCTAATGTAGTATGTAAAACCCTTATGGAACAAATTATTCCCAGGTATGGAATAGTTAATAGAATAGACTCAGATAGGGGGACACATTTTACATCAAGAGCATTACAGCAGATAACTCAAGCCTTGGGAATAAAATGAGAATTACATACCCCGTGGCACCCACAAAGTTTGGGTAGGGTAGAGAGAATGAACCAGACTTAAAAAAAAGGGGGAAAACACTTTAACAGAACTGATGATTGAAACACAAATGTCCTGGGTAAAATGTTTACCATTGGCTCTGTTGAGAATCCAAACACAACCCAGGTCAGACCTGGGAGTGTCACCTTATGAGATGATGTTCGGGCTACCCTTTCTGACCACCCAACATGAAACTGCTACTTATGGAATGGGAGAAATGAGTGTTAGAAAATATGTCATCACAATTGCAAAAACACTTGAAAATTTGAGGTTGAAAGGGATAATCCCTCAAACCACACCCTTAGAATTTAAAATCCATCCAGGGGAATGGGTGCTGGTGAAAACATGGAAAGAGCAATCTTTAACTCCACAATTGGAAGGTTCTTTTCAGGTATTACTGACAACCAAGGCAGCGGTCTGGACCAGAGAAAGAGGGTGGATCCATGCCAGCAGGATCAAAGGACCTGTGGAGGAACCTAAGGAGTGGACTATAACCTCTAAGCTGGGTGATACCAAGTTGACTCTTAAGCAAAGACTGGGTGGTAATGAACTGGGAAGACCCAAATGATCCAAAGAATGTACTGAGGATCACACCTAACTGGGAAGAGAGACCAAGTTTATATCAGTGGTTCCAAGTGCCACCTGGACAAGTTTTGAAGAGTCTCCGATACCCCCCTTGGGAGGAATACTTCCACCCCAAACCGGAAATTCAGGACTGTTTCGGGCAGAGGGTCCTCATGTTTTTGCTTTAGTCTGTGACTTGTATAAAGAAGAGATATTACAACCTCCATCAGTACCGTACCACATACCTTGTCTGGTTCATCCCAATACTGGACATGCTAGCTGGGTTAAATGTAAATGCATACATTGTGGGAAAAACTGGTATTGTAGTTCACAAAAACAGCGAGCTCATTGCATGAAGTATCGAGAGCGAAATTCACTAGGGTTAACTCAAATAATAACTTTGCTCTGTGGGAGGGAATTACGAGTACCTGTTGAATGGGAAGTACCTGAGGAACAATGGGAAACCACAGTTAAAAGAGTGTCAGAGGCGATTTGCTTGGAAACTAATAAGGAAGAAGTGACAAGGAAATAGAGGGCAAGACCAGATTGACCACTGTACTCGCCACCGAGAAGATTATATACCCCTGCTATGGGCAGCAACCCCATAGGCATGGAAGGTGGGGGTATAAGCCATACCGGACCTCTATTATTCCTCCTTGTGTCACTCATTCTTTGCCTTTTCCCTTATGGGATACAAGCAAAATCGTATCGCAAATGCTACCAGACACTTTACCGGGAAAGGACCCGAGGTTCCTTTCTTATTACCCATACTCATGTTAGCAACCAATGCTATGATCCATCCAAATTAGGTACTTGCACACAGAAAGGGAAAAGATACTGGATTGCGGAAAATTTAGGAACAAGTGGTAGTAAGTTAGGAGAAAAAAATGTCCAAAAAGAGAAAAATGGGTTTGCTTCACTTTTGCCCTTAGTAACCTGTTGGGGAAGATGAAATAGGAAGGCCTTACAGATATGATAGCCTTGCAAAAGATGATGAGAATATGGGAAATATGAGCGAGATTAAAATGAAAACAAGATTCGAGTTGTAGAGTAACTGGAGAACAATGGTATGGCCAAGGCAGGTAATCCCCCTTCCTGATTGAACAATGCCCTCTGCCCAGGCAAGTCCAAGGGCCAGGGCTGACCTTACCTGCCTGATAGAAATCCCAAAAAGGCAGTTTTTCTAAGGTTTGAAACAAGACCCTATATGCTAATGTGATGATTCTTATAGGCTGTATGTAAATGCTGTAGGACTTGTAGTTTGTCTTAGATTGGTTAAAGAAGAGTTGAATATTCAACAGAGAAGACAATTTATTGTATTGTAAACGGAAAATCGCTCTCTTTTAGCTCTTCTCTTCCTGCTCTCTCTCTCTCTCTCTCCCCTCTCTGCTGGCCTGCTTGGAGTCGCGTCTTGCGACTCAGCAGGCCTCTCACCCCCACTCTATTTCGCAATAAACCCACGTGCTTTGAAGATCTCTCGCCTCTATTTTTACCCCCATAACTAAACCCCACGGAGTCAATTCTTACAGTAACCGGGTCCAAGATTGGGTAAAGGAGCAAATAGTAAACAAAAAGGTGAAACCAACCCAGCAATCCCAACCTGTATCAACCCTATGCCAGGATTTGTATACAAAACTCAAACAACAATTAGAAAAAGAAATAGTAATCTCAGGAGTAGGGAAAAACCTGTTTGTGGAATTAGGAGAAAGAATAAGTAAGGAATTAAACATTACCAACTGTTGGGTCTGTGGTGAGGCTTTAATGACAGAGGAATGGCCCTGGAAGGGCAGTAGCCTAGGCCCTGTAGAACTTCTTAAATGGAACCAAACAAATATGAAAGGAAAAAACCGGCCAAAAGGGTGGATTTTAAGTTCAGTAGTGATATCATAAGACTCCAAGCAGTTGTAGAAATAATAACGAACAAAACTGCTCGGGCATTGGAGTTGGTATCAGATCAACAAAAGCAAATAAGAGTTGCAGTTTATCAGAATAGGTTGGCTTTAGACTATTTATTAGCTGAAGAAGGGGGTGTCTGTGGAAAATTTAATACATCAGATTGTTGTTTAAAAATAGATGATCATGGAGATGCCATCCTAGATATAGCTAAAGATATAAAAAAATAGCCCACGTACCAGTCCAAAAAAGAGAATTAATGCTAAAGAATAACTGATGGGATAATTTACTGGGAATAAAATGGTGTAAAAAGCTAGGCTTCTTCCTTTTATGTGCAACAGCTGGTTTGATATTTCTTCCTTGCCTGATCCCCTGTTTTATTTGGCTAATCACCAGTGTAGTCCAAGGTATGCAATTAGTTACTATGCCTGTGGACCCAAAATTGGCTACATCCAGAATGGCACAAAAGATCATGGTGTTAAAGAAACAAAATAATAAAAATGACCCCTTTGAAGAAGCAAAGTTGATTTGTGAAAGAAATGAGTGAATGGTGGAGATAAAAAAACAAGAATTACTGCTCAAGCCAAATGATTTGTAAAAAGAAAAAGAGGAGGAATTGTGATAAATACATGTCATAATGTTGGCTTTTCGCAAATATTACAATAGATACTATGTGAATTGTTTTAATTCTTTTCTTATAGAGGTAGCCTGGTTGTGAAAAATTGCTGTGTAATGATGACTAAGGTCTTTCTTTCTAGTGCTAGCTGAGTTTAATAGTAGTAAAATAGCTGTTATAGTTTTATTAGAATGCTTGAACTGCCTGCTTGAACTGGATAACATCCCACGAACGTACCCTGCCTCTGACACTCCAACTATCAGCACCTGTCGCCTGCAGAAACCACAATCTGGGAGTGATAACAGATCAGTGAAAGACGACTGTGCATGCTCCGAGGAGACGGATCAGTTCCCAGAACATGCAAAATAGTTTGGAGAAAAATATGAATATGTATAACTGTTTATGAATATGCATTAGGCAGAAGAGTATGTAAAGGGTGTCTCTGTCCATACCAGGCGTGCTTTTTTTGGCTGAATGCCAAAGCACCCAGCGCTGACCTTTTGCTTTTATCTGTCCCCTATTGTCTTTTATTAAACCTTTTTAATCCTAACAGGAGAGTGGACCTTGTTTTTCACAGGATGACAGGGGCTCCCATTATACCAGGGACCTACCACACAGGAGCCCTTGATGGCTTTTAAGGTGGGCCTGGATCCAGAGGAGATGTGTTTCCTAGCAGACACAGAAGGCTCTTGATTCACTTTGAATTTTATCCCTAAGGGAGGGAGTTGTCAACAAGATCTTTAATTATTCAAGGAGTGAGTGGAAAAGACGAAGGGTGTGCCTTATTCAGGCACTATTGGTAGATGTGGAAGATGTTATTGTGCTTATAATAGTGATTTTGAGTATCGGCGCATGGTGAAAATATAAGTGCATGGCGAATTCAAAAGTCTTCAGTGATTCACCCCAATCGAGCCCAGAGACACTTCAGAGACCAAGTCAGAGAAGTGGGTATTTGCTTTATTCGATGCACCAGGTGTGTGGGAATTCTTTCCACCAAATACACACCTCAGTACCCTCAAAGACACAGTGTTATAGGTAAAATTCATGAATATTCATTACATTCCCCAGGATAGGAGTGGTTATACAAATCATTTCTCGGAAGTCATTAATATCATTAGCATGTGCACCATGCATTCTCTGTATGTTGTGGTGGTCTCTGGAGACCCCCAAGGACCCCTCCAGGGTGAAGGTCCTTCATGGGATGATTCAGCGGTTTCTGTGCTGGTTTCAAATGCATGCTTAGCTGATAAGCCATCAGGCCAGAGCTGTTACCTACAATTTGAATTTGAATTTGAATTAAGAGTTCAGCCTTCAGCTCTAGACAGGCACCCGTGCTGGTGGAAGGGGGGCAAAAGCTCAGAGAAACAAGGATAATTGAAGTGCAAATAGAATTGGGTTTTCTATTTGACCATATCTTTCTCATTAGTATACACAAGGATTTGGAGTTTGGATTTTTTTTTGGTGCAAAACTAAAACAAAGCGTAAAAACTAGAGTTCCATCTGTAAGAACTCTCAAAAACTTGATTTGGTGCAAAGGATATACTAAATTTTGTAATTGACTAGGTGAGTTGTCTTTTTGTATGGTTTGTTGTGAAAAGCCAGAATTGGCAAGTTAGCATCCTGAGGCAAATTCCAATTGTAAAGTATACTAGTAGTCTGCAAGCTGCTTTTGGGGAAAGTGTGGTTCCCCCGTGCTGTGGGAAAAAGCAGGTTCCAATACCTGCTTTGGATTTTGCAAGAGGCTTTCGGGGGAAGTGTTGTTCTTCCATGCTTTGGGGAATTTGGCAGCTACTTTGGCTACCTGTTGCTTATTTTTCTAAGTTGCCAGATCCAGTGGCTGGAGGCTGCTCATTGTCTCAGAATGTAGCCAGAGGCTGGTCACATTGTCTGCAAAGTTGTGCAGCTATTGTGATAATGGCTGCAAGTTCCCCACACCCCTTTTTTAACGACTGTACTTGTCACCTATTGTCCTGCCTTCCCTACTCCACATAGTCCTAGCCACGCCCCCAGTTTTCCCTATTGGTTCCTGTACCCTAACCCCACGTGGCCCTGGCCACTCCCTCGGGTTTCCCCTATTGGTTCCTGTACTCCTATCTCCGCCCCTGTACCTCCCCTGTACCCAGAGGTCACTGGGCCTGTGTGCTATCCCTGCCCCTCTCTGTTTCCCTATAAAACCCCTTACCCTCCACCATCTTGCTGTCTATGCTCCATGTGTGTTTATGCTCCACATGTGGCTGAGCATGTGAGGCCTTCGCCCTCGAGGCATCTCTGCCTCGGGGAGGTCGTTGGCCTCTGCTGCACCATGCGAATAAACATCTTCCATGGACACAACACATAGACCCTCCTCGCCTCCTTTATCACCGCCGGTTGTGGAAGCAGACGAACCAGAGCTAGCCTTATGGCTCCCCGGACGGTGAGAGCACAGTGTCCAGCCCTGGGACAGAGGGTTTGGAGCACTGAGGCGCTGAACCGGGCTGGGTAGAGAAGCTCTAAGGTAAAGTCTGCTGCAACATCCTCTAAACCGCAACATGCAGCCAGGGCTCTGATGGTAACTGAGGCCTTAGAGCTGACAATAGGAACATATCTGATGGGTTTCACACCAAGTTGAAGCTTTGTTAACTGAAAGAGCCTCTAAGTGGATGACCAGCGTGATTATTACACTGTGAATCTTGTTTGGTGGAACAGGAGGATTTAGAATTGAAAAACAAGGGGGTTCGACTCAGCCTCCTGTTTGGGGGCTGAGGAGCAACCCGTGACTGCACTGCATTCAGGTGATAGATCTCCAGACCTGGTCTAGGGAAGATTTGCAAGACGGTCCCTGGATTGGAGGAAAGAATGTGTTTATTGATGGGTCATCAAGGGTGATAGAAGGGAAGCGATTCACAGGATATGCTGTCATCAATGGAAGGGAATTAAGGGAAGGGGGGAGGTTACCACCCACATGTTCTGCTCAGACAGCAGAGCTGTATGGACTTGTGAGGGCCTGTGAATTATATCGGGACAATATAGTGAATATTTTTACTAATTCTAAATATGCATATGGGGTGATACATGCATTTGGGAAACTATGGGAAGGAAGAGGTTTCCTAACCTGCAGAGGGAAAGCATTAGCTCATGAGAGCTTAATTTCTTGCCTATTGGAGGTGTGAATTTACCAAAAGGATGGCAATAATACACGTTAAGGGACACCAGACTGGGTGCTCAGAGGAAGCAATAAGTAATCAACTAGCTGATGAAGAGGTTTGGAAAGCTGCACTGCTGCCAGAAACCTCTAAGATCTTCACTTTGCTCCCAGTAGCTCCACCACTGCCAGAGAAACTGTCTTTTTCACCAGAGGAGCTGGAGATAATTTAAAGGAGTAGAGTAGAGGCAAGAGAGCATAATTGGCTTACAAGGGATGGCAGGCAGTGGATGCCAAGAGCTCTAGCCTTACAAATATTAAAACAACTCCATGGGGGGAGTCATTGGGCTCTTGAAAATTGGTGGAGGCCTTCCTCTGAGTGTATGCTACTGTGGGTCTTCTTGGTCTGGCAGGATGAGCTATTGAAGGTTGTTTGATTTGTGGTAAAACCAATGACAGGGTTACAAAGAAAATTGCCAGGGGAGGGAGGCCTTGGGCTGTGCATCCCTTCCAAAGATGCCAGGTGGATTTTATTGAAATGCTACCAGTGGCAGGGTTTGGATATCTCCTGGTGGTGGTGTGTCGACTGACAGGGCAGCCAAAAGCATTTGCAACAGCTTCAGCCACTACAACATTGGTTTGTGGGGTTATTTTTGGAACAAGTAATTCTTGGATGAGACACTGTGGAAGGAGTGGACTCAAATAGGGGAACTCGTTTTACAGGAAAAATCCTTCGGGGAGTTATGTCTGCTTTGGGAGTACAGTGGAACATCCATATCCCCTGGCACCCCCAGAGTTTGGGTAGGGGGAATGAATGGGGAAATGGGGAAGCACCTTTTGAAGCTGGTGACAAAAATTAAGATGCCATGAGTATGGCTTTTGCTGCTGGCTTTAGCAAGAATAAGGGCCAGACCCAGGGAAGATATTAAATTATCTCCCTTTGAACTGATGTTTGGAATTCCTTACCCTTGTAATTCTAAGCCTAGTGGGGGGGTAGAGATAAATGATGTATATTTAAAACAATATGTGGCCCAGATACTGTCTCTTGTGACATCTCTTCAACAGGAAACTCAGCTGGCACAGACCCTGCCTTTGGACTTGTTCACAATATCCAACCAGGAGATTTGGTCCTAGTTAAGTTGTGGAAAGAAGCACCACTGGTGGCAAAGTGGCGTAGACCCTTTCAAGTGTTACTGACCACAGAAACAGCTGTCCAGACAGCTGAGCACAGGTGGACCCATCATGTTTGGGTCAATGTCTCTAAAGCCCCAGAAATTTGGACATCTCAATTGGAGGAAAAGGCCGGGAAGCCACGATTGACACACTGCAGGAGTGGACCAGACCAGCAGCCAGTGCGTCGACATCAGAAGAAGCCTCGTGTAACTACCCACAAACTGTCTGCTAAAATAGTCTGTGTGGGCATCCCTCATTTCATATCTCCAGTCCCTGGGGGACTAATACTTGCTGTCTATGTTTTATGTTAAATGGTTTCTATACATTCACTCGCCCCAAGTAGTGCGGAAGATAATGTGAAAATTAGATTAGGTGACTAGATTACACCATTAGAATGTTTTCCTTAATAATCTTACCTTTATATTGTCAATTATTTTTGGGCCAGGAGTGGGAGAATCATTTTTTTAACCCTAGGAGAAGAAGTAGCAAAGACCTTTAACCTCAGTAATTGCTGGGTCTGTGGAGGGCCAGGAGGATCTGAAGACTGGCCATGGGTGGCCAGCCCAGTCGAACCTAAGTGGTAGGTCAGCACCCCAAGTGAGGCACATAATGGAACGGGAGTTTGGGATGAGGAAGGAAGTCCATGGCAACTTAATTCTTCTAAAAATGTCATTTATTGTCCAAACAAACAAGGGGGCGTCTATACGTGGGAAAAAGTGTTTGTGACTGGACTTTGTATTTAGATTGTTGGGCCCCCAACTGCCCTCCTTACAATTGCTCCAAGTATCAAGGCAGATGGAATCAAACACATGTTAAGCTCACTAAGGGTGGCTGGGTAAGGTGTTCCTACCATAACTACCAAAGGGATTTTGAAGGCTATAAAGCTGTGGGGAGGTACAGGTGGTTTTTTTACTATTTATTTTTAAACTGTCCCCAAGATAATTTGACAAGTAGGACACATGTTGTCCCTGACTATCACTGGAAGTGGCAACACCAAAATGGAATTAGAACCCTTCTTAGTAGGTTGTGGTCCAGATCTGACAAAACAAGCCTGGGATGTAACTGTAAGTGGAAACCTCATGTGGGAGCTTGGAAATGCAAATATTGTGATTCCTATGTTGGGGCAATGACATAACGATGAGAGGGAACTCACGGCAGTCTCAATATGAGATATAGAGTAAGCTCCATTTTATTTCACCAAACGAGAAACTTATATACTGTTACAGATGATACTAATTATATTTACACACATATTCGCTGTTTGTTCTCACATAATCAGGGTTCTCTCCTGCATTCTTTGTTAATCACAAATTCACTCCCGTACATTCCTTACACAGCTGCATCTTCTTGAAATCTTCTCACAGAACATTCTCAGGGAAACAAGCTACTGTAATTTGTTAGGATTTTAACTGAGGCCTGAGTATGCTGAGGCCCTACTCAGGTGTATTCAGTTAGCATAAGTTTTCCTGGAAAACTGCGTTTTCCAACAGGGCAACTATTGCTGGAGGACCGTTAGGCCCAGGAAGCAAGCTGTATAATGAAAGTAGTGAGACAAATAACAAAGGGGATAAAAAAGTTAGCTCATGTATTGTCTAAAAATGGAAAGTTTGGGAATGGGACACATTTACCTGGTGGACTATGGGCTAAACAAATGTTCTTTTTCCTCTTATGTGTTAGAGCAACTTTAATTTTTTTTCCCATGTGTGGTCCCTTGCTTAGTGAAGCTGATTCAGTATGTGATCAAAGGGATGCAAGTAGTAGCCATGCCTACTGATCCAAAAATGGCTACAAAAGGACAAAAAAAATCATGTCACTACAAATGAACACAAAACCAAAAAAAAAAAAGACCCAAGAACAAATAATCCAGTCAAGAACTAATGTTTGTAAAGGCAATTATTGAGAAAATAAAAAGGGGAGGGAATTGAAAGGAATAAGGGAGTGTCTTTACAAAGGAAAGGCTGGTAAGATAAGACCTGCGTCTGCTGGTAAGATAAGACAAATACTGAGAGAGAGAGAAGAAACAATGGGAAGGATTTCCATAGGAATTTCCCTAATTTGACTTACCCCAGACTCTGTTAATAAACAAGAACAGAGACATAAGAAAAAGAAGAAAGGAGGAATGTGTATTAAGAGGGTCTCCATTAGTGGGAATGTGTATTGGACGTTCCAGGAAGTCTGTACCTCTTGAATACTGCAGCCAATGGGGAAAGAGACAGGGAACTGTGGCCGAGAATTAGGATAAAAGAGGCTGCGTCCTCTATCAATTTGAGAGACCCCATGGGAAATGCCCATGACCTCTTCCTTTATTAATGAATAAAGTTACAGGACTCCTCTGTCTACTTTTTGGACATAAAGCTCTGGCGTTTGTGGATTCATTTTCCTGACATACTACAACATTGTACACAACCATATTCCATCGAGATTTATTTCTGTTATCCTTCTTTAAAGCCAGTATCATAGACTGTTTAGGCTCTCTTGGTAACAAACTACATTTCTTCTGTAAATCTAACTTATTTTTCAATTCAAAGAACAAATATGCTCACAAATATCAGCTACACACACGCAGGAGTCCCAAAGGGATACTTATTAGCACACGCAGAAAAACAGCATACACACAAAAAATTCAACAGTTGTACAACACATATTTCAACACTCAACTAATTACTTTTATCTCACGGGCATCTCCTCATGGATTTATATGCCGGAAAAATACAAATTACTACAGGTAATTCGTGCACACACACAGACACACAAACAAACCTCACAGCAGCTGCAAGATCCACTGCAGGTATCAGACCTGCTTTTCCCAAAGGCACCAGGGGCCAACTCACCCCTAGGCCACAGAACCCACTGCAGGTATCTGACCTGGTTTGCCACGGTATGGGGGAACCACACTTCCCTAAAAGCAGCTTATTCCTTGAATAAAGATCTTGTTGACAACTCCCTCCCTCAGGAATAAAATTCAAAGTAAATCAAGAGCCCTCTGTGTCTACTAGGAAACACGTCTCGATCTAGGCCCACCTTAAAAGTTATCAAGGGCTCCTGTGTGGTAGGTCCCTGGTATAATGGGAGCCCCTGACATCCCAAACAATTAATTTCTGCTAATCACTGGACTTCGTCCTCCTGAGGATCCAGCCGTTTTTGTGGACATGCCTTTTTCCAGTGTCCCTCTGCCCTGCAGATAGCACATTGGTTCCTTCCCAACTGCTACTTCAGTCGGCTCTCCCCAGCCAAGGAGGCAATGCCTTTGCCACGTCCTGGTGCCCAGCCTAGACCCCTCTGTCCCGGGGCCCCGCAGTTTATTCCTCTGGGGCTGTAATAACTTTGGCATTACATTTGCCTTTGCCTTTTCTTCATCCCTTAACACATACACTTGCTCTATCTTTCTAACCAGTTCATTCAGGGGCTTATTCTGCACTTCCTCTTGCCCCCACTCTCTGTACTGCCTGTGGGTGCTCATTCTTGCACATTTCAAAATCATTCCAGTGACTCAAACAAAATCCTTAACAGACAATCCTAATCCTTCCACGTACAATTCGCATTTTCCAGATATTCTTTCTGCCTTGTCCAAACGCAGCCCCCCCTTCAGTGCTCCCCATGGGACCAACCAGCAGCACCACAGGTGGCCAGGGTGCCCTGCAGCCTCATGGAAGCCTGGGGGGCCACTGCTGCCCTTGCCCCAGGGGGTGGCAGGATCAGGGACTGCCCGGTGCTGAGCCCGCAGCTGTCTGTGGCAGGACATTCCCCCCCCCCATTGCAGTGTGCTAGCAGGATTTAGGGTATACATATCATTGGTCCTGCACTCTCCCCTGCCCCCCTTCTGTATATGGTTTATGTTCTAGAAATCTCTCCCTAGCTCTATGTATTATTGGTTTCCTGAGTCTGTTCCCTCCTCTGCTGTAAACCTATTGGTTGTAACTCCTTTTCCCCTCCCCTCTGGCTTTCCCTGGTTGGCTCTTCGGAGCTAACCACTCCCCTTTTCCCTTCCCATTTAACTCTCTGCAGCCCTTTGTTCTGCGTTCGCAATCTCTGGTTCCTTGCCCCTTCACCACCCCTTGCTCTCTGTCCCTCTTCCTCTCCCTTTGCCCTGTGCCTGTGGACCCTAATAAACTCCCTTGGAACCACAGACTGCGATCCAACACTTCTTTGTTTGCCGCGCCTCTACGACGACTCGTAACCCGCAGCGCCACCGCCTGCCGCAGTGCCACATGTGCCCCCGGCGTGTCTCAGTCCCGGAAGGCCCCCCCTCTGTGCGGCGTGGGGTGGCCATCCGCGAAACACGAGGCTGCAATGCCGAACCCCCCCCCTTCTCTCTCTCCCTGCTAGGTCGCAGAAGATGGATGGCTCAGATTTGGTTGACAGTCTATCTGATGGATCCCAAAAGTCTAAAAAAAACACTACCCTGTGGAATGTAGAGAGAATGTGAAAAATTTTTAGTGACCCACTCAGCATATTCTTATCCTATAAAAGCTCATGAAATTTCAGAAAAGGTAGAAGCTTTTCTACATGGTTACTGAAGCGTGAGGGAAAACTTCTCCCCAGAGTCTGGACACAGCTCTGTGGTAACTTCTTGCAAGATTGAGAGCAAACTCTAATGTATCCCAGCACCAAAATTGGATTTTGGTAAGATCATTGGTTTCCTAAATTGTATTATTCTGGCTAACTTATAGGTACCTTTCTTAACTTGCATTTTTAACTATTTTTATAGTTCAAGCAAGCATTTACCCGATAATTGCATTTTAGCTATTATAGTTTTGCAATTATGCATTTATTGTGTGTGTATGTATGTCAATCTGTTCTATGTTTGTATGTTTGTTATTTTCTGTGTCTAATAAATGGTATTTTACATCATATTAGACTAATCGGCCAAATATCAAAGATCCTTGCGAACGGGACCGAGTCTTGGGGTGCTAGCTATCCTGACAATTACTGCTTGTCACCAGAAGCCTGGCAAATTGCAGAAACCTCATAAGGCTCCTGTCTCTCATGCAAGACACTGTCCCACTGCCCCGGCCTGGCCCCTCACCTCCCCACAGGCCCCCAGTCCATGCTCCCGGCCCCGGACCTCTGCACCCAATCCTGCCATTCCTTGCATTAACCATATTTCTCTGTATTCCCTGTTGCCAAGACCGCTTCTTGACTCCCCTTGTTATCCCCTGTCACGAGAGGAGACAGAGGGTGGATAGATTTTACCAGTTGCCTAGGCCTATGACAACTAGTGACCAAACCTATTCAGAGTGACCAGCACCCCAAAACCCAGTCTCACTCACAAGTCCCTATAAAGACAGCCGATTTATGTCTAATGTAAAATAGATTATTGTTTGTTAGACACGGGTGAGAACGGAGCAAAGAACTAGACAATTTTTTTACTACACAATACATGAAAAGCTATTCATAGCTAAACAAACATATATATATGTTGCCCAAAATAGGGAGATTAAAACAATATAGCACTAAAAAGAAAAAGGTACCTATTAATATTATTATGGCTAGCAAAGAATACAATTTAGGAAACCAATTATCTTACCAAATCCAATTTTGGAGCTGGGATGCATTAGAATCCTCCCTCAATCCCGCGAGAAGTTACCACAGAGCTTGTGCCCAAGCTCAGGGGAGAAGACTTTATTTCACACTCCAACGTCCATGTAGAAAAGCTTTTACTTTTGCTGAGATTTCATAGTGTTTTGATAGGAAAAAGAGTGTGGATTTGCGGTCACTTAAAAATTTTTCACATTCTATCAGTGTCTCACCTTGGACCTCCAGGTGCCACTGCTAGATAGCCCAGATTAAGCAATCAACCTAATCTGAGCCATCCATCTCCGGCCACCGATCAGGGAGAGAGAGAAGGGGGAGGGGAGGGGGGAGCGTCCTGCCACACCCCCCCCAGGCAAGGATTGTGGAGACCCCTTCTCGACTGTCACTGTTGTACCTGGAACAAAGTAATCTGAGCTCACACCAGTGAAGCGGCAAGAGAGAGCGTTTATTATGGTAAAATGCTTTTTATATATGGCAAGAACAGAACAGTGATTGGACAGTGGTCACCCACCCCCCAGGGTGATTGGCTGAGGTGCTACAATACCCAATTCCAAACACACTGTGTTCATACACCAAAACAGATCAGGAAAAACAGGTGGTGTTCAGCCTTTATCTTATGTTTCTCATACTTTGCATGAGAAAGGAGAATTTCTCAAGAAAGGCCCTGTGCAGCCACACTCGACTTTCCCTTACTGTCCCCCTTGGGCGTCCATGTCCTTATATTCTTGGGATCATCATCCCTTGTGCTGGGGCCCCTTCCCAGCTTTACCTTTGCAACAACCTTCTCATCATGGGTTCCCTGTTTTACCTGTGCTACTCTCCATGGGTGCTCTCCCAGGATTACTCCCCAAAGTTCCCATTGTACTCACCGATGAGATTTTCAGTGGTCCTTCCCTGTGGACTCTTCACAGACCCCCCTGGTCTGCCACTCGTCTGTCTCCTGGACAGTTGTGGGAACCCAATCAATTGCCTGGTGTCGGCCACCAGCAAGGGGGGCTGATCACTGAAACTGGGTGAGGTGTGCCTTCACCTCTGCTTGCTCAGGCTGCCCCCAGACGGTGGAAGGAGTCCTGTAACTTTATTAATGAATAAAGGGAGAGGCCATGGGCATTTCCCATGGGGTCTCTCAAACTGATAGAGGATGCAACCTCTTTTTATCCTAATTCCCGGCTGCAAGTTCCCTCTCTCTTTCCCTATTGGCTGAGGTACTCAAGAGGTACAGACTTCCTGAAATGCCTACTGCAGACTCCCGTAATATACACCTCCCCTAATGGAGACCCCCTTAATACACATTCCCCCTTTCTTCTTTTTCTTACGTCTCTGTTCTTGTAGTTCATTAACAGAGTCTGGGGTAAGTCAAATTAGGGAAATTCCTATGGAAATCCTTCCCATTGTTTCTTCTCTCTCTCAGTATTTGTCTTATCTTACCAGCCTTTCCTTTGTAAAGACACTCCCTCATTCCTTTCAGGAAAGAGTCCAAAAATGGGGAAAAAAAGACCAAAAAGGGGAAAAAGATCCTAAATTGTGAGAAAGGGATGTCATGCATGGGAGACAGGAGTTTTATGAGTTCCTGCTGTTTGCCCAGGCTTCTAGCAACAGGCAATAACTTTTATTAGGGTGGCTAGCACCCCAAGACTCAGTCTCGTTCGCAATGTTCTTTGATAACGGCCGATTAGTTTCATTTGATATAAATTACCATTTATTAGACACAGGAAATGACGGACATAAAAACTTAGGACAAATTTACACAGCAATAGCATAATTGCAAAACTATGGATAGCTGACACTGCAATCATGGAATAAAATGATTGCAAAACTACGCATAGCTAAATTGCAATTTATGGACAGGTACCTATTCTTATTAACAGCTAGCAAATATAATATAACTTAGGAACCAAATGTATCTTACCAGCCGATTGGTGGTTGTCTCGGATTGGAGACAAATTTCTCTAGGTGGAGAGCTCTCCGAACAAACGCCTTCCCTGTACAAAAAAAGCCAAGGGCTCTGGCACCCCTTTCCCCCACTCACAACAGAATCTTTTAAATGAAAGTGAAAAAAAACTATTTAACAGAACATGCAGAGTGCCCTGCAAGGCATGGGGGAAGGGGAAAACAGGGGAAAAGGAGTTATTAAACCTGAGTAAACAGCTGGTGAACTTTAGTGTCCTTTTCCTCAGACGTAGTTTCCCCTCTCCGGAGGCCCCCAGGGGCTGGGCGAAGTTTCTTCAGTAGCTCCCTGGAGGATTCTCATCTGCCGTCCTCCGGGGCTCCTTGGGTTTTCCGGGCGAGAAAGCAAATCAGGGAAAAGGGTCCAAAAAGAAAGATGATGAAGAGGCACCCCCAGGGAAAAACTTGCAGCGTTGACAGCAGCCGCCAGCGAGTCCCAGGAGTGTCCTTTCCTCCGCCTCGCTCCCCCGCAGAGAGGCTTGGGGAAGAATTTTAAACAACCCGCTCTCCTCCCATTGGCTGAATGCAGTTAAAGCTACAGGACCACATTTTCTGAGCATACAAACAACGATAGTGGAATACACAGGATTACCATCACCTCAGGACAGTGGTGAAATATACTTCAGAATCCTTTCACACAATTCCCAGGAAAGTAACCACAGAGTCTGTATCCAGACTCTGGGAAGAAGCTCTTTACACATCTTCTGAGTGTGTGTAGGAAACCTCTACCTCTGGGATATTTTCATGAGAATTTACAGTTGCAAAAGCGTGCTTTTCAGTCACTATTAATTTCTTTTTTTCTCTTTTAACATCCTCTCTTTATGGATTCAAGGTTAGAGGTCTAAGGCCTTCAGGCGCCACGAGATAACCTCCTGCTGGGCTTCTGACCCCACCAGAGTTATCTGTGTTCTGCCACGAATCAGAAGGAGAGACGGGAGGGGGAGGATGTCCTGCCACAAGGGGTAATCAATAGGTAACTCAAGTTAACTATTGAGAGACAGAATATGTGAATTCTAAAACCTGGAAAAACAGGATTCCCTTAATCTTATAAAGATAAGAGGGACAAGAATCCATTTGAAGCCAGCACAGAAACCGCTGAATCACCCCGTGAAGGACTACGCATGCCCCAGAGAGAAAGGTGAAAAGTGCATTGTGATGAAAACTAGTGGGACCTTCATCCTGGAGGTGGTCTTTGGGGGGTCTCCCAAGACCACCAAGACACACAGTGCATGCGTGGATCACATGTAATGATACTAATGACTTCCGAGAAATAATTTATATAACCACTCCCATTCTGGGGAATGTGATGAATATTTATGAATTTTACCTATATTGTGTTTTTGGTGTCGCTGTTGAGCAGCTAGCAGAGTAATGAAAGCACCAGTTCTCAGTGGCAAGAAGGAATGACTTTTATTGTTTTGATTTCATCACATATATAGAGTTCTCAAAAGTCACCCAGATTGGTCAGTCAGAAGCCTTCCCCCAGGCCTGATTGGCCAGGCCTGCACTGTCCAAGTTCTGGGACACTGTTCCAACAACATCCAAACTTTATTTATAAAACACAAGAAGAATTCTCGTGGGAAAAACCTGTGCTAGCCACAGCTCCCCCTTTTTGTTTAAGAACAGAAGGCATTGCTTGTGAGCCCCAGTGGATCAGCATGAAGGATCCGTTTAATAATGGCCAGTTACCAAACAGAGCCTGGTTGAAACTCAAGGGGTCTGGCCAGAGGTGGCCAGCCACCGAACAGAACCCGAACCAGATGCTGATTAAGATGGTCAAAGAGGCCCCATGCAATACCCTTGATAAAGTATATATAAAAACTAAATCTACATATAAATCTGTAATTCAACAAAACATGCTTTCAAAGTCCTTGCTTTCTGACTCCATGAATGAGTTTCAGTCTCTGCTTGTGGATGGACCGGCTTCTTGGTCATCATCAGAAGGATCACTCAGTTGGTGTTCGGCATTCTGGTTGTCATTTTGAGGTTGCTGGTTCTGTCTCGGGAGCCGCAGGTCAGGGCAGACGCATTTTGTAGGCAGCCATCGTACCCCAGTATCTGTGGAGACGCAAGCATACCCTCGACCCCAAGCAATAAGCTCATATGGGCCTTCCCAGGTGTTGGAAAACGCAGTTTTCCAGCAAAACTTATGCTAACTAAACAGGCCTGAGCAAAGCCTCAGCATAGTCAGGCCTCAGTAAAAATCCTAACAAGCTGTTATGAGAAACTAACACCTGGGAACCACAGCTGTGTTTCTGAGCTGTGGGAAGAATGTCATGAGAAAGAATAGGGAGTCAGAAGTGTTATGAGAAAAGGATAAGGGAGTCAACAGGAGGATCCCTGAATGTGTGAGAACAGACTGCAGATACGTGTGTAACTATAATTAGAAACATCTGTAACAGTATATAAGTTTCTCGTTTGGTGAAATAAAATGGAGCTTACTCTATATCTCATATTGAGACTGCCGTGAGTTCCCTCTCGTCGTTATGTCAAATGGTGACCCCAACGACCACGGACACTGGCGGCAGAGTTTTACGACCCTGCTTCTGAGAGCGGCGAGAACGGAGAGGCGCCGGAGCTGTGCAGCGACGGTGTGTCAAGATCTTCGCCCCGCAAGGGGGAGATCCGGCAGCACAGGCCGAATAGGACCAGCCTACCGTGGGGGCTACACTTCTGTGAGCTGCACTGACCGTGGCGACCGCAGACTAACCAGAGACGCCCCAACGGAGCGCTCAGACGGCGCCGACTACGTAACTTTAAACCCAGCTGGTACGGAATGGAGACAGAGGTAGCCCAATTGTTATTGTTATGCTTTTTAGAAAAGCACGGACTCAGTAAAGGTGGCCTATCACACTTAATGGGCCTGATGGTGGTAGGACAAGCTTATGGATTTTTTACAAATCCTATTACAGTATTCAGTGTGGGAGAGTGGTTGAATTATGGAGCTACTTTACTTTTGGACTGTGATAAAATTGCAAGAAAGCTTGGCAAACCATGGAGTAAAGTCGTAGCCTGCTTACAAAAACATGCCATGGAACGGGACCTTGCGTGGCTGACGGCACACGAGGTGACAGCCGCAAAGAGCAGTGAGAAACCTGTAAGTTACTGTGCTGCTTTTGATATGCGGGGAACTTCGGCAGCCGCGCAGCTGGGGAAACCCCCCCCACCAGGGAGGGGGGGGAGAATAGTAGCTCTCCCTCGCTGCCAGCGCTACCAAGGGGAGGGCGCGCCGTGCCGCTGCCGGCAGCCGAGAATACAAAGTTACTCGATTGGATGAAAAATCTTTTCCTGTCTCAATGTATCATGGAGTTTGGCAACTTTACAACGAAAAACATCTTAGCTGCTTTGTTTGAGAGAGTCACTGTTGAATTTTTACCGGAACAACTGAATACGATGTTGGAGAGAGCTCAAATATCGCGGGTAAAGCAACAAAGTAACCAGAAATCATCCCAGTGTTATCGATGAGGCAGTGAAAAACACATACGAAAGAACTGTAACGAAAAAGTTTGGTGTTCCCGCTGCAACAGAGATACTCACAGCACAAAAGCTTGTAGAAAGAAAAAAGACAAACAAAAAGTGACCAATGGCCGCGCAGCAGCAACGGCCCCTACCCTTCATCGCACGCCGCCTGAACACCACACAAAGAGACCTGTGGCGGAAGTTGCACCAGCCATGGTTTCCGGTCAAATGACAACTAGAGCAGAGGTCCCAGAGGGTGCCCCGGTAGGCGGAGCTGCGAGCCATCCACGCCTCCTTCACTGCCCCAACAGTGATGTCTATGGTGAAACTCTAAACTCTACTCCTCCCTAAGGATGAGGAAATGATTGACAGCTTCAGCAACTGAAACTCCCTGAAAATGTTCAAGCAGATGGAGCAGATCGGCTCTTCCTTCAGCCTGGCTGCACTGACACCGAAACCAAAACCTATTTCCAGCGTTTTACTAATAAAGAAGCATTGTAACAAGATATTATCCTGATAAAAAATAACACCTTGGTTACTAAAGCCTTGAATGAAAGCTGAATTTTGCTAAAGCATTACTAGAGATAGTGTTTGTGTGTATGTGTGAATATTGTAGGCCCACTGAGAGTGTGTTGAGTGCTTTAATGTGTAGATGAAACCTGTGACTGCTGAGTGTGATTTTGATCTCTTGAGAGTTTTAATGTGTGAATGAAAACCTGTGAGTGAAGTTATACTGAATAGTCTAAACTACCTGTTAAGTACTTTTGGTTAAGCACAGATTCTGTTAAAGTTAAGTAATACTGAATTTAAATTCTATTAAGTTGTAAGTTCTGTTAAAGTTACAATTCTGTTAAGTAATATTAAGTGATGTTAATTTTAAATTCTGTTAAGTTTTAAATTTTGTTAGAGTTAAGTTGTTAAAGTGATATCAATTTTAAATTCCATTATAGTTAAGTCCTATTTGTTAGTTTAAAATCAGATTTATTAAGTTTTATTCATTTTCAGTGATATTGATTTTAAGTTTTAAATTTGTTAGTTTATATTATTATTCACAAAAGCTTTGCAGTTTTATCTTCCTTAGTTAAAGTCAAATAATAATATCTACTGTTTTCAAATATTTCATCTCACCTTATATAGCTATCTACAAAAATAATAACATGTTAAGATACTCTCCTTATTGATATTAATCAAAGCTTGTTTATAAGATGTTCTAAGAAAACCCTTCTACTTAGCACCTAAGCTCTGGCCAAGCTTTGGTTCTAACTGGCTGGGAAACATGCCATGAGTCCCAAGTGTTCTGCACCAAAATGTGATCAAATAATTTTGACTTGCCAAATTGAGTTTATAAAAGCTAAACCTTCTTCCAAGTAAACTTGGAGTCCTTGTCCGGAAAGGGTTCTCCAAGCTTTACCTGTGAAGTGAATGTTTTCAGCAATGACAGTTCCTAGACCATGGCAACATATCTAAATAACTAGTGAAATTTCCTTAAGTAAACTTATAACAATTCTAATAATAAGAATTACTTATAGCAAAGCAAATTAATCTGATAACAGACAATGTCTGTTCTCACAAGCGAAACGGGGGAACTGTTGGAAAACGCAGTTTTCCAGCAAAACTTATGCTAACTAAACAGGCCTGAGCAAAGCCTCAGCATAGTCAGGCCTCAGTAAAAATCCTAACAAGCTGTTATGAGAAACTAACACCTGGGAACCACAGCTGTGTTTCTGAGCTGTGGGAAGAATGTCATGAGAAAGAATAGGGAGTCAGAAGTGTTATGAGAAAAGGATAAGGGAGTCAACAGGAAGATCCCTGAATGTGTGAGAACAGACTGCAGATACGTGTGTAACTATAACTAGTAACATCTGTAACAGTATATAAGTTTCTCGTTTGGTGAAATAAAATGGAGCTTACTCTATATCTCATATTGAGACTGCCGTGAGTTCCCTCTCGTCGTTATGTCACCCAGGTGTTAGTAAGTAGGTTCCATACCCATACCTTCGCCCGGGGCAAACGCAACTCGCCTGATGACTGCAATGAGAGAAAATGGTTCAAAATCACAGGATTATTCGAATTTGGTGGCACTGTAAGATGATTGATTGTGTACAAAGCTTTCTCCAATCGACTCTGTGGGTTTTCCCCATGCATTCCCCCTCTCTGCCTTTCCAAGACACGCTTCAGAGTACCATGAGCGCATTCAACAATGGCTTGGCCAGTAGGAGAATGCGGAATACCGAACGTATGGTCTACACCCAATAGGTGCAAAAACTGCCGCGTCTTCTGCGAGGCATAGGCAGGACCATTGTCGGTTTTTACAGTGGCTGGCACCCCCAGGACTGAGAAGGCTAATTTCCAATGGGCAATGGCATCGCGACTTTTTTCTCCAGTATGGGCAGTCGCCTGTTGGGGTGGATAATACCACCTCAGGAACTGCTGGGGAGCTGAGTGGTTTCAGTACCACAAAGCTCCACTGGTGGGAGGCATCTTAGCCTCCCCCCTGGAGAACACGTTGGTTCCTCCCCAAATTATGTAAATCCCCCCAGCTGTAACGTAACCCCTGATTTCATCCCTTCCTCCTTTCCATTGGTTGTGGTGTTCCCCCCGCCTCCTCTCCCCTGACCCTCCAGCCATCCCTTTAAATGTAGACGGCTGGGGTCTCTCTTTCTCTTTCACCCTGGAACCCTTCAGAATAAACCTCTGGAACCTCCAGCTGACTGAGCGCTCTGAGTTCTTTGTCTCTGGTGACGCACGAGTTATCCAACTCCGTGGGTGAGTGAGAATCTGTGCCTTACACCGGCACGGGTGTGAGAAGGGCCTTTCTGTACAGCACCAGAGCAGTGCTGGCTGGAGTGATCTCTCGATAGCCATAGAGACACTTTCGGTAAACGCAGAGGCCTGGTTCCACCCCTCCTCCCCCTCCGCGTTAGTCACCCACATAGCTGAGGAGAAAGTGTCAATAGACACATGCACATACTTGACTCGGCCAAATTCTGGAATGTGTGTCACATCCGTCTGCCACAGCTGCAAGGCCTTTAGACCTCTGGGGTTCACACCCGATGGCAGAGGAGCAGCAAGTCCGTGGCAGTCAGCACAAGCACTGACAATGTCACGAGGCTCAGTTGGCGTCAATTGAAACTGCTTCTGCAGGGTATGTGCACTTTGATGAAAGAAATTGTGCGATGCCTTGGCTTGTGCAATTTTGTCAGGCTGAGGTGCCACCCATGCAGGGTTGGCTAACATGTCAGCCCTGGCATTGCCTTCTGTTAAAAAGCCTGGTAAATTGGTGTGGCTTCGAATGTGCAGAATATAATATGGATGCACTCAAGCCTGAATCGCCTTCCACAGGGTTCGCAATAGCGAAAACAGAGTCGCGTTATTGACTTCTTTTAGAAGCGAGCAATCCAAACGTTTGGTTATGTCTGCTACATAAGCAGAATCAGTGACCAGATTCAAAGGCACCTGAGAGAACCGCTGAAAAGCCATGGCAACTGCCTTCAATTCAACCAGTTGAGCAGAGCCTGTCTCGTGGCCTTTCAGCACCTGCCACTCAGATCCTTCCTTCCACGTAACAATGGCCTTTCCTGTTTTCCCAGAACCGTCCGTAAAGATGGTGGGTCCATGGACCGGCACCCGGCTGTTCTTTGGCCGCAACATGAGATTGACCGAATTTGCCAGCTGCAGCAATTTGTGACTGGGCAGATGATAAGCAATCTGCCCTGAGAAATTTTGCAGTGCACTTTGCAAAGGAGTGCTATTAGCAAGACTCCATTTGAAATTGTCCCGTGGTACTGGGACAACAATCGTTGCGGGATCTGCTGCCGTCAATTGTACACACCGATATCGGCATTTAATTATCAGGCAGTCTATCAATTCGAACAATGTGGGTGCTGTCTTTTTTGGCTGATGGGGCAAAAAGACCCATTCCAGGATGTGCAAAGGATCATCCCATTGTTTATTCCACTGGCCAATGATACCCGTAGGTTGGAGGTCTGGAGCAGTAATGAAAACAGTGATATCAGTAGAGGGATCTACTCGATAAACCTGATGAGCGGAAACAGCTTGCTGCACTTCGTTCAGCACTCGTCGCGCCTCGGGAGTCAATTGTCGAGGTGAGTTTAGGTCAGAGTCCCCCTTTAAAATATTAAAAAGCGGGGAAAGTTGTGCATTGGTCAGTCCCAAATATGGACGTAACCAGTTGATGATACCTAGAAACTTTTGGGCATCATTTAGAGTCTTAATAGTGTCTGAGAACTGCACCTCTTGATGCTGTATGGTTCGATCCAAAATTTTGACTCCCAAATATTTCCAAGGAGGCTGTTGTTGAACCTTTTCCGGAGCAACTTGCAACCCATAGGAGTGCAAGGCATTGAGCAGTCGAGGCTGTAACCTCCGCAACTCATCCTGGGTGGCTGCTGCCACCAGGATATCGTCCATATAATGGTAGCAGAGTGCCTCGGGAAACTGCTCACGGATTCCGGACAAGGCCTGCGCGACATACCATTGACAGATAGTCGGGCTATTTTTCATGCCCTGAGGTAACACTTTCCATTGAAATCGCTTTACAGGCTCCGCATTGTTAATTGCAGGCACAGTAAAGGCAAACTTTGGTCTGTCATAGGGGTGCAAAGGGATTGTAAAATAGCAATCCTTCAAATCAACGATCAAAATTTCCCACTCAGTGGGAATCATCGTGGGTGAAGGCATGCCAGGCTGTAAACTCCCCATACTTTCCATCACTGCATTGACTTTCCGGAGATCTTGCAACAGTCTCCATTTCCCCGATTTTTTCTTAATCACGAAAACTGGGGTGTTCCAGGGACTGGTAGAAGGCTCAATGTGTCCCTGTTTCAGTTGCTCCTGAACCAGCTGACAAAGGGCGACTAATTTGTCTTTCGGCAAGGGCCACTGTGGTTCCCATATAGGTGTTTTTGTCAGCCATCGTAAAGACAGCGTGGAATATGGTGCGCCCTTGCACACAGTGACCCCTATTAAAAATTTGTCGTGATCCGCACCCCCCAAGCTGCCAACACATCCCGTCCCCAGAGGTTCACTGGAGCTGGAGTGACATAAGGCCGAATGGAGGCCGTGTGTCCCTCTGGATCCTTCACCAACACAGGTCGCTTACTCAATCGACTCTGCGTTGTTCCCCCCAACCCCGCGATATTCAGTCCCACTGGGCACAAAGGCCACGTAGGAGGCCACAAAGCGGCGGAAAGGATCGTTGCATCAGCACCTGTATCGATCAAACCTTGGACTCGAACTCGATGTGGACGTGCTTTCGGCATGATGAGGGTACATGTCATCTGTGGTGACTCATTGGAGATAGATGCAGCCCAGTAGACCTGCGGAAGTCCTGGCAGTTCAGTGCCGTCACCTCCGCCAGCTTGCTGGTCTACCCTGGGAACAGGAGACTCACAAGGCAACAAGTGAGCAAGACGAGTGTGCGCAGGAATGGTGACAGGAGGATCAGGAGTGGAAACCGTAGCGTGAATTTGGCCCTTGAAACCAGCATCTATGAACTCTGGAACAACCAGGATTCCTTGGCTAGTGGCCTCAGGCCCTGCCATGAGCAGTGCACTGGTCCCCTGATCCAGGGAACCATCCACATCCAAGGGAACCCTGTGGGCATCGTCAGATTCTAAGACGACTGTTGCTGCGGTGTAGGCGTTGACTCGGGCTGAGCCTTTGGTGCCTCCTCCACATTGACTGGGTAAGCCTGGGCCATCACCTTGTTCTGGGGGAACTGTTGTGATGGGGGGCAAATCCCCCTTTTTGCACCCCTCATCACGTTTCCCGACAGGGGTCGACCATCTACATGGTACTGTGACCTGCAGTAGTCTGAAGTGTGACCTGGCCTACCACACCTCTTACACTGAGGAGTCTCGGTCCCTGAATTTCCCTTCTTCCCGGAATTATCTTTCTGTTTAGATTTGACCTGTTTCCGTTTGTTCCCAGATTTGGGCTGTTTTTTATCCTGATCAGTGGGTCCCTGATCTGAGGACAAAAATGCAGCCAAGGCGACTTTTCCCTGATTTTCTGACTGCACCCTGGTGCAAGCTCGCATCATCTCCTGCACAGAAGGATCCCCCGGTAGGGCATTGATGATCCTTCTACATTCATCATTGGCATTGTCTCTTGCCAGATGTTTCATCAGGATCTGTCTTGTGGACGAATCATCAACCTGCTTTTCCAAAGCTGCTGCCAGCTTTTCAAGAAAGGACATGTAAAGTTCAGATTGCCCCTGCCGTATCTGTGTATACCATGTTTGCGGGGCAACTACCTCAATAGTTTTCAAAATGGCTCCCATACCAAGCTGTTGGGCTTGCTCCAGGATCCGAGGATCCCAGGCAGCTTGAACGTTGGGGTTAGTATAAGGTCCCTTACCCATGAGGACCTCAGCCCCAATCAAGCGCCTAGGATCCTCGGCAGGCAAGGACGCATTTTTCCTTACCTGTTCCTCAACCATCGCTTTCCAATTGTCCTCAAAGGCGCTGTACAGCATGGGGTGAAACAGCACCTGAGCGAGGTACATGATATCAAAAGGAGCAAGCAAATCACTATTTATCACTCTAAGAAGTTGCATCACCACGGGAGAAGACAAACCAAACGTCGCCACTTTGGTTGCCAAGTTGTTTGTGACGCGCCATGCGATGGTGGAGTGGCTGTTCCTCGTGTCCATGGCATCTGGGCCAGGCACATACACAGGAAAAGCCTGAACCTCCCCTTGCGGGAAGCCACCACCATCCGAACCTGCCACAGCAGATTCGCATCCCTCCCTCTGTTTGGGCAACCCAATCTTCCCTATAAGTTCCCAGTCCCCTGCCTCCAGTGCACCCTGCTTGACTGTCTCCCAGAACTGCATGGAGTCACGCGGGCGAAAAATCCCCACGCCATTGCGGCGTCTCCAAGGATTAGTCAGGACCCAATGCCCCTTCTTTTTCGTCGCCCGCGCGAGCCTCCGCCCAGGAGGAAGAATACCTTCCTCATCACTGTCGGAGTCGTCCGAGCAGGGCTTGCAACCAGCACTCCCCATCACGAAGGACGGAGGGTGGCCAAGGCAGCGCCCGCGCTAAGAAACTGCGTGGCGACCGGGGTGGGGGAGGGACAGGAAGACGGCGGCGACACCAGCGCGTCGCCAGGTGCGCTCGCCAAGCCCGCCGGCACAGCGCCAGCACGCTGCGCCAGGGCTTCACTTGCCACAGAACCCGGCAGAGGAACCAGCACCTGCCCAGGGCCAAAGCGTCCCCGCGCCGCTGGCACCAGACCGGCCACCGGGCCGCCAGGAAGTCCAGACCCCATCCGGGGACCCGGGGGATGGACTCCCGGGCCAGCCCCACACGGACCATGGGGCTTGCAGGAGCAGACCTCCATCCGCTGCCAAATTTCAGCCACTTCGGCCAGCAGATCATGGAAAAAGGAAAGCGGAGGAAAAACCGCCGCGTCCGCCGAGCCGCAGGGGAGCCGGGCTTGCCCCGCACCCGCGTGAACGCCAATCAAAGCCTCCGCAGCGGAAGCACCGCCCGCCGGCGGCTTCCTGTCCGGCCCCACGACTGCCCCGGGGAGCGACCCCGGCCGTGAGACACCAGCCGCAGCCAGCTGCCGAGCTGGCGCCGGCTCGCACGGCCCCGACGCCACGGAATCGGCCGCACCCGCGACCACCGCAGCCAGGGGCCGCGCCGGTGCCGCGCCGGCGCCGCGCCGGCTCTGCCTGGCAAAACGCCGGCACCTCCCGAGCCAGCCACCGCCCGCGCGGAAACCCCCGCGCCGGCCGAAACCACCGGCAGATCCGGAACCGGAACCCCCGCAGCCGCAAGCGGCTGGCAGGCAGCCAGAGCGAGCAGCTGCCACTTCCGGTCCTCCGCAGCACTCCCCACCCCCACCCCGCCAGTCGCCGCCGCGCATCCCGGCTGCCCATGGGGGAGGGGCAGCCCGGCGCCATTCCGCAGGGGAGGGGGGGGTTCTGAGGCTGCGCACTCCGTGGCGGCAAGGGCGGGGGGACCTGCGCGGTGGCCGCGTCAGAGCCGGCCCGCGTTCCTCCGTTCTTCAGCAACCCGGCTTGCTGCTCTGTCGGGTGGACATAAGTGCGCTTGGGCAGATCAGCTGGAGAAACATACTGAGGCCTCGCGGCAGCATCCGCCGCCAGGGACGGGACATCAGAATCCGTCTGGGTCAGCGCGTCCTTCATGCTTCGCCTCACGGCCGAGAGCAGGGGTCCTCCGTCTGTAGAAGTCCACAACTCTGAGCCACAGAACGCCTGCCCTTCCAAAGCGTCCCAAATGTCTCTCCAAACCCCATGGAAGCGGACCGTAGACCTGTCTCCCCGCATCCACTCCATGGCCAGAGCGCGGCCGACCACGAACCAAAACTCACAGTCCAGCGCCACATCCCAAACGGCCCAGGACACATGGCCCGCGACCCACTCCAACAAGGCCCGAGCGACCCGCGCCGACTGATCGGACGCAGGGCCATCCTCAGAGACCTCCAGAAAGGCCCGCAAGAGCCCATCCACAGGAACGGGGGGGTCCATGTCCACATCAGAATCAGCCATGCCCCAGGGCAGGCAGGGGGGGAGATCTGGGCCCGGGGGCAAGACTGCCGCGTACCTGCAACTGTGCGCAGTACACGTCGGTGGTCACCAGATGTCGCTGTTGAGCAGCTAGCAGAGTAATGAAAGCACCAGTTCTCAGTGGCAAGAAGGAATGACTTTTATTGTTTTGATTTCATCACATATATAGAGTTCTCAAAAGTCACCCAGATTGGTCAGTCAGAAGCCTTCCCCCAGGCCTGATTGGCCAAGCCTGCACTGTCCAAGTTCTGGGGCACTGTTCCAACAACATCCAAACTTTATCTTTATTTATAAAACACAAGAAGAATTCTCGTGGGAAAAACCTGTGCTAGCCACATTTTTGGAAGTGCCCAGTGTGTGTTTGGAGGAGTGAATCCCCCACAACCGGGGCACCGAATATAGCAAATACCCACTTCTCTGACTTTGTCTCTGAAGTGTCTCTGGGCCCGCTTGGGGCAAATCAATTGTGGGAAACTGCCCCAAAGTCCCCCTCGATTTTGCCTTTCTTCCCACCCAGTGATGTGGAAAATTGACATTTCACCTGGGTGGCTGTGCCCCATCCCTGATGTCATCCTCAAACTGCCTCACATCCAGAAAACCTGGATTTTTATAACCCCCCCAAACTAAAACCTGGGAGAAAACGCCATTTGCAAGTGATCTGGAATAATGTCCTGGGAATTCTGGGAAAAGAGGAGCTTGGGAACGTGCCTGAGGGGCAGTTGGGGGATGAAGAGGGCTGTTCCCACCCTGTCCTGCCACGGGTAGTTCCATGTCCCCACTTACCCCCCCCGCCCCCCCTTCCCATCGGTTGATATTTCGCAATGCCTGGGCGAGGGGGCACCTGGATGTTTGGTGCCGGGGAGGGGGAGGGGGTTCCCAGACATCCCAGCATCCTCCAGTGCAGCCCAATTCCTCCTAGTCACACTCAGTGCCCCCCAAGTGTGCCCCCCAGCCTTCCCAGTGTCCACCAGCACATCCCAGCTCCTTCCAGTGTCCCCCCCCACAGTCCATCCCACTCCATTACATTCCCCCCCAGTTGCAGTGTGAGCAGAGATGGAACTGCCTGGGGCCCTGCTGGGAGGTGCCACCTGGGGGTGTCCCATGTCAGCCCCCATCCCACTTTTAATTCTCTTCCATTAATGATAGTGTATCTTTCAAATTATTTCTCTTCCACTACTCTTGAAGTCCCCAGAAGTAGCTGTCAAATTCCCAAAGCATAGGAGAACACATTCCCCAAAAGATACTTGCAAACTAACAGTATACTTTACAGAGTTGGCTTCAGGATTTTAACCTGCCAATTCTGGCTTTTCATGACAACAAACCATGCAGAGAGGACTGAACCCCCTCGGGGACTTGAACTAAGCACACATGGCCACGCTCTTGGCTACCTGAACAGCCCGGACAGTGGCTGAAAGACACACCTTATCAACACTTTCCCTTTAGCAGTTCTACTAAATTTCTTCTTCTTAGCAGTTAATTTGCATTTCTAAAGATGTCCCCCTGACTGCTTGAAACGGTTAGGCCAAGCAAGCACACACACACAAAAAAAAAACCCATCCAAAACAATACTTAATTGGCACATACTAAAATCGAACAGACACTCCAAAGTTGTTTTAACACTCTTTCAGCGAATTACTTTATTTTAGGGCCATTTATTTTATGTCCTGACACTCACACAAACTAACACACACACAGGTACACATGCATTCTGAAAATAATTCATAAGCACCTGAGTAAAACTCTGCTCATAAAAAAAACCAACCACTAAGCGTAACTCAGGCAGGAGACTTCAATTCCAAAATACCTTGCAACTGCATTTTAACCCAAGTAGGAGACTAACTCCAAAATATACAGAACCTAAATCCTTGTATACACCAAAGACTTTGGAATTCACTATGCACTCATATTTTCACCAGGCACTAACACCCAAATCACTATTATAATTACTTTAAATAGAGGCTAGCCAATTATTTATTCATACATATATATTTCTTTCATTATTAATTATTATACTATTTTTTTCCTGAGGCTGCCCAGGCTTTTGGGTTTATGTCAGTATGAGCTTTCTCACACATTTTACACAAAGATACCACAGTGTTAGCTGTCACTGTTGAGCCGCTAGCAGAGAAAAAGACCCGAGTTCTCAGTGTGACAAGAAAGAAGAAATTTATTATTTTGATTTCAATATATATAGACTTTTCAGAGGTTGCCCAGATTGGTCAGTCAGAAACCTCCCCCTAGGCCTGATTGGCCAGGCCTGAACTGTCCAAATCTCAAGACACTGTTTCAAAACATCCAAACTTTATCTTTGTTTATAAAACACAGAAGAGTGTTCTCACGGGAAAGACCTGTGCTAGCCACAGTTAGCTTCTGTATTATTTTTCACAATACTAATGTGCATTCCCACTTTAGCCAGCAAATATCTTCCCGGTAAATTACAATCACAATTAGGAACAAACGGAAATTCACGCATTTCAAACTTATCTGCCACATCAACTAATAAAACACACTCGCTCTTCCTTTCTACTCACTCCTTGCATAATTAAAGATCTTTTTGACAAGTGTCCCCCTTTGGGGATAAAATTCAAAATGGAATGAGAGGCTCCTGTGTCTACTAGGAAACACACCTCCTCCCGATCCGGACCCACTTTAAAATTTCTCAAGGGCTCCTATGTGGTGGGTCTCTGGTATAATGGGAGCCCCTGACATCCCTAACAATCCATCTCCATTATCTTCTGGACTTCCTCCTCCTGAGGATCCAGCTGTTCCTGCAGACATTCCCGATTCCAGTGTCCCCTCTGCCCCGGTTGGCGGGGGTGCTTGTTCTCCCACATTTCAAAATCATTCCAGCGACCCAAACAAAACTCTTAACAGACAATCCTGTTCTTCCATGTACAATCCGCATTTTCCAGATGTTCCTTCCACAGTGTCTAAACGCAGCCCCCCCACTGGCGCTCCCTGGGGGCATGGCCAGCAGCACCACAGGTGACCAGGGTGTCCTGCAGCCTCGGAGGCTGGGAGGCCACAACTGCTCCTGCCCTGGGGGGTGGAGGGGTCAGGGACTGCCCGGTGCTGAGCCTGCAGCTGTCCCACAGCTCCAATTTGGCTCTGCACCTCCCCACAGGCTCCCTGCCTGTGCTCCCAGCCACGCACCTCTTTTTCTACGGTATCATACATCAGACACAACATTCTACACAACCATATTCTAGAGATTTACTTCTATTATCCTTCTTTAAAGTCAGTATTATACACTGTTTTGGTTCTCTTGGTAACAAACCACATTTCTTCAGCTACACACACACGAGTCCCAAAGAGATACCTATTAGCACACACAGAGAAACAGCATACACCCCAAAATTCAACACGAGTTCAAAACATGTATTAACACTCAACTAGTTACTTTTTTTTTTATCCCGTGGGCATCCCTGAATGAAAATATAAATTAGCGCCGGTAATTTGTGCGCACACACACACACATACAAACAAACATCACAGCAGCTGCAAGATCCACTGCAGGTATCAGACCTGCTTCTCCCAAAGGCACCAGGGGGCCAACTCACCCCTAGACCACAAAATCCACTGCAGTTTCCCTTGTTGCCTCCCTTAGGCATGGATTGTTGAGACCCCTTCTCGACTTTCCCTTACTGCCCTCCTTGGGTGTCCATGTCCTTACATTTTTGGGATCGCCATCCCTTTTGCTGGGGCCCCTTCCCAGCTTTACCTTGGCAACCCTCTCATGGGTGCCCTGTTTTACCTGTGCTACCCTCCATGGGTGCCCTCCCAGGTTTACTCCCCGAAGATCCCATTTTACTCACCGGTGAGATTTTCTAGTGGTCCTTCCCTGTGGACTCTTCACGGACCTCCTTGGTCCGCCGCTCATCTGTCTCCTGGACTGTCTTGGGTACCCAATCAATCGCCTGGTGCCAGCAGCCACCAAGGGGAGCTGATCACCGAAACTGGGTGAGGTGAGCCTTCAGCTCCGCTTGCTGCCCGCCACCCCTGGATGGTGGAAGGATCCCAGACGAGAGACCCCATTTTGTCAGGAAAATGAATCCACAAACACCGGAGGTTTATGTCCAAAAAGGAGACAGAGGAGTCCTGTAACTTTATTCATGAATAAAGGGAGAGGTCATGGGCATTTCCCATGGGGTCTCTCTCAAATTGATAGAGGACGCAGCCTCTTTTATCCTAATTTCCCGGCCGCAGGTTCCCTCTCTCTTTCCCCATTGGCTGAGGTACTTGAGAAGTACAGATTTCCCAGAACGCCTAATTAATATACATCCCCCCCTAATACAGACATCCCCAATATACATTCCCCTTTTCTTCTTCTTCTTGTGTCTCTGTTATTGTAGTTTATTAACACAATTTTAGGTAAATCTAATTAGGGAAATTCCTATGGAAATCCTTCCCATTGTTTCTTCTATCTCTTAGTATCCATGTTATCTTACCAGCAGACTCAGGTCTTATCTTTACCAGCCATTTGTTTGTAAAGACACTCCCTTATTCCTTTCAGTTATTATTTCAAAGGCAGCTTGTAACCTAATTATCTGATTCAAATTATAAATGGGTTCTCTGGCACCTGATATTAATTCATTTGGACTCTAAGTGGCTGGTCAATAGTGTTGTATGATTTGCTCTGGTGGCCATTGATCTTTTCCCCACTTTTGGGTGCTCCCTCCAGTCAAGGATGCATCAATCGACTGCTTTTTTTTTTTTATAAATAGATCATCATATGTTGTTAGATTAGATGGCGAGTGAGTTAGAAGGCGAGAGAGAGAGAGCAAGCGACACGGCTCAATATGAGTCATAAAGCAAGCTCCATTTATTTCACAGTATGCGTGGCTTATATAATGTTTATATTTATTGATTATTAATCTACTGGTTAATTACACAACTCTTTGCACCTGCTAGTGTTTTTGTTGTTACTCCCACAATCTTTTTCTCTGCATTATATCATTGTAAGCAAGTTATTACTTTTCTCCACGCTTTGCTAAGCTTTTTTGCAGTCTTATTACCATCTATTAGTCCATCAAACAAACAGTCACCATAACTTCGCCACTCTCTTTCTTCAAATACTGTATTGAGGTTTATGAAAAACCCCTTGGCTTCTCCCACGGCAACTAGTCCAGCTAGTTGCCTTATGGTACTTTTGCCCAGTCCGCGCTTTTCTAAAAAGCATTGTAATAAGTTTAGGACTACCTCTTTTTCCATTTTTGTCCAGCTGGTTCTAACATGTCTTGGTCGTCACTGCAGAGTAGAGGGCTGCCTGCTTGCCTGTGTCTCCCTCTTTGTTCCGTGATCGCCGTGCAGCTTATCAGAGTATAGTTCTTTACAGGCGGCAGGTCCCCTCTCAGTTGGACTGAGCTCTCGGATCCTAGCTCACCGGCGCTGCTCCAGTGCTTTCCTGTTCTCGTCGCTTCTACTGTCCCTGTTTCATCACGTCGGGCTCACCATTTGTTGTTAGATTAGATGGCGAGAGAGTTAGAAGGCGAGAGAGAGAGAGCAAGCGACACGGCTCAATATGAGTCATAAAGCAAGCTCCATTTATTTCACAGTATGCGTGGCTTATATACTGTTATAATGTTTATATTTATTGACTATTAATCTACTGGTTAATTACACAGCTTACAGTTTACATTCTATTGCATTCTATTCTCACACATTTAGGGCTCCTCCTCAGTTCCTCCTCATTTTTCTCATGACATTCTTTCACAGCCCAAGGGCACAGCTGTGCCTCTCAGGTATCTTTCTCACGGCACCTTCCCAGGGCACTGCTGCGGCCTGTTAGCTAACACAGGCCTTGCTCACACCTGGCACAAGCTTTATTCTGCAACAATCATATACTGTGATTCCTAATTGATTTCTTTGAACTTGTGGTAACAAAAAGAATAATTGGTCTAATATACTCTACATAACATATTTTTGACCAGTTTGGTGGTAATCAGTGATAAGCATGTCGGCCACAAATCTAATAATGCCTTTCAAAGCCCAGGTTCTGTTAGCAAAGGGGCCTTTCTAATTTTAATCATCAATGTGTAGGTCAAAATACAGCTTCTTTCGTGATCTTAACAGTTTTCTAACAATAGTTTTTGCCATAGGAATCACAATATTTGCATTTTCAAGCCCCTACATGAGGCTTCCACTTACATCTGAGATCTGTTTTGTTAGATCTGGACCAGAACCAACTAAAAAGGGTTCTGGTTCTGATCCAGTGTTGCCACTTTCAGTGATAGTCACAGGAAACATGTGTCTTAATTTTGGAAATATCTCAGGGACAGGTTAAAAATAATTGGTTAAAAAACCTGTCCTTCCCCCTGCTTTACAGCCTTCAAAATCTCTTTGGTAATTATGGTAGAAACACCTTACCCAGCTACCATTAGTGAGCTTAACATGTGTTTATTTCCATCTGCCTCAATATTTAGAACGATCGTAAGGAGGGCAGTTGGGGGCCCAACAATCTAAACCCAAAGATAAAGTCCAGTCGCAAACACTTTTCCCCACATCACAGAATGGCTTCAGGACTGGGGGCATGGACCCTTAGGAGGTTTGTGCGAGCCAGACTATTGCTAGCTAAAGTAGGCTATACAGGCCACGGTGGTGCGCTGGGAAACTGCCGTGGGAAAAGGTACCGAGAAAGCGCAGCTGTGCCCTTGAGTGCTGAGAAAGAATGTACCAGGAGGGAGTTGCGATTAAGAAGAATGAAGGGGGAACCCTTAAAGTATGAGAATGGAATGCAATAAAATGTAAACTGTAACTTGTGTGATTAACGAGTAGATTAGTAATCAATAATAAAAGCACTGTAACAGTATATAAACCACACACACAGTAAAATAAACGAAGCTTGCTTATATCTCATATTGAGCTGGAGTCTTGCTTCCATCGCCGGTACCCACACATATGCTTTCTGTTATATTTAGACAAAAATGCCTCTTTTTGAAGAATGAAGCTGCCATGGACTTCCTTCCTTGTCCCAAAATCTTGTTCCGTTATGGACTTCACTCAGGGTGCTGACTCACCATTTCAAGTATTAGTCCCCTGCAGTGACTGGAGATCTGATAGGAGGGATGCCCACAGAGACTGTTTCAGCAGACAGTCTGTTGGTAGGCACACAGGGCTTCCCCTGATGGCGACACACTGGCTACTGCTCCGGTCCACTCCTGCAGAGTGTCAGTTGCGGCTTCCCATCCTTCTCTTTTAGTTGAGGTATTCAAATCTCTGGGGCCTTAGAGACCTTGACCCAAGTGTCATGGGTCCACTCGTGTTTAGTTATTTTGATGGCTGTTTCTGTGGTCAATAACACTTGGAAAGGTCCACGCCTAGTGGACCTAATGGTGCTTCTTTTAACTCCCTAATTAGGATCCAATCTCCTGGTTGGATCTTGTAAACAGCAAAGTCCACAGGCAAGGCCTGTGCCAGCTGAGCTTCTTTTCAAAGAGATTTCACAAGAGACAGTATCCTGGCCACATATTGTTTTAAATATATATCACTTATCTCCACCTCCCCACTATGCTCAAAATTACAAGAGTAAGGAATTCCAAACACCAATTCAAAGAGAGATAATTGAATATCTCTGTTGCAAAATGTAATAAGGCTTGTGTCAAGTATGAGCAAGACTTGTGTTAGCTGAACAAGCTGAACATAGGCCGCAGTACAGCCCTGGAAAGGTGCCATGAGAAAAATACCGAAAGTCACAGCTGTGCCTCTAAGCTGTGAGAGAATTTCACGAGAAATTAAGGAGTCACTAAGGAGGATCTCTGAATGTGTGAGGAGAATATAAATTGTAAGCTATGTGATATAAATAGAAACCCTGTAATAATATATAAACCACTCATATGGTAAAATAAATGGAGCTTGCATATATCTCACATTGAGACTGCCTCTTCGCTCTCTCTCGCCGTAAATTCTAACTAAAAATGGTGAGCCTGACGTGATACAGAGACACGGATAGCAGGACTTAGGACCCTGCTCCGGGAAGCAGCGAGAACGGGTAAAGCACCAGTGCGCAGTGACTGGAGACCAAGTCTGAGCTGATCGAGAGGGGCTTTGCCACCCGTAAAAGGATTATACTCTGATAAGCGCTGATAAACTTCTGATAAACTTCTTGAAGTATCTTTCTTGTGAATTGAGTTCCTTTATCTGAGTCTATTGTTTCTACAATCCCATATCTTGGAATTATTTGTTCCAAAAATACCTTAATAACTGATCTTGCAGTTGCTGAAACAATTGGGAATGCTTCTGGCCACCTTGTTTGCTGACATAATATTACCAGAAGATATTTAAAACTTGCTACTCGAGGCATTTCAGTAAAATCCACCTGGCATCTTTGGAAGGGACATACAGACCAAGGCCTGCCTCCCTGAGGCATGGATTGACTCCAAAACTCAGAAAGTTATACAGTAGGTATGCTTTTATTCCAGCTGGGGGGCATGGGGGGTAGCCCCTCCAAAGGCATGCACACCGTCAGCAGCACTTCACTAGGTTTATGTTAGATTACAAGTTGCATATGCATAAAGTTACACAAAACCCCTATACATATTCATTACCTCTCCTCGCTTTGTATTATAATGAGTTTAAAGTTCATTTAAATATGCTCACACAAGCGCAGTGTCACTGATTAATTGAGGGTGAGGGTCCCGAAGATAAATGAGGGACAAAGTAGTCTTCCTCAGGATAAACTCTTCACCCTGTTCCCCTGCTCATGCTCCCTTGGTTCTTGGTCCAAGTCCAAACCTTAGAACTAACTTGTACCAGTTCTGGGGTCTGAGAGCAGGATGTTCAGTCACACTTGATGCCTTGAAAGCTGGTAAAAATAAGACGCAGACACAGCAGCATAGGGAAAAAGGGTATTGATGCCTTAAATGCTGATAAAAATTTGAAACGCAGACACGCAGTATAGGAAAAGGGTATTACCTTGGTTCAATAGGATTACAGGTGCACCACAACAACTCGAGCCCCCACGATATCCCCCCGTATACAATTTATGGACCCCCTAGATTAGCATACTTATATAAAAGTCTCCAATGAGAAGTCTAACAAATGAAGTAATTGCCCCCTTATTAAAATTACCTCTCTCTAAAATGGTTACAACTTAGTTTACAAAAACATGTCTCAGTGATGGGGCTCTGTTCAAGGTTGGTGCCTCATACTCTTGAGATTGTGGGGATGTTTCGTCTTCCCCAAAGGATTCTGAGCTGGGCAAGGTGTCTTGGTTTGAAAGACAGGTGTCTGCCAAGAGAGGTTGAACCCTCCCTTAGGACAGAGAATGTGATTTTTTCCCCTCCCTCCAAATTATTTAATTTTGTAAATCAAGGGCTTTCAGGCAAAGGTATGGGAAAAAAGGAATATCAGTTCTTTACTAGTATCTATAAACAAGCAATAACAATAATAGCAACCACAACTAGAACCAGAAAACCAATAGCAGATGATTTGTGAGCTGCCGAGCCTTTTCCCGTGTGGTGTAATCACAGTTGCAAGCAGCAGGGGCGCTGTTGAGCTCCTGGCAGGGCAGGGCAGGTGCGGTGACTCCCGAGCGGCTGCAGGTGGTGCTGTTGAGCTCCCGGCCGGGCAGGGCAGGTGTGATGACTCCCGAGCGGCTGAAGGTGGCGCTGTGGCGCAGGGCCAGGTCAGCCCCAGGCAGCTAGCAATGGCGAGCAGGCCGAGAAAGCGCGGAGGGCAGCGAAAGCAGCTTGGAGCAGCGAGAAAGCAGGGCAGCAGGGGATAGGAGCTGGCCCTCTCTCTCCCGGCCAGCCAGCAAGGTAGCAAGGATTTCTGCAGTCACAGCAGACACCGTGGTCTCATGCGGCAGAGGGCGGGGGCAGGCGGCAGAGGCAGCCGGGCTCCCCGGCAGCAGCTGCGAGGAAACACAGCCCGGGGAAACGTGCCCCTCCCAGTGGAAAAAACGGCCGAATCAAAAGCTCACCCAGCCAGGAGAAGAGAAAAACAGGGCACAGCTGGATTTCCCCCGGTGGCAGCCGAAAAGCAAAGAGCCGCCTCTCCTCTCAGCGTCCGAACCACCAGAGAGCATTCCCAGGGCCAGCTCTTCCCTTACTGTGCCCTGCCCAAGCACACCTTTTGTCTTTTACAAAAGACTTGATGGCTCTAAAACACCCAACTATTTGTTGCTTAGTAACAGGAATGGGAAGAAATTCCAAGTGTACTCAACCCCCGACACAAGGGTACAAGGGTTATAAACATGTAGGGTTGAGATACGGGGAGTAAAAAGTACAGGAATGGGGAAGGGTAAAAGGATATATAAAAAGAGTGTAAAAGTATAATGAAAAAGGACAAAAAAACCCATCAGGCATCAGTATTACCTTGGTTTTAATGGGATCCCAGATGCCCCCTCATCGAAGGTGGAGCCACGCCAACAAAGCACCCCGAGTACAATGCATATACAATTTTATGGACTTCGCAAATTAGCATATTTAACTAAAATCCCCCAATAAGAAACCTAACAAATGAAGTAATTGTCCCCCTATTCTAATTATCCCCCCCCCAAATGAGGCTACAATTTAGTTTACAAAAACATGTTCCAGAGAGGAGGCTCTGTTCAAGGTTGGAGCCTCTAGTTTTGAGATAGTAGGGATGTTTTGTTTTCCCCAGAGGACCCCAAACTAGGCTAAATTATCAGAGTACAAGGGTTATAAGCATGTAGGGCTAAGGTACAGGGAGTGAAAAGTACAGGGAATGGGAAAGGGTATAAAATGTATAAAAAGGGTATAAAAAGAGTATAAAGAGAAAGGAAAAAAACCATCAGGCATCACACTCAGTAATTTTTATCAATAGTCCTGCGTTCTTCTTTGCATCCTCCCCTTCTGCTTGGCAAGCGCAAAAACCGTTAAGCAAGAGATATATTGTTTTAGCAAGTAGCTTCTAGTAAATCATTATCCAACTTCTGGCTTCCTAAATTAGTTCCAAGAGATCATTATTCAGCTTCTAGCCCCCCTAAATTACTAACTTGTCATTTTCTTTGTAACTCTGTTATTGGCTTTAGCACAAATCAAGCAATCTTCAATAGTTCATTTTGCCAGATCAAAAAGACCCACAGCAGCATACATTTTGAGGAACGCTTCTGCCAATCCTCGAGACCCCCCATAGAGTTGTTTTAATATTTGTAAGGCCAGAGCCTTTGGTATGCATTGTTTACTATTCCTTGTATAATAATTATCCCTTGTTTCTTCTGCCTCACTTTTTAAAATTATTTCAAGCTTCTTTGGTGGAAAAGACAGTTGCTCTGGCAGTGGTGGGGCTACTGAGAGTAAAGGGAGGATCTTAGAGGTTTCTGGCAACAGTGCAGCTTTCCAAGCTTCTTCATCAGCCAGTTGATTACTTATTGCTTCTTCTGAGCACTCAGCCTGGTGTCCCCTAACGTGTATTATTGCCACCCCTTTTGGTAAATTCACCGCCTCCAATAGGTGAGAAATTAAGCTTTCATGAGCTAATGTTTCCCCCTGCAGGTTAGTAAATCTCTTTGTTCTTATAATTTCCCAAATGCATCTCTCACTCTGCCTTAGGTTACATGGAAGATGTAACCAAAAGTATGTATTCCATTTCCATCTTCATAAACTGTTAAAAACAGGTGGGGCAGTGGTCTTTATTTTCAGCATAACTCAGCCCTGAAAATACCATGGGGGGGGTTATCTCTGCTAATGGGCCATCAAGATCTCTGGGAATGACTCATAAGATTACATCATCCCATTGTGAGATGCCCTGCCCAGAGGGGAGGAACTGAAAGTTCCTACCTGCATATAAACTGAGACTCTGGAACACTGGAGCATCGACTTCCACTGGATTCCCAGAGGAGAAGAGCTCGAGAGTCATCACTGGACCTCCAGAGACCGACCAGACCTTTCTGCAGGATCACCATTTCAACAAGACCATGTCCATCATTCCAATGGGACTGCAGCCACCATTTAACTGGACTGCTACCACCACCCTGACTAACAGGGTGGCAGGTTGGATTCTGACTTTGTCAGTTTAAACCATTGTTTCTGTATTATTGCCTTGTTATAAATACTAGTAAAGAACTTATTCCTTTTCCCAGATGTTTTGCCTGAAAGCCCATTGATTTCAAATTTATAATAATTAGGAGGGGAGGGGGGGGTCATATTCTCTATTCTAAGGGAGGTTACTGCCTTTCTTGAAAGACACCTGTCTTTCAAAACCAAGACACACTCCATATGCATACTTAGAATTAGTAAAAAATATTCACTATCTTGTCTCGATATGATTCACAGACTCTTACAAGCACATACAGCTCCGCTGTTTGAGCTGACCATGTGGGCGGCAACCTCCCCCCTTCTCTTCATTCCCTTCCATTAATGATGGTGTATTTTGTAACTCAATTCCCTTCTACTACTCTTGAAGATCTATTAATAAACACATTTTCTCCCTCAGGCTAGGGAGTGTATTATAAATCTTCCCTAGCCCAGGTCTGGAGATCTATCACTTGAATGCAGTCAGGGGTTTCTTCCCAGCCACCCTCTTCAGGGCCATTCAGACAGGAGGCTGGGTTAAACTCTTCCCCACTTCTCAATTCCAAGTCTTCTTGTTCCATTAAACAAGATTCATACAAGATTCATATTTCTGGGTCAAGTGTAAGTGTATAATTTGTGAGCAAAATTCATATTGTATTGCCTGTAAGTTACAACCTCAATGTCTGCGGTGCTGCTGTAGTTACAGCTACCCAAATGCATTTTGTAACCATCGGCACCTAACAGAATTTGTAACCCTAATTTGTGGGTGGGAACTAGCAATCCCTGCTGAGTGGGAAATAGCTAAGGAGGAGTGGAAAACCACAATATCCTGGGAAAAAGAACATCAGCCTGACAGTCGGCAAGATACTTGGCACTATTAGAATTATATAGCATAAGAATAATGCAAACTCTCAAGGGACCAGAGGAAATCATTACCAACCGAAAGACCCAACGTATGTGGCTTTCTTATCTAAAACATCCCCACTTAAATCATCAAGCATGGGTATTGTGCAAGTGTGTTAAATGCTCAAATAAATGGTACTGCTCTACAACAAGGAGGCATCCCCGCTGTCTGAACTGCCGAAAGCACAAAGAACAAAAAAACCAGGAAAATGCTGTGGTAGATCAAATTTTGTGTGGGTGGGAGTTACTCATACCTGAGATTTGAGAAATTCCCAAGAAAAGGTGGGAGCAAGAATTGCACTTATGTGCAGTATGGTTTGCATGGAAATGGAACAAGCGGCATAAGGAGGGCAAGACCAGGTTGGCCTCTGCACCTGCCTCAGGTATAGTCTGGCCACAAGCAGCAACCTCGGAGGGCATGAGACAAGGGGGTACATGCCAAACAGGACCTCTGATTACAACCTTCGCAATCATAATTACTCATGTTTCCTTGCATGGGTAACCCCAAGCAAAGCAAATCCGGCAAACCCCTGCACCAAGTGCAACTCCCTTGTATGATGGGGCAGTTGTGCTTCTTATCTAACCTGGCACACGACAGTAAATAACGTATGTTATTATGGAGTGTCCCTAGAAACTTGTCATGGAGAACACTCACAATAGGTAGCCAAGTTAAAATCCTCAGGGGGACACCAGCTCAGACTATCGTGCCTGAAAGGACAGTACGTTTGTTTTGCCAAAGCAGGAATGTGAGGCATTTCAGATGGTGGGGGTGCGCAGAACAGAATTAAAACAAAACAAATAAAGCAGTGAGTGCAGACTCTCAAAAGCATCCCGAAACAGACTCAGTCACCCTCAACTTTATCAAACTCCTTCTATAAGAAGGTTAAAGAGCAACTAAAAGAGACACTACCTCTCCCACCAGTAGGCAAAAATCTGTTTATAGATTTAATGGAACAAATAGCACAAGCGCTAAATGTCAGCGACTGTTGGATATGTGGAGGTGCATTGACAACAAAACTGTGGCCCTGGAAAGGAATTAGCCTAAGTGTCCCCGAAATTCTTTTATAGAATAAAACCAAAATATCTAGAAAACACCGTTCTGAAGGATGGATGCTAAATTCAGGAGTAATGGGTGAGGAATGCATCAGGAGGGAGAGTCAAAAAATGTATAAAACTTGCGTAGGAGTAACCCCGTGTGAAAGAACCCTATTCACAAATGTGACCCACCATTGGTGAACACCAGAAACCCCTAATGGCTATTGGAAACTGAGTAATCAGCCAAATGAAAAATGTAGTACTTGGAAAAACATAACCTCATTCTGGTGTAACAGTAGCAATGATAACTTTATCAGTCCTTTTGCAGGAATGACAGAATGACATAATTACTGGAACTGTAGTAGCAGTGTTAATATGCCGTGGGATGCCCCTGATGGACTCTTTTGGATTTACGGGAGAAAAGCTTATACTAAACTTCCCAAATATCGGAGAAAAGTTTGTACAATTGGAACCATTCAGCCGGGATTTTTTCTATTGCCAAAGGCAGTAGGGAAAAGTCTAGGCATTCCACTTTATGAAGATTTACAAAGACAAAAGCAAAGTTCAATAGAGAGTATCCGAAAATGGAGTGATAATATAGGAGGCACTCAAAAGTGGAAAAATGATGAGTGGCCACCTGAAAGAATAATAGAGTATTATGGCCCAGCCACCTGGGCTCAAGATGGATCATGGGGATATAGGACCCCCATTTATATGCTAAATAGGATAATAAGACTCCAAGCAGTGGTTGAAATTATTAGCAACAAAATGGCCTCGGCTTTAGAATTAGTTACTCAACAGTTATGCCAAACCAGTGCAATGACTTATCAAAACCATTTAGCCCTCGACTATTTGTTAGCAGAAGAAGGGGAAGTATGTGGGAAATTTAATTCCTCCGATTATTGCCTGCAAATAACTGATAACAGTCAAGCTATACTCGATATTGCTACAGACATACGAAAGATTGCTCATGTACCAGTTCAAAAATGGGAAACAATACAAGAAGCTGGGTGGTGGGATAAATTATTAGGAACAGCATGGTAGAAAGAAACTATTTTTTTTCCTTTTGTGTGCAACTGCTGGGTTAGTATTCTTTCCTTGTTTAATTCCCTGTTTCATTCGGCTAATCACAAGTGTCGCCCAGAGTATGCAGGTAATCACCGTGCCTATGGACTCAAAACAGGCTACTTCTGGAACAGCACAAAGGATAATGGTACTGAAGAAACAAAACGGCATTGGGGACCCCCTTGAAGAAGCCACAATAGTCTGTAAAAATTTCGAGCGTAACAGTGAAGTTTGAATAAAGATTGTGGCTCAAGCCAACATAATTGACAAAAAGGAAAGGGGAGATTGTGATAAATGAGTGAATGGTAAATGTTGGCTTTCGTGTATATGAATTTAACATGTACAAGTGATAACGTAAAATAATGCTAAGATAAAATATAGTTAAGTAGAAACAAGGTTAGAGTGAATTGTAACTTCGAAATAGTTGTAATATGTGAGAAATGAAGCTCACTATTGTAAAATTTAAACATTTATTAACAAAATGACAATAGGGGACAAAACGAAAAACTTGTTCCACAAAGTAGAGGGAACAGCACTGAGTGCTTAGCTACCAACACGGAGAAGCCAGAGGCACACCTCCTGGCTAGGGAATACTGGTTTTATAACCCCCTAACCCCGCCTCCTTAAGGTGCTCCAATTGGCTCGTTGTCTTCAGTCCTCATTGGCTCGTCATTTCTAGGGTCTTCTGATAGGTTAGCTGCTTGCCCAGCTCTCCCCTTATGCTAATTAACACCCACTTCTCTCCCCTTTCTAAACCATAGCATTTAACAATCAACTGTAACAAATCAATAGAGGTTTAACAGTTAGCCCAAACAAATCTATAGAGGTAATCATAACATTTAACAGTTAGCCATAACAAATCTAAAAAGGTAACAATAACATTTAACAATTAGTCATAACAAATTAGCAGAGGTAACCCTAACATACACACAACCATTAACAAATAACCATAACAAATACCTCATAATCCATTATGAAAGCCAACTCCATGACTTCATTTATAATATAATATGTTAGAAAATGTAGTAAGAAATACATGTTAATAAATGTCTTTTAAGTTGATAAACCACAGAGCCGGAGATCAAGACATCGTAAAGAAACAAAGAAGATAAACCACATGCATCCCAGGAAGTCTGTTATCTCAACTCACACCTCCCAAGGAAGCTGTCAACTATAAATTAGGTTGGAACTGAAGAGACATCAGAAGGGGATTTCTGCCTTAAATTCTGAGACAAACCAGAGGATCGGAGAGGGGGGGATTGAGTAAAGTGTAAATTATCTTCTGGGCTTATTGAATATGTAACAGCTGGAGAAGGTACTTAAGTTCACAGTAAAATGAATAGAATTGCGCCTCTGGAAAAATTGCTAAGCGCCTAGCGCTGTTTGCCTCTGCTCTCCTAATAAATGTTCAATATTATGCTGCTAAAATTTCAGCTTGTGAATTCATTTATCTCAGAAGGAAGGGAGGGAAAGGAATAAGGGAGTGTCTTTACAAACAAACTGCTGGTAAGATAAGACAAATACTGAGAGAGAAGAAACAATGGGAAGGATTTCCATAGGAATCCCACTGATTGATTTACCCAAGACTGTGTTAATAAACTACAAGAACAGAGACATAAGAAAAAGAAGAAAGGGGGAATGTATATTACAGGGTTCTGCATTAGGTGTTCTGGGAAGTCTGTACCTCTCAAGTACCTCAGCCGATGGGGAAAGAGAGAGGGAACTGGGAAATTAGGACAAAAAGAAGCTGCATCCTCTATCAATTTGAGAGACCCCATGGGAAATGCCCATGAGCTCTCCCTTTATTCATGAATAAAGTTACAGGACTTCTCTGTCTCCTTTTTGGACATAAACCTCTGGAGTTTGTGGATTAATTTTCAGGAAGGAAGGAAGGAAGGAAGGAAGGAAGGAAGGAAGGAAGGAAGTGTGTGTCATGGAAACTATGGGAAAAACAAAAACAAAACCCCTCCAACAACATCTTTAGTGTTATAGAGTCAAGGCATTACTTTATTATCTGGCCAGGATGGTGTTCTGGCCAGGATGTACCACAGAAATCATCTCATCCACACATAGCCCGGGTGTGCAGAGAGAATCATTCCATGATACATAGCTTTTACTCAATTCTTCATATATTTTATACAGTAAAAATACATAGAAAAGTATTAGGTCAGTCTGCATTGGTCCAAAGTTGAGCAAACCCCAAGTATACAGTTTCTCATTGGATCCAAATCTCCCCGCCTCTGATGTTAACTAGATTTTTTATTCTTCAGTTCTTTTATCAGTTCTTCTCGGGCCAGATGTCTTCACCCCTGCTGGAGGTGGCGTCTGGAGTAGATGTTTTGTAGATAGCCACCGATGTCCCGCTGATGTTCTGTTGATAGCCCTTATCTTTTGGGTCACTCCCAGTCTGTTGATATGCTGAGTCCACCAGACCTCACCTGGTAGAACAATGCCCTGCAAAGAAACCTAAAATTCCTTTTCCCGGGGTAAAGACAAACAGAACTCTTTGACTAAAGTTATACAAAATTTTTAAACTGATATGTTTTCTAACAGAAGGAAGGAAGGGAGTTGTGTGCGTGGGGGTTGGGGCGACAGGTTAAGAGTGACAGGGGTTAAGTAGAAACAATATCACCTGTCCGGGGGTCCTAACAACATGTCATTGTTCCCCTCCATCTGATCTTCAGGGTGGTGAGGGTCTCCCGTCACTGCTGCTGAGTGTAGAATCCAGTGGATTAATATACATTTGGGCCAGGTGGTAATGCCTGGATGCTTCCCCTAAGGGGGCTAGGTTTTACACTGTTCCTTGCAACCCTGTGGATCTGTTGCATCATGTTGTAGTGCTCTGGAGCAGATTCTGGGGACCCCTTGGCGGGTGGGGGGGAGGGCTTTGATGGGCCATGACACCACTTCTGCTTGTCCTCCACCTGGATGAGCTTTTCCCGAGTGAAGGGGCCCCCACAGCTGAGCTCCTCTGCATAGCGGAGGATGGGCGTTCACTGCCTTGGACCAGAGGCTTTTTCACTACACACCCAAAGCCTCTCTTCCCCCCACCCTTTAGTGTGAGGGTCTGTGTGAGCCTGGAAGCTGATAGCCCTGGGGCTCTGGTCTCCACCCCGAAGGTGTTAAGCTTGATGCCTCTGTGAATGTATTCCTCTCCCCCAGCCCTGAGTTGTTACTTTATCTTATCTTCATCACTGAGCAGTGTAGTTCAGGGCCCCATTAAGGGTTTTGATGGTTTTCTTTGCAGCTTCTGTAGTTTTGCTATAAGAGGCAAAAGTCTTTAATGAAGACGTTTAAGCCATAAATTATAATATTTCAGTCTCCGACACAACCCTCCTCCCGCTTATCTCTCCGGCGGCAGCAGCTTCGTTGAGAAAGGCAGCTGGCACACTCTGGCGGCTGGTACTCAGTTAAAGGCTAAAACTCGTGGAGGAACTGCGCCTTCCACTCGGCAGGAGACGGCAAGGCAAGGCGACTGGGACTGAGCGGGGCCACTCTGCTCTGCTCCACTCGGCCCAGTGTCTCAGCTGCAGACATGCATTCCCAGAATTTGCCCCTAGGCAGTCAAAGACCACGAAAGGCACCTTCTCAGAAAAACCCAAAACCCAAAGAAACACAAAGGAAAATTTCCACCCATGCTGCTTCAGTTCTCTCCCAGCAAGAGTGACAGGGGAAAAAATAGAAGCCCAAGAGGCAAGAGAGAAACGAAAAAAAAACCCCAAAAAACCAAAACCACAAACCCAATGAAGCGGAGGCTCTGCCCTGAGCAAATGCTAAGAGGCCAGAGAGTTCTGCTTGGGCAACCCAGCTTTAGAAAAGGGACTGGCACCCACCAACCTCGCGATTCTATTTCTGGCAGCAGGACCTTAAAGAGACAGTAATAACTTTTGGGCATAGATAGATATGGAATACAATAACATTTTGGATTACCCAGGGCAGCTTGGCATCAGTCAGCAGGTGGTGAGCAATTATATTGTGCACCTCTTTTTTTTCTTGTGTTCTCTCTCTGTCTCTCTCTGCCTTTTATTACTACTATTCTTATTATTATATTTTACTTTATTTCAATTATTAAACTGTTTTTATCTCAACCAACGAGTTATATTTTTTTCCCCTGATTCTCCTCCCTCATCCTTTGGTGGGGTAGGGGGAAGTGAGTGAGGAGCTGTGTGGTGCATAATTGTTGGCTAGGGTTAAACCATGACAGTGTGTCTACTAGGAATACATCCTCAGCCTCTCTACCTGCAGCCACAGCAGTCTTGCCTCAATTTGCCTACCTGATTTGTTCTGCCTCTAACACAACCAATAGCTCTACGAAAACTGATAAGAAAGTACTTTCTTTTTTGATCTTGCTTGATGTACTCCATGTTTCTTGTCATGTAACACAAGAAATTAAAAATTTCCATTGAAATCAGAGCTAGAAATATTCACCAACCATCCCTTTAATTTCTCAACCTGCACTGGTATGATATGCATGCTCCATGAATTCTATCTGCCCCTGAATTTAAAATCCATGAGTGTTCTCCATGTTCTTCTTATGTTTTTGTAATAAATGAGTGGATAGTGAATGTTGGCTTTCGCATATATGAATTTAGCATTTATAAGTGATAAAGTACTATGTAAAGAAGCACGTAGATAAAATATAGTTAAGTAGAAACAAAGTTAGAGTGAATTATAAACTATGTAATAGTTGTAGTATGCTAGAAATGTGGTAAGAAATACATGGTAATACATGTCTTTTAAACTGATAAGTCACAAAGCCAGACATCAAGACGCCCTGAAGGAAGAAAAAGAAATAGATCTCATGCATCCCAGGACATCTGTGATCTACATTCACACCTCCCAGAGAAAAGTGTCAACCATAAATTGAATTAAGGGTATAGACGACTTCAGCCATCAACCCTGAAACAAACCAGAAGACCAAGATGGGCTCTGGCCTGGTGGACAGGAGCATAGAGCGAAGAAGGAAAAATTATTGAAGTGTAAATAGTTTTTTTGGACTTAATGAATATGTAACAGTTACAGAAAGTACTTAAGCGCGCATTAAAATGAATAAGGTGCGTGTATTGGTTTGAAAACAAACCAGTGGGAGATCACAAGTCAAGACTGAAAGTAAAAATAAGTGAAATAATACAAGGAAAAGCACTGACAAAGTCAGATACAACCTAACACCCTGTTAGGGTGGTAGTAGCAGTCCAACTGAAGTAGTTCAGTTGAAGCGGTGATCCTGTGAAGGTCTAGTCTCCAGCTGAAGATCCAGTGGTAGCTCTTGTCCTCTGGGAACCCAGTAGACAGGGCTAGCTCAGGCAGTTCCAAGGCCAGGTTATATCCAGGTGGGAACACCTGGCTCCTCCCTCCTGGACAGAACATCCCACAATGGGATAAGTCCATGAGTCACACGGTGGGTCCCTGATGGCCCATTGCCTGTCATCTGGGGTGGGTCATTAGCAGGTGATAACAGCTCACGGATGGCCCATTGCCTGTCATCCAGAGTGGGTCATTAGCAGGTGATAGCAGCTAACAGCCCACAGCCGGTGGTAATAGAATACTTAACTACATCTATATTGCGACCTAGGACAGTGCTGGACTGAAAATAAGGCAAACCAGCCACTCCCGCCCGGCCGTAAGTCTTTGTTCTCCTAATGAATATTCAATATTGTATTCCTAAAAATGCCGGCTTGTGAATTTGTCTATATAATTTTGAGAAGATAATTTTTTTTATAGTACCCAAATCTTTGTACGTAAATAATTTTCCAATACTACCCTTGATTTGCCCAAGCGAGCCCAGAGACACTTCAGAGACAAAGTCAGAGAAGTGGGTATTTGCTTTTATTTGGTGCACTGCGTGTGGGGAAATTCACTCCTCCAAACACACCTCGGTACCTTCAAAGACACAGTGTTATAGGTAGAATTCATGAATACTCATCACATTCCCCAGGATAGGAGTGGTTATACAAATTATTTCTCAGAAGTCATTAATATCATTAGCATGTGCACCACGCATGCTCCGTATGTCCCAGTGGTCTTTGGAGACCCCCTCAGGATGAAGGCCCCAAAAAGTCTTCATCACAATGCACTTTTCACCTTTCTTTCTGGAGCATGCGTAGTCCTTCATGGGATGATTCAGCAATTTCTTGTGCTGGCTTCAAATGGATTCTTTTGTCCCACTTGATAAGATAAAGGGAATCCTGTTTTTCTGGGTTTTTAGAATTCACATATTCTGTCTCCCAGTAGTTAACCTGAGTTATCTATTGACTACTCCTTTCTCACCCTCTTGGTTTTAAGTCAATTTATAATAACACAAGTATTTTTTAGTCTTCACACAAGCATTTCCAGGATTTGCTGTAAGGACAAACATATTAAAAACAACTAGATGTTTTTTATTCAAGTTGTGTTAGGTGTTAAGAATATATCATACTGAAAACTGTGGAAAGAGAATAATGGTTTAAGAACTAGAATAATAAAATCATAGAATGGTTTGGATTGGAACGAACCTTCAAAGATGATCTAGTGGGAAAGGGACATCTTTCACTAGATCAGATTGCTCAAAGGTCTGTCTCAACAGACATTTTAAACTTCCAGTGATGGGGCATCCATAACTTCTCTGGGCAACCTATTCCACTGTCCCACTACCCTCATAATAAAAAAGAGTTCTTCCTTATACCTAGACTGAATTGTCCCTCTCTCAGTTTAAAAACATCCTGTCACTACAGATGCTTTTAAAAAGTCTCTGTGTCATTCTTGTAAGTCCCCTTTCTATAATGAAAGGTTACAGTGAGGTCTCCCCAGTGCCTTCTCCCGGCTGAAGAACCCCAACTCTCTTAGCCTTTCTTCATAGGAGAAGTGTTCTAGCCTTCTGATCATCTTGGTGGCCCTCCTCTGGACCCGCTCTAACAAGGCCACATCCTTCTTATGTTGTGGCCCCAGAGCCGGATGCAGTACTCCAGGTAGGGGTCTCACAAGAGCACACTAGAGGGGCAGAATCCTCCCTTGACCTGCTGCCCACACTGCTTTTGATGCAGCCCAGGATACAGTTGGCTTCTGGGCTACAAAGCGCACATTGCCAGCTCACATCCAATTTTTCATCCACCAGTATCACCAAGTCCTTCTCCGTAGTGCTGCTCTCAATCCCACCATGCTCCAGTCTGTATTGATACTGGGGGTTGCTCTGATCCAGGTGCAGGACCTTGCACTTGGCCTTGTTGAACTTTGTGAGGCTAGCACAGGTCAACTCCTCCAGCCTGTCGAGGTCCATCTGGATGGCAGCCATCCCTTCCCTCTAGGGAATCAACTGCACCGCTCAGCTTGGTGTCGTCTGCAGACTTGCTGAGGGTGCTCTCAATCCCACTATTTATGCCATTAATGAGGATATTAAACAGTATTGGTCCCAGTATGGACCCTTGAGGGATACCACTCGTTACTGGTTTCCACTTGGACATTGAGCTATTGAGTGTGACTCTTTGGACGTGGCTATCCTTATCCATCTGACAGTCCATCCATCAAACCCATATCTCTCAAATTTAGTGTCACGAATGTTGTGGGGGATGGCGTCAAAGCCTTACAGAAGTCCAGGTAGATGACATCCGTAGCTCTTCCCTTGTCCAGTGATGCAGTCCCTCAGTCATAGACGAGTGCTAGTGATACTGAAATAGTCCAGATACAAACTGTCTAACACAGTTTTGAGTATTAGAAAGCATTCTCTACTGCAATGCGCTGGTCACTCGGAGGATCTTTCCTCTAGTTGACTGAGCTGAGTGTTGGGTAAACAGAGATTTTATCATGCACACTGATTACATATTCAGTAGCTGTCCCCATTTGATGTATATGTATTACTTGATTTTACATCGTCACACCCCTTATTGGAAGTTCGAATTTGGCCTTTTGGGGTCTTCTTCAGTGGTCTTCAATGTCTGGTGTCCCAAAATTTTTAGGTGACTGTTCCTTTACCCCAGTTTTTGAGTAGGCTCAGTATCACTGTTTTGCATAAATCCTGCTTTGTTAGCCTCATCTAGGTACACGGAGCTGAGCTAGCATCCTGCTTGCCCAAGTTACATCCTTTATCTACTTCTCCATGGCTTTTTGATAAGAGTAAAAAATGCTGTTCTGTTCCACTGTCCTTATCACTAGATTAGAAATTAGTAATATCAGAAAGATGCTGTTTGTACTGAATCTGTATAGGATGGAGTTACCTTTCTTCATACAAGTCTGTATGATGCTATGCTTTGTATTTGTGGCTAAATCAGTGTTAATAACACAGCAGCATTTTGGCTATTGCTGAGCAGTGCTTGCACAGCATCAATGCTGTCTCTCTTTTTCTCACCCCTATCCCCAGCAAGTAGACTAGGGGTGGGGAAGAGGTTGGGAGGGAAGACAGCTGGGATAACTGACCTAAACTGACTAAAGGACTATTCCATACCACATGATGTCATGCTCAGCAGGGAAAGCTCAGGGAAAAGGTAAAGGGGGGACATTTGTGGTCATGACATTTGTCTTGCCAAGCAATTGTTATGCGTATTGAGGCCTATGAAGTGGCTGGACATGTGCCTGCTGAAGGGAAGTAGTGAATGAATTCTTCTCTTTGCTTTACTTGAGCCTGCAGCTTTTGCTTTCCCTATTAAACTCTTATTATCTCAATCCATGAGTCTTCTTGACTTTCTTCTGTTTTCTCCCCATCCCACAGGAGAGGGGAATGAGCAAGAGTCTGGGTGGGTATTTTGTTGCTGGCTGGAGTCAACCCACCATGCAGTTTTCTAAGTGAAAAACATAATTATTGTTAGACAGTGAAATAACATTTTTGTCATATGCTTTGCATATTTAAATATTGAACATATTTTTTGAAATATCCACACATGGGAAGAATTAAAAATGAAAACTGGAACACAACCTTTGCTAAGTAATTGATATAATTTAGGTGCAGTTGTGTCATTTATTACCATAAAACAATGCTGTTTTAATACATAGTTAATATTATGCATTTGATTCTGCAGATGCACACAAACATTACTGCAAACTAAGTGGCAGAAGAAACACCTTGTTAGCATACATTAATTCACTTTTGGCAAGCCACTTCCTAAATTATCAGCAAACTCTCAGCCTTGTCTGAGGTATTTTTGATCTGTATTTTATTGTTGCAATTCTTATAGACATAACTGCATTGCTAAATAAAGGAACGCAGCAACGCAAATATATCAAAACAAAATAGATGGCGAACTCCCCCTTAACCCTGACTCTCCCTTCTCCCTGCCCCCCCCGCCACTGCCAATGAAACCATTGCAGCTCCATTACAGAGAAAGGGTCAAAGACCTGTGACAAAAACATCAGAGGAATTACATTCAGATGTGCAGGATCAGATTATAGGCTCATTTATATATATGAAGAGAGAGATCACCAAGCTCAGTGTTTACAAAGAACCATATTGTTACAAATACAATACTATACTTTTCCCAATACTTTATAATAATTCCTATTCAACCCTTTAACAGAACAAAAATGCAAGAGAGTTCAGGCACTGCACAAAATACATACAAGAGATCTCATGCGCATTTTCATCTTCAGAAACTGATTTTATTTAGAAAATAAGGGAAAAAACACACAAAACATATTAGAAATGAAGTCATGGCGTTGGCTTTCATAAAGGGTTATGAGGTATTTGTTGTGGTTAATTATTAAAGGTTCTCTATATGTTATGGTTACCTCTGCTTATTTGTTATGGTTATTTGTTAATGGTTGTGTTTATGTTATGGTTACCTCTGCTAATTTGTTGTGGCTAATTGCTATATGTTATGGCTACCTCTATTGATTTGTTATGGCTAATTGTTAAACCGTTTTGATTTGTTGTAGCGAATTGTTAGATGTTATGGTTACCTCTGATTGTTATATGTTCCTCTTAAAAGTTTTGTTTAGTTAAGAAAGGGGAGAGAAGTGGGTGTTAATTAGCATAAGGGGAGAGCTGGGCAAGCAGCTAACCTATCAGAAGACCCTAGAAATGACGAGCCAATGAGGACTGAAGACAACGAGCCAATTGGAGCACCTTAAGGAGGCGGGGTTAGGGGGTTATAAAACCGGTATTCCCTAGCCAGGAGGTGTGCCTCTGGCTTCTCCGCATCAGTGGCTAAACACCCAGTGTTGTTCCCTCTACTTTGTGGAATGAGTTTTTCGTTTTGTCCCCTATTGTCTTTTTTGTTAATAAATGTTTAAAATTTTACAATAGTGAGCTTCGTTTCTCAGAAAACAGGTATGGAAATTCCAACTAAATCTCAAATCAAAACAAGATTCAACACAAGTGGGGAAACTTGCTAATAAAAATAAAATGGATGTTTAATCCTTACTGTAAACACTGAAGCATTAATAAGAAGATATGAAATAGTGAAGAGGGAAAAAACTTTTTAGACCTTTTACAGAAGAAGGAATGTAAAATGGCAGTTTATTGTTTTGAATCTATGGAGAATTCACACATCTAATAAACTACTGCACTACTGTAGAAAATTGTCAAGTCTTCCTTTTGAGCTCATTTTTCTTGCAACTATCTTTACTTTTGCAAACTAAAATGGTGGGATTTTTTACAAGACTTATCAGGAGTGCACAATGGAAACTTGCCAGTGTAGAAATCTTATACACACTTAATTGGAACAATGAAGATTCTTCACTAGACTCCCATCCTACAAGCATTCACACACTTAGCTTTTAGCATCTGTTCACCATGAAGTCAACAGATGCTTATATTTAGGTATATGCTTGATTGCAGGAAAACGGCCTTGTTTTTAATTATTCAATTTTTTGTGTGTTTAGGTTTTATCTCCCACTGAAGTCAATAGGAAGACTCCTCAACACGAGTTGGACGGAACCACAAAAACAAGTTGAGGGTTTAAAACATGGTAGGAATCAAAATGTGATAACTGTCTTAAGACTGTTGAGTTTCCTCAGGCAGCTTATGGAAAGGCTGCACTGTATATATACATTATCTCCCTTATTGCTCATTGAAATAAAAAGCTTATTTTCTCTCTCCTTTTCTCTGTTCAGCCTATGTATGTCCATGGTTTCTGAAAGGCAACAATACACCTCTGACCACAGATGGAAACAAAATGCTCATATAAAACCAGAGTTTTCATGGCTGTCATCAACAGAAGTGTGCATGTGTACACACATATTCATGAAGTCTCTGGAATAAAGTCCAGATATCATTATTAGTCTTCAAGCACCATGCCCTGCACAATCTATTCCACAGTAATTGAGAAACTAATGGCTATAAGCATAACACCATTTTTCAAGTGAAAAGGATGGGATTTTTTTTTCCATATGTTTTCTGGTCTTGTTCTTAATCATGCTGAGCCTTTATATCTCAATAAGACATGGCAGAAACTGTTGCTCTCAGGAAATTCAAGGAATCAGTCTGGTCTAAATATATGGTTCAAATTCAGTGTAAACAGCAGTGAAAAGAACCATCAGCTGCTTTATTCTTTTATTGTTTTTCCACTTTGCCCCTGATATAAGTTATAGACCAATAAAATCCTGAATTTCATATAGCTGTACATTTTTTTTTCATACAAATCCATATAGTACTCACACATCCTCTAAGTGTCATATGGAAAATCAAATCACAAATTAATTTATATAATAAAATAAACTATTTTCTCCACCTTACCTTTACTTCTCCCATTTATCTGTCTAAAGAAAAATGTCAATAAACTAGGTGTCTTTCAACAAAAAAATACTTTTAAACTGTCTTAGTGTAACAAAATTATACTTAGAACAGTGTGAAAACTTATTATTTTCAAGCTTCATAAATATCAAACACAATTTAAAAATTTGGGTATAAACAAGCACACAGTTGTGTGCCCAAAATCTATAATTAATAGCTTAAAATGTATATCTTCTTGGAAGAGCCCTTCAGTATTACTCTTGCTGCATATTTAGAAATCACTCCTCTCCTGTCCGTCCCTCTGTCCATCTGTCATCATCTCACACCCCCCCCTTCCAGCTTTAATCTCTGAAATGGGCATGTAAAAGACACATTGCATTTGAAAAAGAAGCATTTTAAAGATTAGAAACCTGAGGGACTGTGGTGGTTTTGATTGGCCCAAAACATCAGTGAAGTGTTTTTAACATCTAGGAGAAATTTTGACCCCTCAGAAGCTGTTCTAGTAGGCCTAGGGAGGTGTCTGAGGGGTGGGGTGCGGCACAAAGATGGCTCCTGTGTGTCCTGAGTGCAAGTTCTGGAAGTTTTTACATCAAGTCCAGCAGAGCCAATCTCTGATGGCTCTGAAAGTGATGGACATGCTACCGGCTAAGTTTGGGCCAATTGGAGGTGCTGGTTACGCCTCTGTGAAAACATATTTAAGAAAAAATTCAAAACAAAGCAGGCGCGCACTTCTTTCACTTTGTAGTTGGAGGAGGAGGAGGTGGAGGTGAAAATATGTGAGGGAGAACAGCATGGAGAGTGCCAAGGTCAGTGAAGAAGGGGGGAGAAAGAGGTGCTCCAGTGCTTCTGGCACCGGAGCTGAAACTTTCTGCTAGCCGTGGTGGAAGCTATGGGGGAGCCAGAAGTTTCTCTTGCAGCCCATGGAGTCCATAAGAATGCAGAAATCCACCCACAGCTCACTCCAGAGGAGCAGGTGGATGCCTGGAAAAGACTGTGAACCAGTGGGAATCTCATCTAAGAGTTAAAACTGCAAAAGGCCTTGACTGGGAGAGATAGGCCTTGCTCCTGGCATGGAAGCAGCCTGGCCTCAGCTCAGGAGAGTCTGCACAGCACCTTATGGACAAAAGAACTCATGTTGTGAGACTCTGAGCTTTTTGCCCCCCTTCCACCAGCACAGGCGCCTGTCTGTGGCCTCCAGGGCAGAAGGCTGAACTCTTAATTCAAATTCAAATCGTAGGTAACAGCTCTGGCCTGATGGCTTATCAGCTAAGCATGCATTTGAAACCAGCACAGAAACCGCTGAATCATCCCATGAAGGACTGTCACCTTGGAGGGGGCTTTGGGGGTCTCCAAAGACCACCAGGATATACGGAGCATGCGTGGTGCACATGCTAATGATATTAATGACTTCTGAGAAATGATTTGTATAACCACTCCTATCCTGAAGAATGTAATTAATATTCATGATTTTACCTATAACTCTGTGTCTTTGGGGTACTGAGGTGTGTGTGTTTGGTGGAAACAATCCCCACACATCCGGTGCACCGAATAAAGCAAATACCCACTTCTCTGACTTGGTCTCTGAAGTGTCTCTGAGCTCGATTGGGGCGAATCAAACTGGCACCCCAGATGGGACCCTGACTCTGCTCGGCTGCCTGATCCTGGGGTAAGCAGACCTCCCAGTCGCGACCCTGAATTTTCAGGGGAAGCTCAGCTGTCCTGTGGCTCACGGTGGGAGTAGACTAAGGACCATCTGCACCAAATTAAGGTATTTGCTACTTTTAAAATAAATGCGTGCAGGTCCGGGGTGCTAGCCCCGAGGGTGGGTTGAGACTGGGTCTCCCGAAATTAGTCCCAGGCAAGGGGTTGGACCCCTGGGGTTGGACCCCGCTGTCAAGAAAAGGTACTTTTAAGGGTTGGACCCCGCTATAGTGAAAGGTACCTTTAAGGGGTTGGACTCCACTGTATTACACCATACTGTGATTTTTGTTCTGTCTGTTGTTATTCTGTTACTGTGTTACTGTGTCAATATTTTGTTGCTGTGTGAGTGTGAATGAATGAGACGTGTCTCCGACACTGAGCGAGAATGGAGCTTTATCTACGTTTCCGTTCTCTGGCGACAGAAACGGCCAGAGAAAAGCGAAGAGACTGGCAAAGAGTGAACGAGTGTGGGTCATATATAAACCATTGGTTTGGAGTGTCTGGAGGGGGGCAGATTATATTGTTGAATGGAGGGATTTTGGCTGCTGAGTTGAGAACGCTCGGACCCCAACACCTTTCTAGTATTGCTCTATTTGGTTTTGCGATTAAAATTCTGTGTTTTGTGTGTGGAAACCGTTGTGAAACTTAAACTTAGTGCGCGTGTATTAATTGTGAGAGGAAGTGATGTTGTCTATTTGCTCGAGTGCTTCTGAAATTTTTTAATGTGTGTGCATGTACTGTGTGTGCAAAATTTTACCTGTGTTAATTGGTATTTTTGCCGGCATATAAATTTATGCGGGGACGCCCGCAAGATAAAAATAACTAATTGAATCTAATAAATACCTCTTTAGAGCTCCTGTGTGTAACTGCTGAAATATGGTTGTATAGAATGTTGTAGTAGATGGAACTTGCAATTAAATAAGAGTAAGGGGGAAGGGCTGCGTTTCGATACTGCAGAGGGAATGTTTAGAAATGTGAATTGTCTGTTAAGAGTTCTGTCTAGGTCACCAGAATGACTTTGTGAGACAGTGAGCACCCCCAGGGAGTAGTGCGGGTGGGGGCTGAAGAAGGGCTGAATAAGCCCTGAAGAAACTGGTTAGAAAGATACTGCAAATGTATGTAAGAAAGGATAAAAAAGGCAAAAGCAAAAGTGATGCCAAAGAGACACTGAAAGCAAAAATGTCTGTAGAAAAGATATACCAAATTTTGTAATTAACTATTTCACGGTTAAAATCTCCTGCCTGGGTTACTCTGAGTTGCTGTTTTGGTTTTTTTGAACAAAGGTTTGCTCGAATGCTTTTAATTCAAATTTTTTACCCTTCAAGCAGCCAGCCAAATTGCCTTAGAGAAAATGCAAATTAACTGCTGCAGAGGAAAAATTTTAGAACTGCTGAGGAGAAGGTGGAGACAAGGTGTGTCTCTGAGCCACTGTCCGGGGCTGTTCAAGCAGCCAAGAACGTGACAATGTGTGCTTAATTCATGTCCCCAAGAGGGTTCAGTCCTTTCTGTATGGTTGGTTGTCATGGCAAGTAACTTTTGCAAAAAGGTGTTCTTCCCCATGCTTTGAGAATTTGACAGCCACTTTTAGAGAACACGGTGGCGTGATGCTAATTTTATAAGTTACCAAATCCAGTGGCTGGCGGCTATTGATTGTCTCAGAATGTAGCCAGAGGCTGGCCGCACTGTCTGCAAGCTGTGCAGCCAAAGCTCTGATGGTAAGTGAAGCCCGAAGGCTGACAATAGGAATATACCTCATAAGTTTCACACCAAGCTAAAGATTTATTAACTCAAAGAACATCTGAGTAGATGACCAGCGCAGTTATTGTACTGTGAATCTTGTCTAGTAAAACAAGAGTATTTAAGAAAAAAAGAAAAAACCCAAAAACAAGGGGTTTGACTCAGCCTCCTTGAGGAAGTTGGAAAAAAAAACAAAAACAAACCCATGACCGTACGGTATTCAGGTAATAAATCTCCAGACCCAGGCTAGGAAAGATTCGCGAGGCACTCCTTGGTCTGGAGAAAAAATGTATTTAGTAGTGAGTCTTCAAAAGTACTAGAAGAGTAACAATTTGAAAAATACACTATCATTAATGAAATGAAGTTAAAATAAGTGAAACATTGCCTCTTACATAGTCAGCTCAAGCAGCAGAGCTGTAAGTGCTTATAAAATCCTGCGAAGTATATAAAGACAAAATAGTGAATATTTTTACTAATTCTAAATATGCATATAGAGTAATACATGCATTTAAGAAATTATAAGAAAAAAAGGGAAGTTTATTAAATTTTAATTTCTCACTTATTAAAAGAATTTCCAATGGGGAGTTAAACGAGGCAAGAATTCATCATTCTCCCACTCTAACATGTGTTATCACTGTGCAAGTTTGTTTTAACATCTTTCAGTGTGTCCTCATCAGACAAAAACTGTGTAAGACAAGGAACCACTCAAGCCACAGAAGCAAAAGAACTGCTAACTTCCCTCACGACTGTGAGATCCACAGCCAGAGACTCCTCTCCAGTGTGAAACTCCAGACAAAGAGGACACAAAAGAACAATATTAGACAATATAATATACAGTAAATTGGTTAAAAGATGCAACACCAAAATGAAACACATTAAATGGTTTTGTTTTTTGTATTTCCAGAACAGTGTTATCCACAGTCAGCTATCCTAGCAAAACCTTGTAATAATTGTAATGGCAAGTATGGCTTCAGATGCAAAGGGGTAAGTAAGCCAGGAAAAAAAAAAGAGAAAGCTATGTGAGCTTGAATCTAAATTTGTGAAATTGATATATAACAATAACAAAATAATTTCATTTTTAAAATGAAAATGTTTCAAAAGGATGGCTGGCTATTTTACTAAGTATTTATAACTGTTGCTGTTTAATGCATATTTGTTTGTCCAGTGTTTAAAAATCGCTAAAAGTCATAGACCAATCTGCCAGGCTTTGGGCTCTGCAATTTAAAAGTTAATTTAAAATAGCAGTTAAAAGTGCCATTCTTCAGTAGCACATTTGAAGTCCTAGAAAAAGCTCGCAAAATCGTATAAAAGATCCTGAACATCTGTTGATTTTGTGAGTGGCTAATATTTGTGAGCATATTTTTTCTGTAAATTGAAAGATAATCTAGATTTATGGAGAGTAAAACAAAAGACTAAAAAGGAGAGAAAAGATAGCCTAATGGATCACAAGCAAAAGACTAACAGCATGAGAATCTTAGTCAGTTATCCTTTATGCTTTCCTCTTTCCTTTCTGCTCTGTTTGCTAGAAATTCTACCAAGGTGAGGAAGAAAAGTACCCCATTTTACAAGCAAGAAAAGCTATCAGTAGTCCTGATCACTGTCTGGAGCCATGATGTGAGCTGCCAAAACTGAAAAATTTAATGTCTCTGCAACACTTCAAAATGCCTGTGTGTATGGTGTGTGGGAAAGGGACAGGTCAGGCCTTGCCCGGTGAGACAGTGAACTGCTCCTTACCTCACCCCCAGAGCATCCCAGCCCTGCAGTGAGGTCCAGTCATAGACACAGCAGAGGCAGTGCTGCACGGAGATCCAAGCCCAGCCCTATAGTGGAGCCAGTCATGGACACAGCAGAGGACAGTGCTCCATTCTCCCCATCCCTGACTCCAAAGAAACCTGCTAGGAGATGGAAGGCCCAAGAAAGCCAAAAGAATTAACATTCCTCTTAGAATTTCTATAGATTCTGTCTTTCTTCTTTTTCTTCAAAATAACTGCTCAACCAATATCTCTCCACATTAGTGTTGTTCCTCAACTAACAAAGCTTACTCCGAACTTTTATACTAATATATAAACCCACCAATTTTCGGTTTTGCCAGGTAGTTTATACCCTGGCCCGAAGTAAGTAAACTAAAGAAGAACCTTTCTACCATTGTAGAGACCATAATGAATGCCACTGCAGATGCCATAAAAGCACAGCAAATCAAGATAAGCATCTCACAATTAACTATAGATTTGCTGTATGCCAAAAGAGAAAGAGTATGTACAGTTATAAATACAAGCTGTTGCAATTATGTTAATCCTAACTTAAACAAATGTATGTAATAGTTATTTGTGTTATTGCATTGTTATTTACTGTCTGCAATAGTAGTTATTGTTGTCTGATATTATGTACTTGAAATTGCGATGCTTATATTCAATGGCAAAAGTATAAACTTAAATATGAAATAGAGAAAGGTATTTACTTTCATGACATACAAGATTTGTAAAGAATTACAAATTACAAAAGAAAAGGGGGGATTGAGACTCTGAGCTTTTTGCCCCCCTTCCACCAGCACAGGCGCTTGTCTGTGGCCTCCAGGGCAGAAGGCTGAACTCTTAATTCAAATTCAAATCGTAGGTAACAGCTCTGGCCTGATGGCTTATCAGCTAAGCATGCATTTGAAACCAGCACAGAAACCACTGAATCATCCCATGAAGGACTGTCACCTTGGAGGGGGCTTTGGGGGTCTCCAAAGACCACCAGGATATACGGAGCATGCGTGGTGCACATGCTAATGATATTAATGACTTCTGAGAAATGATTTGTATAACCACTCCTATCCTGAAGAATGTAATTAATATTCATGATTTTACCTATAACTCTGTGTCTTTGGGGTACTGAGGTATGTGTGTTTGGTGGAAACAATCCCCACACATCCGGTGCACCGAATAAAGCAAATACCCACTTCTCTGACTTGGCCTCTGAAGTGTCTCTGAGCTCGATTGGGGCGAATCAGTTGCAGCAGAAAATTCGGGTGGGATGTTGCTCATGAGATTGGACCCACGCCAAAGAAGTTCCCAGAGGACTGTCTCTCGTGGGAAGGACCCCTGGCTAAGTAGAGAACCTCTTTTCCTGATTGGACTGACCAGAGGACCCCTCAACCTGCCCCTGTCTGTGTTGCTGGTTTAGAAAGAGGGAAGGAGGGGGGGGTGAGTGCTGAGATTGCTTCTTAAGAGGGTGGGGGTGAGAGCAGAAAAACTGTGGAGAGAGAGAGAAACAAGTAGAGATAAAGAGTATTTGTAGTAGAAGAATTGTGGTGATGAGTAAATTTGAGAATCTGCTCTGTGGACTGAAAAGAGACCCCACACCCTGCCCCTCCCCCCCCCCAACCCGGCTTGTTGACTGTAAAAGAGGAAAGGGGGTGAATACTATAGGTTCTTAAGAGGGAGGGGGGAATGAACAAAAACTGTATGAAAAGTTTATTTTTGTCTGCATTTATCCTCCAACTCTGTTAGGTAATTAAACACTTTTTGCAACTTTAAGCTTGAAGCCTGTTTGCCCTTTTTCTGTGCGTCCTCCTGGCAAGGTCCTGTCTCAAACCCATGACAGGGACCCAACTGCAGAAAATCACATCTCCTGAACTATTTGCTGAAACATGTCAAAATTGCATTGTTTGTATCAACTCTCATAGCACTTCTTGGGGTTCTACTATCCTGAAGAATAGAAAATAAAGGGTGTACATTTGAACAATGGGTTTTATGAAAGCATGAGTTACTCATTCTTCATAGGCATGTAAGTCTTTTTTTTGTGAATCTTACCATGGATACTGCTGCTGCTGCTATTTTACTCTGTGTATGGAGTTGCATAAAGCTTTACTTGTATATAGATGCAACCAAAAAGTCTCATGGCTATATTTTCCCTCCCCCTCTATAGACAACAAATGTTGGGGAGAGAAAAATGTATCTGCAAACACAAATGCAGCCCTAGAAACAAACAGTAATGAGAAGAACTATCCTTCATGCATGTTGCGAACATGAGGTGTCAGTCTTAGATATAAACTGGTTGCTCTTGTGCAGTCAACAGTCTGTACATAGCAGCTGGCATGGTCTTCATAGGAATCTAGAAGGTAATAAAATGTGTTAATCAATACTCCTATTAGGCATGCTACCAAACATGAGTGTCCATAGTCCAGGGAGCACTAGGGAGGAAACTAGCTGAGGTAACATAGGACAGAAGGAAAAGGAAAAGCCTGAGAATTTTCATATCCATACTAAGGTCTGGGGAAAAAGGATTCTCTAAGGTGTTGAGTATGTACCAATTATCAGTTTTATCTGAAGTTGTGGACACTTCAATAATAAGAAAACCCTTGGTGGTTCTCATTCTCACTTCTAGTATTTATATTTGAACAATAACAACCCAAAAGAGGCAATGATGATGAAATATGCAATACTGTCTAGGCATACTGCTTGCTCCTACCTCACCAACAGCATTTGAGAGAATGTGAACAATTTTCTCATGAGATGTTGCTACAACACTCTGCCCATTGATTTCAATGATACGATGGCCAACTCGCACTCCTCCTCGTTCTGCTATACCTCCTCTCATAAGGCTACAGATCTGGAAGGGAAAGGACAAAATTATCACAGTTTTGATGTGGAACAGAGGCTTTTGACCACAAGTGATAATTCAGTATTTACATGCATCTGTCTGCAACAAAGTCTAAAATGTAGTGAATCACTCATTCAAAGCAACATTTATTAGCAATTGAATACTACACATTCTCTTCCAAAAGAAACCATCTATCTGTATTATACTTGTTACTTCATGGTTTGAAAATTTAAGAGTGTATGAAGAGTCATAGTTTACAAAAAGTTCAAAGTGCATAAGCCTTGCATTGAGAATCAAAGACTTTTTTTTGAGACCATAGACAATATTTTGGTCAGAGATACAAATGCTACAGACTGAAAGCAGCCTTCTTTAACTGCAATCAGCCCTTTTACTCCTCTGATTGATTCTAAAGCTATGAAATAAAGTGTCTTTTCCTACTTTTGACTGGGAAAAAAAGTCAGATGAATAACTTTGACCAGTTCAGCTTTGATGTCTTAGACTCTGCTGCAGTGAGGGAAAAAATACAATTAATTACATATGTAAACTTTAACATATAAAAGCATCACCAGATGGTATGGAATCTACTTACAATCCCGTTCTGTACACTGAAGCCTAACTGGTATCTGAGGTCAGGTCTCCTGATCAAGACTCTGGTGACTGGAGGACATCTAACTACATTCAGTTTAACTTGGGCTTGGTTTTTCAAACCCTGCAAAAAATAACAATCAGCATGAAAAATGCTGACAAAGATGGGGTGAAACAATTAAACATGAGCACTAGGAAAAACAATACTTGGAATGTTAATATAGGAATAAGCCTGAATAAGCAATTCTTTGAATGTATCATTATGAAACAGGATGATTCTTGAATACCAGACACAAGCAACAAGATGCTCAGTGAATTGAATGATGCAGTTTAAGCCTCTTCTTGTCAAGAAGCTAATTTGGCTGTTTTAAGAAATCTAGCTTCCTGTTGGTAATTTCTTAATTTGAGAATGCAAATTACTGTTCTAAATGAAGCAAAGGAAACAAAAAGCAGGTCTATGCAGTTGACCAGAAAACTGCCAAACATTCTGTCTGGGAAATGAAATTTAAAATATGCAGCTAAAGTAGATAGTTACAAATAAGTGGCTTTCCTGGTGTAGTTATATTCAATTTTGTAATGCAAACATCAAGTCTGTATATTAAGCAATACGCATATTTACATTACCCCTCCCTTCTAAACTGGATTTATCCCATTCACTATTAAATCTTTGCTACCAGAAGAACTACATGAAGAAGGAAAACCCAAACATAAAAGTGGAGATAATTGTAGAGTCTGACCATTACACATATTCAAGCATTCAGAGGTGTTTCTTGTAGATAAATCCAACTCCTGTGTTAGATCCCCTTTTTTCTATAGAACATGTAGAACTGAACACACATTGCTCTTAAACATTGCATTTGCACACATTTAGCCTTCAATAAACAGAACATATGGGAAAGAGATGCTATGTAGAGAGTGCAGTAGCTTCAAGCTTCAATTATGTTCACATTTATCAATTCCAACACCTGCTTTTGAAATTCTTTCAGATGCACAAAGTCAAATATGGGTCCCATTGAAAACAATGGGTTGTCTGCCATGGACTTCAACAAGATTAGGATTTCATTCAGAAAAATAACTCCTATTACAGCTGAGGTCTCTACATGCACTTTGCTGCTGCTGATATTGTTGAGTCTAACTCTAGACTTGGTACCGACTGGACACTGACATTCTGCTGGGATGAAAAGTCAATGCTGTCTGGACATGACAGTTGCACATTCCCTGAATCTGTTTCTGATAGTAGTTAGCACCAGGTGCTTCTGAAAAAGACATAAGTAGCATAATACAATTAGGGAATAACTATCATATATGGAAAGTTTTTTCCTAGGTTTGTCAGTTTTTAAATGGTTTATAGTGAATTAGTAGCAAGGTTTGTATCTCTAATTTAAAAATAACCTTATATGAAGTACTTGCAAGATATTTTCCCCATCCATATAAAATGCTTATCTTTTTGTATCCTTATAGCATACTAAAAAAACTTGCAATCTTAGGATATTTCTGTAACATTGAAATATATACTTGGGTGACATGTTTCATTTGGGGGTTCATTTGTTTTGTCCAAAAATGTTACATAAACAGTTCTAGATGCATGGCTATAAAGACCTGCAAATGCATCAACTACCTTCTTAACAGAAAGATAAATAACTAGCAGTTCCTCTGGCAACAGCCTCATGTATCCAAAAAAAAAGGAGTGGAAAGGCTTCTAAAGGCAGAAGACAGCAAAGCTAGATTTTTGATTGTTTTCATTTTGAGAAAGGACTGAAGATTCTTAATGTGTTACAGCAAAAGTCCATCTGTATGAGAAAAGCATATACCAGTTTTAGAAATAAAACTGATATGGAATAGAAAGCAAGTATGACAAAGCTGATAACATGAAGGTTAGTGAGCTTAGTTCCACTAAAGGTGGCCCTGAGATACTTAAAGTTTTTTCTGCTTCAGGAAAAAAAGAGTGGTGTTGCCAAGGTTTTAATATACTGCATTCATAAGATAGCATTTGAATTCTCTGAATCCAGAATGGCTATCTCAGAGATTTAAATAATATACTGCTTGTTATATTACTTGTTAGTGCATGGTGCTTACATTTTCAGAAACCAGAATATCAGCTCTTTATAGCAAATTTTTCATTGCAAGCATTAAGAAAGGAATCCATGGGCAACAAAGATAGAATTATTTTGTGTATTACTAAACAAACATTTTTTTTTACTGCAGAACACCACTACCCAGCAGGGACATAGAAGGATTTCTATAGTTATATATAGCATTACATTGCATGTCTACATGCTACAATATACAGCAGTTCTGTGGCAATTGCTTATATTAGTAGGTAACCCAGAAAACAATTTAGCGGAATTTCCAACACTCTCAAAGGTTGCATCTTTCCCCCTCCTGAAACTTTGATGTTTAAATACCCCTTCTCTTGTATATTGCATCTACCCCAGAGGCTCTTCATTTCCAGCTGATTTGCCTGCTTTTTGTATTTACATGCTCTCATGTCAATTGAAAGAAAGTTCTTCCAATTAAAAAAATCTCACCATTTAGCCAAGTTCAAAGAAACATTATACTTTCCAATACACTGAAGTTGTTTCTACAGAAAATAAAGAGGTTTCATTTTTCTTTTAAAGTCAAAATTTAGGAAAATTGTAAAATATGTTTAAAAAAAAAGAAACAAGCTTTAAGAAAAAAAATTAGGCTAAAATTGTACCAATGCAGATTTCAGGCACCTTTGTCTCAGACTGTCCTATGAAGTTTAGGTGCCTCTAGATAGTAAGACATCTTCCTTTTGTATTCAAATATTCCCTTGGGGCCTGAAGTCCTGCCCTGTGCCCTGATCTAAGCAGCTAAATGCATAGTTCCCTTCTTAGGGCTCAGAAAAGAGGTAAAACAGAATTTGCCCTTTACTTTAAGGTCATCAAAATGAAACTCCTATAAAACGCACAAGATCAGAGTTAACAAACAACTAGTTCTATATTTTTGCCGTCCCAGTACTCCAATAAAGGTTTTATAACATGTAATATCCAGGAATGTTCTCTGTACCTTTATAATGCTCTGGCATGTTGAGAGTGGTAAGCCAACCAAACTGGTCCCATTAATTGACATGATCTGATCCCCTATATTTAGTTTCCCAGACTTCTCTGCTGGTCCTCCATGCATCATGTTGGCTATGATAACTGTAGGCAAAATGGATCCCCAGCCAGATTCCACAATCACTACACCTAGAATTTCTCCCTTTTGCTTTTCAATGTAAACCTAAATAATAAGAAAGAGAGTTTCAAACAAAAGTTTTTTTCTCATCTATGGAACTGATGATCCCACCCCCATATGTTTTCATAAAAACAAACACAGGCTTTTCATTTGCAAAATGCATTTCTTATTCAAAGACAAAGCACAATAGGGTATACAGTTTAACACAGTTTAGATGCCTTTAACCATCAAATAACATTAAAATTAGAGATTTTAATTCAACCCCCCCCCATCCCAAGTAGAAATCATCTGTTCATACAGATGGAGGGAGCTGATATAGAAGAAATCCTGACATGATGGACTTTGGTGGACAGAACCAAGTCAGGGAGGGATTTAAAGCAATTGTGACTGGGTTTTCAGAACCAATTATCTATGTGTTACAGTGCTACAGTATTTAATCTTTATTAACAAAACCAGCATCAAATATATAGCCTTTTTAATCCATGGTCAACCACTCTTATAAACCTCAGTGCCTCCAAAAATTTTATGCTGTCTACTGTATATTCACTTCACTGATGTAATGTCTCAAAAGTGAAAATTGTTTGGTAAAAAGAACACACAGACACAGTAAATCGTTCAACTATTGATAAATGTCACTGCTTACTCTTAAAACAGAATTGCCCATGGGATAAACCTACTGAGAAGGATAGAAATTACCTCAGTGAGGTTATTTATTAGAAGCACTAATAGCTTTCTAATCATTGACAGTACAGGCCTGAACTCAGGATACATGAGCTTAATGGTATTACGGGAAGAAAAAAGCAGAGACATACATCTTTGCAGTTTTCAGATTTGGAAAAATGAATCAGGTCATCATTGAACATGTCCTGGGTATTGAGCAAGTCACTATATTCCTTCTGGCTTAGATCTTCCGGATTGATTCCATTTGCCCTCAGAAATTCCTGGTAGGCCACACTAAATGCTTGACCTATAGACTGTGCAATCAGCTGTGCCTGTAGCAATTCCCAAAGAAGAAAAGAACATCAAACATTCCAATGGTTTCATTCACTGACACATTCGCTGTTAGAAACATGCTGCACAATGGTTGATGCCTACAAGGTAAGCAACTGTAATAATATTATTTAAAAATTAACCTAACATAATAAATCAAAAAGCAAAACAGAACATCAACATAGTCATCCGTGCAGTGAACCCAGATGAGCAAGTAACTCCACATAAGAAACATGAGTAAAGCCTTCTTTTCACAGATAAGTACTGCTAACATAAAGGTATACCCATTGCATTACTTGAAACTGAGAATCCAGAGGGAGAACTTGAGCTCTCACCAGTTGCATCAGCTGCATGATCATAAGTCCATGGGGCCTGATGGTATTCATCCGAAAGCACTGAGACTCTGGGAGGTGCCCCCTGACTGGAAGCTATCCAACGTTATTCCAATTTACAAGAAGGGCAGGAGGAAGATCCGGGAAAATTACAGACCTGTTAGACTAATCTCAGTACCTGGGCAAATTATGGAGAAAATCATACTACGAGGATGGGGGGAATAACTTCAGCTGATCCTTCTGAAACCTTTAATTAAATCAGAAGGAAAGACTAATAAAGAAAAAAAGCTTAACACACCCATTAAAGTAATGTATCAGTAATCCTTATGGCAATATTAGGGAATGGAAGCTCCCTTTAAAAATAATCTTCCTTGATGGATGCTCGCTCTTACAGATCTTGAGCTGGCATATGTAAGCTGTGGCAACAATGTTCTTTTAGAATCTGCCCCTCACCGTCTTAAAAAAAATTAAATTTACTTGAAAATCCAAGTTCTGTATAAAGTCAATTTGCAAGTAAAACACAGGGTTCCATTTTGCAAAGAGAAAGGAAGTTCTGCTTTGATGAAATATTATTATGCAAGTAATGAACAAGCCAAATGGGATTATTTGCTATAGACTTTCATGTCTGTCAAGATGTGCTCACATTTTACCTCCTAGAAAAATCACAAGATAAAATTCTTACATCCTCAGACTCAAAGACGTGGCAAATCATTTTGTGTTGCCTTTTTCCATCTTGGGAGGCATGAGATGCTTCCACATTGCCCTGGGAATTTGATTGCAGCATTCGTCTGCGAGCCATCAGGACAACTATATTCCCTATATCCACAATGTAAGAAATGGTCCTCAGGGGGTGATCCATCATAGTTTCCTGAAGGATTGAAAAAATGTATCAGATGCTATTTTAAGCAGATTTTTATTGCACTTTTGGTGTTTTATGAAGAGATTATTGGGAGTATTACACATTTATTAAGTAAATGCCTACAAACTGGAAAAAAGTATCTTGTATGAAAGGAGGAACCAAGAGGAAACAACAGCCTCACTTTCAAAAAAAGCAAACCAAAGAAAAGCACATTTTGAAAATGTGGAAAAGAACACAAAGACTTGGGTGTCTTGGCCTTAACACACAACATGCTGAGGACTTCAAATTATTTATCATAATCAAATACTTCAAGCTTGTCTGGGGACAAGCTCATACTTGTCATATTATGGCACTAGGCTGCCTAGAGTGCTGTATTATGTGAACCAAGCTTCTTACCTTTTGGGCTGACTGCAATTAGCATACCTGCCAAATCAGTCAGAGAACTCTGATAACCTCCATGTATGACGTGGTTCTCGAGCATAGATTTCTGACCAGCAAGTCTTGGAGGGAACTATAAGAGCCAGCACTCCATGAAAGTCAGATTTTGGCAGGTAGATCAATGTCTATTTCAAAGGACTATTATTATAATACTAACAAGGCTTGACCAGCAAAGCTGCTTCTTTGTCCATACCTGTGTGTCTGCATTCAATACTTTTATTCTCTGTGTAGAAATGAAGAGGTCCACTTCAGTCACGGGTTGCGATTCGCCTTCTGGAGCCTGCAAATAAATGGAATAGAGTCAGTAACATTAGTGAACATCCTTAATAATTATATTAGACCACAAACAAAAAACAGGCACCGGAACAGCAATTCAAAACAAAGTAATAGATTGCAGAAGCTAAACAAAAATATATGGAAACACTGTATTGGATACGAAAGTTGGTTAGATGCAATTTGTAAAATTTTGAATCCCATAAAAACCACTCTGACCTCCCTTCCCATACAGGGGCTTAACAGAGACTGCTCAGAATAGGAAAAATGTGTAACACAAGTGTAATTAAAAAAAACTTATAGTACAGTTCTGGTGAGAGGCACTGTCAGACAATATGCTATTAATGTGCAAACTCCCTCCAGAAGCCATACCTTTGTTAGCAAAAAGCAAATGCTTTCATTTTTAAGTGCCTTTAAAAAAAAAACAGATGACTATTTAAGAACTCTATGATCATGACATATTAATAAAATATTAGTCAATCAGCATGTAATTGTGTCTATACTTTTTTCCTTTATTTGAAATAGCTGTGAATCAACCAAAACACTCCCTATACAGGAATAAAAAAAGCAATGTTTTTTCACTTTACCAGTTTTCAGAATAAAACCTTTGACACATATGTCCTATTTCTTTGGTATGCATTTTTGGTACTACCTGTACCCCTTTGATAAATCAAATCTTCACCTTATTTCTAACACAAAATTGCTAATGATAATCAATGGCTATTGATGGCCAACCAGGTGATTGATTTCTGAGAAATGTTAACTGATATGGTAGCTCAGAAATAAATCTAAAAACCCTTACCGAAGGGAGAAAAGAACAAGAAAAAACCCCTCAAAAACACAACAAAACAAACAAAAAAACAGATGTAACATCAATTGGATGGTGGTTGTACTGCACCTTCTTCCTGCCTTTGGCTAATTTCTGGGCCATCTGTTTGGCATGTAATAAACAAAGATGGAAAATAAGTTAGAGAAGAACTTGCAAAGACTCTTAAGTCAAACAGGAATATAGGCACTAATGACAGGGCTCAATCTATTGTTCTGAATTAGTCTTTTCTTAGATTAATTTCCTCCTTTTTTTTTGGTTTTAAAAAAAGCTTCATGTTTATCAGCTTTTAAAAAAATAAAATTAAGAGAGATCTTCACCAAGAGAGTATATAAAAGTTTTTTTTCTACCTAAACATTACTCTGAAGAAACAGTTTCCTCCCCCACTCTCCAAGAGCCTTTCCTCATTTACAGCAGTACAAATTAAGAGTGGCTCCTTCAAAGTAAAATCAGCATAAGGTGCAAGAAAAGAATCCTACCCATTATTATTCCTACATTTTCATATTTCAAGAATTTAAATACAAATTGCTTAATGTTCTCACACACACATGGAATCATAAATCCCAAATCATGCAATCTTTACTCCAAACACAGAAATATATTAAACTTTCCTGAAAAAAAACATAGAAGTTATATCTGACTGAACCCTTTTGCCCCCAACTACATCTCCTCCTATGCAAACACACCAATGCATTTGGAGACCAGGTATTTCTGTGAAACCTTCATAAGGATTTTTCTTTACCATGACCTTCTGCCAAGAATGAAGAAATTTCATAAACTTTACTTCATAAACACCTAAAATGATCTCTTCTAAAATTATCTCTTATAATGAAGCAGTATTACTTTAACTCTGCTTTATACCCAAAGATATTTCATCATAATACCATGAAAATATCTTATGTACTATTACTGTGACAAGTACAGTGATTGAAAATAAGCACCACTGACATTCCATTGCTTTTAAGTTGGGTAAAATATAAGGCCAAGGACTCTAAAGACTCTTAAGTTGGTGGTTTCATTAAGGGGTGGTGGGAATTGGGTGGGTGGGCAGTACTACAGCAAGTTGTCAGCATTTGGAGTCCACCAGGAAGAATTTGATATTCATGTTGGTGGCTACTTCCTCACTCCAGCAGAGCCAATCCCTGGCAGCTCCAGATGGACATGCCACTGGTCAAAGCTGGGCCAATTAGAAATTGCCGTGATGCCTCTGTGATAACATATTTTAGAAGAAGAAGAGGCGAAAAATTTTTTGTGCAGTTGTAATTGTGGACAGAGTGGGATGGGAACATGTGAGAGGAACAACTCTGTAGACACCAAGGGCAGTGGAGAAGGAGGGGAAGGAGAGGAAGGAGGTGTCTGCACCCTGTGGTGAAGACCATGGTGAAGCAGCTGTGCCCCTGCAGCCCATGGAGGACCATAGGGATGCAGAGATCCACCTGCAGCCCATGGAGGAGCCCACACCAGAGCAGGTAGATGCCTGAGAGGAGGCTGGGACCCTGTGGGAGGCCCATGCTGGAGCAGGGTCCTGGCAGGGACCTGCAGACCCATGGAGAGAGGACCCTATGCTGGAGCAGCCTGTCTTTGAAGGACTGCACCCTGTGGAAGAGTGACCCATGTTGCAGCAGTTTGGGAAGGACTGTTGCTTGGTGGATGGACTCACACTGGAGAAGTTCATGAAGAACTATCTCCCACAGGAGGGACCCCACGTTGGAACAGGGGAATGACTCCTCTCCCTGAGCAGTGGAAAAAACATCGTGTGATGAACGGACCATAACTCCCATTCCTTGTCTCCCTGTGACGCTGGGGAGGGAGGTAGAGCTGGGGTGGGGGGAAGGTGTTTCTAAGTGTTTATTTTACTTCTCGTTACCCTGCTTGGATTTTGTTTAGTAATAAATTCACTTCATATCTTTAAGTTGAGCCTGTTTTGCCTGTGATGGTATTTGATGAGTGATTTCTCTTGGTCCTTATCTCAACTCATGAACCCTTCGTTAAATTTTCTCTCCCCTGTCCAGCTGTGGAAAGGAGTGAGAGAGCAGCTTTGGTGGGTGCTTGGCAGCTCCAACCCACTATAGGTCTCTTCCAACTCAAACCATTCTATGATTCTATGATATTACCTGGATGGGAGGAAACCAATGAAAAGGACCATCAGTTAATTGTTAACACCCTTGAACCACTTAAAGACAATGTTTCTTTAGCTCTTGGTTGTATTCAAGCCCAATTGTAAGTGCAAACTATGACAGGAAGGTGAAGATGGTACCTTGCCTGCTGAGATTAGAAAGATAATTTAGGATAATGCCACTGAGTTTGGTGAACTTTACCTATAGCCCCAACAATGCCTTTGTGTTTAACAGTGTTTAGTGCTAAGATGTATGAAATTTATCCCATCACTGCCTTAGGATTAATTCACAATGGAACTATACTGTACCCTATGGAACATAGGATAGGGACCCATAAAGCAGAAAACAAAAAGAAAACTATAGATGTGTCCTAGGTTGCAATATAGATGTAGTTTTCTATTACCACCAGCTGTGGGCCGTTAGCTGCTATCAGCTGCTAATGACCCACTCCGGATGACAGGCAATGGGCCATCCATTAGCTATTATCAGCTGCTAACGACCCACCCCACATGACAGGCAATGGGCCATCAGGGACCCACCGTGTGACTCATGGACTTATCTCATCCCATTGTGGGATGCTCTGCCCAGGAGGGAGGAGTCAGGTGTTCCCACGTGGATATAACCTGGCCTTGGAACTGCCTGAGGTAGCCCTGTCTACTGGGTTCCCAGAGGACGAGAGCTACACTGGATCTTCAGCTGGAGACTAGACCTTCACAGGATCACCGCTTCAACTGGACTACTTCAGTTGGACTGCTACCACCACCCTAACAGGGTGTTAGGTTGTATCTGACTTTGTCAGTGCTTTTTCCTTGTATTATTTCACTTATTTTTACTTTCAGTCTTGACGTGTGATCTCCCACTGGTTTGTTTTCAAACCAACACAAGATGTTGACACATGCATTATGCAGGAACAACAATAGTTTATTTGTGAAGGAAATACAATAAAGGCTCAAGACATTTGTCTTGACACCAAGCAAAACATGACATTTTGAGATTCGACCAGGTGACAGCCCAGAAACCATGTTTGTGTATATAGGCAAGGGATGAGTTTGCTTGGGAACACTTTGTGACCATGTAGTTGTAGACAGTCCGTTGACAATAATTAAAAATCATTCTAACTTTTGCATTTGTAAATTTATTAATTGTGAAAAATGAGGTTCAGTCTTCTATTAAAATTTAAAAGTTTAATAAAGGACAATAGGGGACAAAAACAAGAAAGCAAAAGTAACAGCGCTGGGTGCTTGGCACTTAGCCAGAAGCACACCTGTCACTGATGCAGACACTCTTTATATACCTTTCCTATTACATCAGCCTAATACATATTCATAAGAAATTTTACATATTTACACTTCCCCCCAAACGAGTTTGCATGTTCCAGGACCTGTTTAGCATGGCCCCTCCTCTGATCTGCCTTTTTTAGAGCATGCACAGTCCTCTTGGCTGTGGTCTCGGTCAGTCGTGCTATCACCCCCAGCTTGAGCTCTGTTCCATGTTCTCTGCAGATGACAGTTGCTGATAGTTGAAATGTCAGTGGCAGGAGTCTTCATCATACCGTTCATTGGATGTTATCCAACCAAGCAGGTGCTTCAATTATTGTAAGTTAACCACAAGTATTCTAAAATAACCATATCAGCTATTTCACCACTATGTCTAAGTTTAGTTAGTAACAGAAATAAAGGCACAACTATATCTTTATAACAAGGCTACTTTTGTAAGAATTCGAATTATACATATAGCATCCATTTTAATATTTGCAAAAAGCCAATATTATAATATGTATTTATCACATTCATGTTAAGGGTTGTGATTTTAATTATTCAGCTCTGGTTATCTCTTACCAGTTGTCGAAATCTAATTACACCTCGATCCTGAGAAAGGAGTGGTCAAATAGGTAAACTATCAAGTTAACTATTGAGAGACAGAATATGTGAATTCTAAAAACCCAGAAAAACAGGATTCCCTTAATCTTATCAAGATAAGAGGGGCAAAAGAATCCATTTGAAGCCAGCACAAGAAACCGCTGAATCATCTCACGAAGGACTACGCATGCTCCAGAAAGAAAGGTGAAAAGTGCATTGGGACCTTCATCCTAGAGGGGTCTTTGGGGGTCTCCAAAGACCACTGGGACATACGGAGCATGCGTGATGCACATGCTAATAATAATAAAGACTTCTGAGAAATAATTTGTATAACCACTCCTATCCCAGGGAATGTGATAAATATTCATGAATTTTACCTATAACACTGTGTCTTTGGAGGTACCAAGGTGTGTGTGTTTGGAGGAGTGAACTCCCCCACACCTGGTGCACTGAATAAAAGCAAATATCCATTTCTCTGACTTTGTCTCTGAAGTGTCTCTGGTCTCGCTTGGGGCAAATCAATCCAAGCCTTACACCCTACTCCCATTGGTGTGAACCTCATGCTGGTAAAGAAACTGGTAAACGTGAGGACTTGAGATGACTGTTTAAACAAGCACAAGAAAAGGGACAGAAAACTTTGATTACTGTCCATCGCAATGTGGAAGAAATTCACTGAATAATAGAACGAGTGAAGAAAGACAGGGAATGTCATTGGTGTTGTGATAAATACATATCATAATGTTGGCTTTTTGCAAATATTACAATGGATACTATGTGTATTATTTTAATTATTTTCTTACAGAGGTAGCCTTGCTGTGAAAAATTGCTGTGTAATGATGACTAAGGTCTTTCTTTCTAGTGCTAGCTGAGCTTAGACGTAGTAGTGAAATAGCTGTTATAGTGTTGTTAGAATGCTTGTACTGTCTGCTTGAACTGGATAACATCCCACAAATGGACCCTGCCACTGCCACTCCAACTATCAGCACCTGTCACCTGCAGAAACCACAATCTGGGAGTGATAACAGTTCCCAGAACATGCAAACTAGTTGGGAGAAAAATATGAATATGCATAACTGTTTATGAATATGCATTAGCCTGAAGGGTATGTAAAGGGTGTCTCTGTCCATACCAGGTGTGCTTTTTTGGCTGAATGCCAAAGCACCCAGCACTGACCTTTTGCTTTTATCTGTCCCCTATTGTCTTTTATTAAACCTTTTTAATCCTAACAGGAGAGTGGACCTCGTTTTTCACCGTGGGACATTTTATTTGCATGGTCATCAACAGCAACAGGAATTCGTAACAAGATGTTGCACCCTGTGATTGTTCTTTTAATGTTAACCTTTCTTTCATTTTGCTGATAGGTTTGTAAATTAAGTTGTGGGGACTTATAAAGAGATTACCCACAAATCTTAGAAATAGCTTATAGAATGCATTTGCCCCTTTCTCTTTTCTTTTCTTTTCTTTTCTTTTCTTTTCTTTTCTTTAAGATCACCAAATCTATATCAATGTTTAAGCCACTGTGTGGTGTAGAACCCTAGAAGATAAGGGGGCTAATGTGTATGTGCCAAACACCAATAGTCCAATAGCCGTGAAGTCACGGTATTAACACGCTGTGAGAAAGAACAGGATGTGACTGGAGAAAGGGGCCATACAGACGTAGAGGCAGCACCCAGGAAAAGAGTTAGAAAGGAATTTAATAAGAAGATAGGATAGACTGTGCTAATAAGGTGAGAAAGATTCTCTGAGCTTTTGCCCCCCTTCCACCAGCACAGGCGCCTGTCTGTGGCTTCCAGGGCTGAAGGCTAAACTCTTAATTCAAATTCAAATCGTAGGTAACAGCTCTGGCCTGATGGCTTATCAGCTAAGCATGCATTTGAAACCAGCACAGAAACCACTGAATCATCCCATGAAGGACCTTCACCCTGGAGGGGGCTTTGGGGGTTTCCAAAGACCACCAGGATATACAGAGCATGCATTGTGCACATGCTAATGATATTAATGACTTCTGAGAAATGATTTGTATAACCACTCCTATCCTGAAGAATGTAATTAATATTCATGATTTTACCTATAACACTGTGTCTTTGGGGTACTGAGGTATGTGTGTTTGGTGGAAACAATTCCCACACATCCGGTGCACCGAATAAAGCAAATACCCACTTCTCTGACTTGGTCTCTGAAGTGTCTCTGAGCTCGATTGGGGCAAATCAAACTGGCACCCCAGATGGGACCCTGACTCTGCTCGGCTGCCGGATCCTGGGGTAAGCAGACCTCCCAGTCGCGACCCTGAATTTTCAGGGGGAGCTCAGCTGTCCTCTGGCTCATGGTGGGAGTAGACTAAGGACCATCTGCACCAAATTAAGGTATTTGCTACTTTCAAAAGAAATGCGTGCAGGTCCGGGGTGCTAGTCCCCGAGGGTGGGTTGAGACTGGGTCTCCCAAAATTAGTCCCAGGCAAGGGGTTGGACCCCCGGGGTTGGACCCCGCTGTCAAGAGAAGGTACTTTTAAAAAGTTGGACCCTAGGGTTGGACCCCGCTATAGTGAACGGTACCTTTAAGAGGTTGGACCTCACTGTATTACACCATACTGTGATTTTTGTTCTGTCTGTTGTTATTTTGTTACTGTGTTACTGTCATTATTTTGTTGCTGTGTGAGTGTGAATGAATGAAACGTGTCACCGACACGGAGCCAGAGCGGAGCTCTATCTGCGTTTCTGTTCTGTGGTGACAGAAACGGCCAGAGAAAAGCGAAGCGAGTGGCAAAGAGTGAATGAGTATAAATCATAAAAACCGTTGGTTTGGAGTATCTGGAGGGGGAGCTGATTATATTATTGAAGGGAAAGATTTTAGCTGCTGAATTGAAAACACTCAGACCCCAACACCTTTCTAATATTGGTCTATTTGATTTTGCTTTTGAAATTCTGTGTTTTGTGTGTGGAAACAGTTGTGAAACTTAAACTTAGTGCACGTGTATTAATTGTGAGAGGAAGTGATATTGTCTATTTGCTCAAGTGCTTCTGAAATTTTTAATGTGTGTGCATGTACAGTGTGTGCAAAATTTTACCAGTGTTAATTGGTATTTTGCCGGCATATAAATTTATGCAAAAACGCCCGCGAGATAAAAATAACTAATTGAATCTAATAAGTACCTCTTTAAAACTCCTGTGTGTAGCTGCTGAAATATAGTTGTATAGAATGTTGTAGTAGATAGAGCTTGCAAGTAACTAGAGTAAAAAAGAAAGAAAAAGAAGGAAAAAGAAGGAAGAGAGGAGAAGTATTTCAAGACCCTCCCCCATCTTGCCTAAAATTTTGGCAGCTGACCCAGGGCGAGCTGCAGTGCCCTGTATCCTCCCCTTTCGGAGCGGCGGGAGCTAGCACAGAGGTGCGGGGCTGGATGCACGGGCTGGGGGCCTGTGGGGAGGTGTGGAGCCGAGGTGGAGCTGTGGGACAGTTGTGAGCTCAGCACCAGGCAGTCCCTGACCCTGCCAGCCCCTGTGGCAGGGCGGCGGTGGGACACACCGATCACCTGTGGTGCTGCTGGCCTTGCCTGCTGAGAGCCTAGGAGGGGGAAGGGCTGCGTTTGGATACTGCAGAGGGAATGTTTAGAAATGTAGATTGTCTGTTAAGAGTTCTGTCTAGGTCACCAGAATGACTTTGTGGGACAATGAGCACCCCCAGGCAGTAGTGCGGGTAGGGGCTGGAGGAAGGGCTGAATAAGCCCTGAAGAAACTGGTTAGAAAGATACTGCAAATGTATGTAAGAAAGGATAAAAAAGGCAAAAGCAAAAGTGATGCCAAAGAGACACTGAAAGCAAAAATGTCTGTAGAAAAGATATACCAAATTTTGTAATTAACTATTTCAAAGTTAAAATCTCCTGCCTGGGTTACTCTGAGTTGCTGTTTTGGTTTTTTTGAACAAAGCTTTGCTCAAGTGCTTTTAATTCAAATTCTTTACCCTTCAAGCAGCCAGACAAATTGCCTTAAAAAAATTCAAATTAACTGCTGCAGAAGAAAAAAAAAATAAATTTAGAACTGCTGAGGAGAAGGTGGAGACAAGGTGTGTCTCTGAGCCACTGTCCGGGCTGTTCAAGCAGCCAAGAACGTGACAATGTGTGCTTAATTCAAGTCCCCAAGGGGGTTCAGTCCTTTCTGTATGGTTTGTTGTCATGGCAAGTAACTTTCGCAAAAAGCGTTCTTCCCCATGCTTTGAGAATTTGACAGCCACTTTTGGAGGACACGGTAGCCTGATGCTAATTTTGTAAGTTACCAAATCCAGTGGCTATTAATTGTCTCAGAATGTAGCCAGAGGCTGGCCGCACTGTCTGCAAGCTGTGCAGCCAAAGCCCTGATAGTAAATGAAGCCGAAGAGCTGACAATAGGAATATATCTCATAAGTTTCACACCAAGCTAAAGATTTATTAACTCAAAAGGCATCTGAGTAGATGATCAGTGCAGTTATTGTACTGTGAATCTTGTATAGTAAAACAAGAGTATTTAAGGAAAAAAAACAAAAAACAAGGGGTTTGACTCAGCCTCCTTGAAGAAGCTGAAAAAAACCCAGGACTGCACAGCATTCAGGTGATAAATCTCCAGACCCAGGCTAGGGAAGATTCGCGAAGCACTCCCTGGTCTGGGGAGAAAATGTATTTAGTAGTGAGTCTTCAAAAGTACTGGACGAGTAACAATTTAAAAAATACACTATCATTAATGAAAGAAAGTTAAAATAAGTAAAACATTGCCTCTCACATAGTCAGCTTGAGCAGCAGAGCTGTAAGTGCTTGTAAAGTCCTGCAAAGTATATCGAGATAAAATAGTGAATACTTTTACTAATTCTAAATATGCATATAGAGTAATACATGCATTTAAGAAATTATAAGGAAAAAAGAAGTTTATTAACCTGCAAGAGTAAAACATTAATTCATAAAATCTTAATTTCTCACTTATTAAAAACTTGATTTGTATAAGAATTTCCAATGGGGAGTTGAAAGAGGCAAGAATTCATCCTTCTCCCCACTCTAACATGTGTTATCACTGTGCAAGTTTGTTTTAACATCCTTCAGTGTGTCCTCATCAGATAAAAAGCTGTGTGAGACAAGGAACCACTCAAGCCACAGAAGCAAAAGAACTGTTGACTTCCCTCACGACTGTGAGATCTAAAGCCAGAGACTCCTCACCAATGTGAAACTCCAGACAAAGAGGACACAAAAGAACAATATTAGACAATATAATATACAGTAAATTGGTTAAAAGCTGCAACGCCAAAACGAAACACATGAAATGGTTTTGTTTTTTGTATTTCCAGAACAGTGTTATCCACAGTCAGCTATCCTAGGAAAACCTTGTAATAACTGTAATGGCAAGTATAGCTTCAGATGCAAAGGGGTAAGTAAGCCAGAAAAAAAAGAGAAAGCTATATGAGCTTAAATATAAATTTGTAAAAATTGAAATATAACAATAACAAAATAATTTCATTTTAAAATGAAAAGGTTTTAAAATGATGGCTGGTTATTCTACTAAGTATTTATAACTGTTGCTGTTTAATGCATATTTGTTTGTCCAGTGTTTAAGAATGCTAAGCCCCACAAACGGAAAATACTGCCTTTGAAAAATCGCTAAAAGTCATAGACCAATCTGCCAGGCTTTGGGCTCTGCAATTTAAAAGATAATTTTAAATTTAAAGTAGCAGTTAAAAGTTCCATTTTTCAGTAGCACATTTGAAGTCCTAGAAAAAGCTCGCAAAATCATATAAAAAGATTCTAAACATCTGTTGATTTATGTGAGCAGCTAATATTTGTGAGCATATTTTTTCTGTAAATTGAAAGATAATCTAGATTTACGGAGAATAAAACAAAAGACTGAAAAGGAGAGAAAAAGTAGCCCAATGGATCACAAGCAAAAAACTAACAGCATGAGTCTTAGTCAGTTATCCTTTATGCTTTCCTCTTTCCTTTCTGCTCTGTTTGCTAGAAATTCTACCAAGGTGAGGAAAAAAGTACCCCATTTTACAAGCAAGAAAAGCTATCAGTGGTCCTGATCACTGTCTGGAGCCATGATGTGAGCTGCCAAAAACTGGAAAAATTAATGTCTCTGCAACACTTCAAAATGCCTGTGTGTGTGGTGTGTGTGGGGAAGGGACAGGTCAGGCCTTGCCCTGTTGAGACAGTGAACTGCTCCTTAGCCCCAGAGCATCCCAGCCCTGCAGTGAGGTCCAGTCATGAACACAGCGGAGGCAGTGCTGCACAGAGCTCCAAGCCCAGCCCTATAGTGGGGCCAGCCATGCACACAGCAGAGGCAGTGCCCAATTCTCCCCATCCCTGACTCCAAAGAAACTTGCTAGGGGATGGAAGGCCCAAGAAAGCCAAAAGAATTAACATTCCTCTTAGAATTTCTATAGATTCTGTCTTTCTTCTTTTTCTTCAAAATAACCGCTCAACCAGTAGTGTTGTTCCTCAACTAACAAAGCTTACTCCGAACTTTTATACTAATATATAAACCCACCAATTTTCATAGTTTTGCCAGGTAGTTTATACCTTGGCCCGAAGTAAGTAAACTAAAGAAGAATCTTTCTACCATTGTAGAGACCATAATGAATGCCACTGCAGATGCCATAAAAGCACAGCAAATCAAGATAAAGAGCATCTCACAAATTAACTATAGATTTGCTGTATGCCGAAAAGAGAAAGAGTATGTACAGTTATAAATACAAGCTGTTGCAATTATGTTAATCCTAACTTAAAAAAGTGTGTAATAGTTATTTGTGTTATTGCATTGTTATTTACTGTCTGCAATAGTAGTTATTGTTGTCTGATATTATGTACTTGAAATTGCGATGCTTATGTTCAATGGCAAATGTATAAACTTAGATATAAAATAGAGAAAAGTATTTACTTTCATGACATACAAGATTTGTAAAGAATTACAAATTACAAAAGAAAAGGGGGGATTGAGAAAGATTCTCTGAGCTTTTGCCCCCCTTCCACCAGCACAGGCGCCTGTCTGTGGCTTCCAGGGCTGAAGGCTAAACTCTTAATTCAAATTCAAATCGTAGGTAACAGCTCTGGCCTGATGGCTTATCAGCTAAGCATGCATTTGAAACTAGCACAGAAACCACTGAATCATCCCATGAAGGACCTTCACCCTGGAGGGGGCTTTGGGGGTCTCCAAAGACCACCAGGATATACAGAGCATGCATTGTGCACATGCTAATGATATTACTGACTTCTGAGAAATGATTTGTATAACCACTCCTATCCTGAAGAATGTAATTAATATTCATGATTTTACCTATAACACTGTGTCTTTGGGGTACTGAGGTGTGTGTGTTTGGTGAAAACAATCCCCACACATCCGGTGCACCGAATAAAGCAAATACCCACTTCTCTGACTTGGCCTCTGAAGTGTCTCTGAGCTCGATTGGGGCAAATCAAAGGTGCAAGGAATGGCCAGACAAGCCAATTATTTACACTCGACTAATCCTTTCTATCCCCTTACCGCTCTATTTTACCACACTTGTGAGATAAATGAGTGGATAGTGAATGTTGGCTTTTGCATATATGAATTTAGCATTTATAAGTGATTCGCCCCAATCGAGCCCAGAGACACTTCAGAGACCAAGTCAGAGAAGTGGGTATTTGCTTTATTCGGTGCACCGGATGTGTGGGGAATTCTCTCCGCCAAATACACACCTCAGTACCTCCAAAGACACAGTGTTATAGGTAAAATTCATGAATATTCATTACATTCCCTAGGATAGGAGTGGTTATACAAATTACTTCTCATAAGTCAATAATATTAATAGCGATTTCTTGTGCTCAATGGCAAAAGGATTCCTTTTGCCCCCTTTTATCTTGATAAGATTAAGGGAATCCACAAGGCCAGAACTGACAGGCACCGTGCTGGTGGAAGGGGCAAAAGCTCAAAGAAACAAGAATGGTTGAAGTGCAAATAGATTTGGGTTTTCTATTTGACCACTCCTTTCTCATAAGTGATATAGTACTGTGTAAAGTAGCACTTAGATAAAATATAGTTATGTAGAAACTAAGTTAGAGTGAATTATAAACTATGTAATAGTTATAGCATACTAGAAATGTGGTAAGAAATACATGGTAATAGATGTCTTTTAAACTGATAAGCCACAAAGCCAGACATCAAGAAGCCCTGAAGGAAGGAAAAGAAATAGATCTCATGCATCCCAGGACATCTGTGATCTACATTCACACCTCCCAGAGAAAAGTGTCAACCATAAATTGAATTAAGGGTATAGACAACTTCAGCCTTCAACCCTGAAACATACCAGAAGACCAAGATGGGCTTCAGCCTGGCGGACAGGAACATAGAGGGAAGAAGAAAGAATGATTGAAGTGTAAATAGTTTTTTTTTTTTACTTAATGAATATGTAGCAGTTACAGAAAGTACTTAAGCACGCATTAAAATGAATAAGGCGCGGGACTGAAAATAAGGCAAACCAGCCACTCCCGCCCGGCCGTAAGTCTTTGTTCTCCTAATAAATGTTCAACATTATATTCCTAAAAATGCCGGCTTGTGAATTTGCTTATATCACTTGTTTCTCCCTAAACCTACTAGATCCATCTGTTTCCCTGCCTTTGGTAGTTTCTCTGAAATTCTCACAGTAAGTCCTGTGTGACCCTGTTGGGGGTTTGGGTTTCTCAGGGAATTTTCTCCCATCTAAAAGGAAGACGTGAGGGGAGGGAGTTGTCCGGGAGACGAATAGGGGCAATTAAGAAACAAAAGACATGGTCAAGCACTCTCACATACCACGGTAATGTCTCGGCCAGGGAAAACGAGAATTTGGGAGTCATGCCTGGGCGGGGGGAGGGGTTTTGGGAGTTGAGGCGTAAATACTTTGAGTGGTATTTGGGGGCAGGGTCTGGAACTCTTGCCTGGCGGGGTGGGGGGTTGGTTGCCGGCCCCTTTTTCAGCTCAGTGGTCGAGGAGAACTATGTGTGTTGCAGAGGGCGTTTGGCTGTTCCAGGGACATTGCTACAGTTTAGCTTGCCACCCCGGGTCTGCCTGTCTCTGCTGTTACTGCCCGCTGTTCTGGGGATACTGCTACAGTTTAGCTTGCCGCCCAGTGTTACTGAGACCAGCTGCTGCCTCTGCTGCCTGTGAGTTTTCCAAATAGGAGCCGCCTCCTGTCCTCGCCCAAGCTCCCAACACCACCTCAGGAGGTTTTCTGAGCCTGCTTCGGAGCGCCCCTGAGGCCATGGGGGAACCATCGAAGCCTCGCTGCCTCGCCCGGAGCCAACAGTAGTAGAGCCTGCCGGTTGTAGTAACTACACCAAAGGAGCAATTGCTTGACGGGCAGGAAAACGGCCGTTATTGGGTTTTCTGTTTCTTTTTTGTTGTTGCTGTTGTTGTTGTGGTTTGTCCGTCTTTATAAATATATATATACATTCTATTAAAGAACTGTTATTCCTTTGCCCGAAAGCCCCGTAATTTCAAAAATATAATAATTTGGAGGGAGGGAGTTATCTTTTCATGGCAGGAAGGTTCCCACTTTCCTTTGCAGACACCTGTCTTTTCAACCAGGTCAGACCCCAAAATGCTTTTCCCATGCATCCCATAATGGTTCCCACCCCCTACACAGCAACCACCATTAGATAGAAAAGTTATCTGAAGAGCTGATGAGTTGTATTGGGTTTGCATGGCCTGGTTTTTCATAGTGGGGAGGCTACAGGAGTGGCTTTTGTGAGAAGCTGCTAGAAACTTCCTCCATGTCTGGCACAGTCAATCCCTGGTGGCTGCAAAGGTGGACATGCTGCTGGCCAAGGCTGGGACAATCAGAAATGGTGGTAACACCTCTGTGCTAACATATTTAAGAAGGAAGAAAAAACAAAAAATGTTGTTGCGCAGTTGTAATTGCAGCCAGAAAAAAACTGAATGAGAACATGTGAGAAACACCATGCAGACACCAAGGTCAGTAAAGAAGGAGGGGGAGGAGGTGCTCCAGGCACTGGAGCTGAGATTCCTTTGCAGCTTGTTGTGAAGAGCATGATGAAGCAGCTGTCCCCCTGCAGCCCATGGAGATACACAGGGATGCAGAGATACACTGACAGCCCATGGAGGGGACCCATGGCAGAGCAGGTGGATGCCTGAGAGGAGGCTGTGACACCGTGGGGGCCCATGCAGAGAGGACCCCATGCTGGAGCAGCCTGTCCTTGAAGGATTGCACCCCGTGGAAGAGGGACCCATGTTGCAGCAGTTTGGGAAAGACTGTTGCCCATGGGATGGACTCAAGTTGGAGAATTTAATGAAGAAATATCTCCCATAGTAGGGACCCCACGTTGAAGCATGCAAACGACTCCTCTCCCTGAGCAGTGGAAAAAACAATGTAAGATGACCTGACCATTATCCCCATTCCCTGTCTCCCTGCAGCACTGGGGAAGGAGGTATAGCTGGGGAGGAGATGGGGTGGGGGAAGGTGTTTCTAAGATTTTATTTTACTTCTCGTTACCCTGCTCTGATTTTGTTTAGCAATAAATTCACTTCATATCTTTAAGTTGAGCCTGTTTTGCCTGTGATGGTTTTGATGACTGATCTCTCCTGGTCCTTATTTCAACCCATGAACCCTTCAAAAAATTTTCTCTCCCCTGACTGGTATGAGGGAGTGAGAGTGGCTTCGGTGGGTGCTTGGCATCTGGCCAGCATCAACCCGCTACATGAGTTCATCATAGCAATGAGTTCCATATCTGGAGACTGGGATGGAGGCTTTCCTGGGAAAGCCCTAGGAAAGACCTGGACAGGAGGTCACTTCCTGAGTCTGTAATTTGGGTTTCCCTGCCTGCCTTAGTGTCTCTGTGCTCCTCTGGTCTTGTGGACATGTGCTTTTGATGGGCTGACAGCTCCTGTGATGGGCCTGGGAATAGCTTGGGTAGGGTATTATTTGAGTTCCCCCACCTGCCATTGCATCTCTGGTTATTTGTGTGCATGCAGATGGGCTTTTGGTCATATAACATAACAGTAAGGAGTACTTTAATGTGGTGGTGGATGAGACCACCTTGGGAACTGCTGAGGGGCTGAGCTGTCCCACAACAGCTGGAATTTGCTGGTGGGAAAATCCTGATGTCTGAATACACCCCCTTGGGAATAAGATGGTCCCTCCCTAGACTATGTAAATCCTCCTATGTTGATTAGCTGTAACCTAACCCCTGACTCCACCCCTCCCTTCTCCCCATTGGTTGTGGTGTTCCCCCCGCCTTCTCTTCCCTGGCCCTCAGAGGATCCCTATTTCTAGGGAGACCTGGGGTCTCCCTTCCTCTTTCACCCTAGACTCCTTCAGAATAAAAACCTCTGGAATATCCAGCTGATTGAGCCCTCTGGATTCTTTGTCTCTGGTAACGCATGAGCTATCCAGCTCCTTGGGTGAGTGAGAATCTGTGCCTTACACTGGCTCGGGTGTGAGAAGGGTCTTTCTGTACAGCACCAGAGCAGTGCTGGTAGTAGTAATCTCACTAAAGCCTCAGAGATGCTTTCGGTAAACGCAGAGACCTGTTCCACCCTCCACCACCCACTGTGTTACTTTAAATATGCAGAACTAAATATATACACCATAGGTGGTCTAGAGGAAAAAATGACCTTGGAGTTTCAAGCACTGATGTGCTACTAATACAATGAAATAATACCAACAGGAGAATGGGAAGGAACTGTATACATACTTGTTCAAGGCAGGGAATAACTCTGATTACACAAACACACACACACCCTCACACACCCTCTCCCCCAGTGGAACAGCTCTTATTGCACACTGGTTTTCTATGGGTGTTTGTCAAAGCATGACTGTGGTTATAGAACCATAGAATCATTGAGGTTGGAAAAGACCTCTCAGGTCACTGAGTCCAACCATAAATCTAACACTACCTAGTCACCACTGAACTATGTCCCTAAGTGCCACATCTACATGTCTTTACATCTACATGTCATCCTCCAGGTATGGTGACTCAACCACTTCCCTGGGTAGCCTGTTCTAATGCTTGACCACCTTTTTGGTGAATAAATTTTTCCTAATATCCAATCTAAACCTCCCCTGGAGCAACTTGAGACTGTTTTCTTTCATCTTGTTGTGTCGCTGTTGAGCCGCTAGCAGAGAAGGAAAACCCGGATTCTCAGCGTAGCATAGAAAAAAGAGATTTATTATTTTGAATCTAACCTATACAAGCTTTTCAAAAATCACCTAGATTGGTCAGTCAGAAACCTCCCCCTAAGCCTGATTGGTCAAGCCTGAACTACCCAAATCTCAAAACACTGTTCTAACAACATCCAAACTTTATCTTTGTTTATAAAACACAAAAGAAATTCTCGTGAGAAAAACCTGTTCTAACCACATTTTTGGAAACAATATAACTTTTAAATTTTATTTCATCTCTCTAGTTAGGTTTGACTTGACTTTGCCTGGGGGAAAAGAGTTTTCTTTAGTTTTTAGGAGATATAGTATCACCCTACTGAGATGGGATTAACATACCACAGATTGGGAGCAACCTCGAAGATAACCAGAAAGATAAAGGCTATCAGCAGAACATCAGCGGGACATCAGTGGCTATCACAAACATCTACCCCAGGTGCCACCTCCAGCAGGGATGAAGGCATCTGATCCTATTGTGATAATAGCTGCAAGTTCCCCACACCCCTTTCTTAATGACTGTACTTGTCACCCATTGTTTTGCCTTTGCTTACTCCACGTAGTCCTAGCCACTCCCTCGGGTTTTCCCATTGGTTCCTGTATCCTAACTCCGCCCATGTACCTTCCCTGTGCCCAGAGGTCACTGGGCCAGTGTGCTGTCCCTGCCCCTCTGTGTTTCCCTATAAAACCCCTCACCCTCCGCCATCTTGCTGTCTATGCTCCACGTGTGTCTATGCATGTGGCTGTCTATGCACCACATGTGGCTGTGCATGTGAGGCCTTTGCCCACAAGGCATCTCTGCCTCGGGGAGGTTATTGGCCTCTGCTGCACCATGCGAATAAGCATCTTCCATGGACATAACGCATAGACCCTCCTCGCCTCCTTTATCATCGCCGGTTGTAGAAGCAGACAAACTAGAGCAAGCCTTATGGCTCCCTGGCCGGTGACAGCGCAGTGTCCAGCCCTGGGACAGAGAGTTTGGAGCACTGAGGTGCTGAACTGGGCTGGGTAGAGAAGCTCTAAGGTAAAGTCTCCTGTAACATCTTCCAAACTGCAACATGATCCAGGAAAGAATGATAAGAAAAACTGAAGAATGAAAAATCTAATTAGCATCAGAGGCGAGGAGATTCCGATCCAATGGGAGACTGAATATTGGGGGTTACTCAACTCTGGTCCAATGAACTTTGAAACAATGTATCTCTATGGGGTTTTGACTGTATAAAATTTGGGGGGAAATTCTCTAATGGTGTGTGTTCTTGGAATATTTTCCTAGGCACATCCTGGCCAGAAAATAAAGTAATGCCTGATTCTCTATCACTTCAAATATAGTGTTAGAGGGTTTTTATTTTCTTCCCGAGTTTCAGTGACAATCCTGTCACTTGTTACCTGGGAGAAGAGTCTGACACTCACCTAGCTACAACCTCCTTTCAGGTAGTTGAAAAGAGCCATAAGGTCTCCCCTGAGCCTCCTTTTCTTCAGATTAAACAACCCCAGCTCCCTCAGCCGCTCCTCATATGGCTTGTGTTCCAGACTTTTCAGCAGATTCCTTGCTCTTTTTTGGACACACTCCAGCACCTCAATGTCTTAGTGAGAGGCCCAAAACTGAACACAGGATTTGAGGTGCAGCCTCAGCAGTACCACGTACAGGGGGTCAATCACTTCCCTAGTCCTGCTGGCAACACTATTTCTGATACAAGCCAGCATGCCATTGGCCACCTTGGCCACCTGGGCCCATGCTGGCTCATGTTCAGCTGGCTGTCAACCAGCACCCCCAGGTCCTTTTCTTCTGAGGAACTTTCCAGCCACTCTGCCCCCAGACTAGCACTACAGGGAGTTGTTTAGACCCAAGTGCAGGACCCGGCACTTCACCTTGTTGAATCTCATACAATTGGCCTCAGCCCATGAATCCAGTCTGTCCAAATCCCTCTGCAGAGCCTTCCTACCTTCCAGCAGATCAACAATCCCACCCAACTTAGTGTCATCTGCAAACTGACTGAGGGTGCACTCAATCCTCTCATCCAGATCATTGATAAAGATTTTAGACAGAGTTGGCCTCAATACTGAACCCTGGGGAACACCAGATGTATTTAACTCCATTCACCACAACTCTTTGGGCTCAGTCATCCACCCAGCAAACAGTACAACCATCCAAGCCATGAGATGCCAGTTTCTCCAGGAGAATGCTGTGGGAAATGGTGTCAAAAGCTTTACTAAAGTCTAGGTAGACAATGTCCACAGCTGTTTCCTCATCCACTAAACAGGTCACCTTGTCATGAACCCATGCTGACTGGGCCTGATCATCTGTTTGTGCTTTATGTGCAGTGTGACAGCACTCAAGATGATCTGATCCATAACCTTCCCTGACATAAAGGTCAGGCTGACAAGCCTGTAGTTCCCCAGATAGTGCTTCCAGTCCTTCTTGTATATGGGCATCACATTTGCTAACCTCCAGTCGAATGGGACCTCCTCAGCTAGCCAGGACTACTGAAAAATGATTGAAAGTGGCTTGGTGAGTACTTCTACAAGTTCCCCAGTACTCTTGAGTGTATCCCATCCAGCCCCATAGACTTGTATGTGCCTAAGTGGTGTAGCATGTCACTAACCATAGTATATTTGAAGTCTAACCATTATTAGTCCAGATCTATTTATTACAGACAAAAGAAAGAATAATAGAAACTTTAAATTGTTATACACTCACTCTTTAGTTTCTACCCCTGTTCCTGTTCTTAATTGGGCCTAAAGTTGATGGTTTCATTCAGGGTGGGGGGAGTGGGGTGGGCAGGCAGTGCTACAAGAAGTTGTCAGCATCTGGAGTCCTTCACCAGGAAGAATATGATGTTCATGGTGGCTGCTTCTTCACTCCAGGATCCACTTGGGGTAATTTGTGTATATTTGCTAACATGCTTTAACAATCCTCACTCTTTCTTCATTGGTCTGCAGCTCCAGGTTACATCTGATGCTAGATATTATTTCAATAGTTTATAGCCACAGGGTCTCAGGAGACAAAAGTCTGTGCCCCATCTCTTATCATCTCATACCTGCACTCTTCTACATCATATCCCATGTCTCCAATTCTCAGGGCTTCTGCTATCATACCAGGCCTGTATTTCTCTATACTACATTATTATGTTAGAATCATAAAGCCACGGTGGCACCATACAAAATCAAATTATCCATATACACTTTATCAATTATAAAAATTGCTGTTACAGCTAAACCAATTTAAAACAAAGCTATGGAGGGATCAAGAAAAGTTCCGACAGAGCAGGCCTGACAAATGTCAGTCTTGAGGCCTTGCAAACTCAACAGAAAAATACCAACAGAAATACAGTATTACAGGACAAAAAAGTAACACTTTATAGATATTTATGACTAATTAGCATTAGGAGATGCAAACAGAAAGCCTGAATCATGGATGCACTCAACTTTTTATGTTTATGCTAACAACTTAAGTCTGCCAGATTTAATTTAAACCAGTGTGAAAGCAGCAAGCAAAACATTAGGTTCTGTTTGTTATTTGCAAGTAAACCCAAACGTCCTCACATTTCTAATAATCTTTTTCAGACAGAGAAATATGCTATAGTTTGCAATCAGCAGACTATTGCAAAAGCAATTTGAACTGGCTCATACTGAAGGCTCTTCATTAAATTAATTGACAGTGACATTAAGAAATAACATACATATCCTGAACAACAAATTCTGCACACGCAGGTAGGATTTATTTTTATTTTTTTAACTCCCCAGATAAGCAATTGTAAATGTTCCCCCAAATCAGATTCTTTTCCAGACAAAATTGGAAGTTGTATGCAATGATGGATCTTGCACACAAAAAAACAAAAGCTCATCAGAAATAGAACAGAAAAAAATCTTGAGCTAGAATTCCAGAGTGCAGACACTATGTCAAAGGTGTCTCAAAATACCCTATTATGCACTTCATTCAGAACTCTGGTCTCAAATTCAATGAAAAATCCTTAGTGAATATTTTTCTAATATTTCATAAAACTAATGTAATGGTATAGAACACCTACTCATGTTTAAGAAAGAATTCACACTGCAAAGAAATGTCATGAAAGAAGTTGACGTTTGTAACCATCTAACAAAGGAAAGTAGAGTGAGAATATAAAGCTGGGGGAAGAAGAAAGGAAGAGGGGACATTCAGAATGATGGCATTTGTCTTTCCAAGTAACCCTTATGCGTGATAAGGCTCTGCTCTCCTGGGTATGGCTGAACACCTGCCTTCCCATGGGAAGCGGTGTCTTAAATCCTTGTTTTGCTTTGCTCATGTGTGTGGCTTTTTCTTTCCCTGTTAAACTGTCTTTATCTCAGCCCATGGGTTTTCTCACTTTTACCCTTTTGATTCTTTCCCCCATCCCACTGGGTGGCTGGGGGGGGGAAGGTGACTGAGCGTCTGCATGATCCTTAGTTGCCTGCTGGGATTAAACAACAACTGACAACACAGAACAGTTTTGTAGTGCCAAAACTGCTTTTTTTATTAATTGACAAAGCATGTACACCTGCTGCATGTAATCTTTCAAATCTAACTTTGGAAAGTAAGACAAGCCTACTCCTTTACGAAAGAGTCTGTAATGTGCTAAACCCAAATGAAATCTAAGATAAACTAGAACTCAGACTATAGTGATTTACAATCAGTGATTAGCATTCTGTGCACTCAAATGGAAAAATGTCTTACAAATGTGGTGGTTTTGATTGGCTCAAAACATCAATGGAGTATTTTTTAACATCTAGGAGAGATTTGGACCCCTCAGAAGCTGTTGTGGTAGGCCTAGGGAGGTGTCTGAGGGGTGGGGTGTGGCACAAAAATGGTTCCTGTGTGTCCTGAGAGAGAGTAAGTTCTGGAAGTTTTTACATCAAGTCCAGCAGAGCCAATCTCTGATGGCTCTGAAGGTGATGGACAAGTTTGGGCCAATTAGAGGTGCTAGTTACGCCTCTGTGAAAACATATTTAAGAAGAAATCAAAACAAGGCAGGCACGCACTTCTTTCACTTCTTTGTAGTTGGAGGAGGAGGAGGTGGAGGTGAAAATATGTAGAGGGAGAAGAGCATGGAGATGCCAAGGTCAGTGAAGAAGGTGGGGGAGGAGGTGCTCTAGTGCTCTAGGCGCCGGAGCTGAAAACTTTCTGCTAGCTGTGGTGAAGACTATGGGGGGAGCAAGAGGTTTTCTTTGCAGCTCATGGAGTCTATAAGGATGCAGAAATTTACCCACAGCTCACTCTAGAGGAGGAGGTGGATGCTTGGAAAAGACTGTGAACTAGTAGGAGTCTCATCTAAGAGTTAAAACTGCAAAGGCCTTGCAAAGGAGAGAAAGGCTTTGCTCCTGGCATGGAAGCAGCCTGGCCTTGGCTTGGGAGAGTCTGCACAGCAACTTATGGACAAAAAGACTCTTGTTGCAGCAGAATTCGGGCAGGATGTTGCTCGTGAGATAGGACCCACGCCAAAGAAGTTCCCAGAGGACTGTCTCTTGTGGGAGGGATCCCACAGCTAAGTAGAGAACCCCCTCTCCCTGATTGGACTGACCAGAAAACCCCTACCCTGCCCCCTGTCTGTGTTGCTGGTTTGGAAAGAAGGAAGGGGGGTGAGCGGAAAGACTGCTTCTTAAGAGGGCGGGGGGTGAGAGCAGAAAAACTGTTTGAAGAGGAAGAGAGATAAGTAGAGATAAAGAGTATTTGTAGTAGAAGAATTGTGCTGATGAATAGATTTATGAACCTGCTCTGTGGACTGAGAAAATACCCACACCCTGCCTCCCTACCCGAGCTTGTTGATTATAAAAGAGGAATACTATAGGTTCGTAAGGGGGGGGGGGGAGTGAACAAAATAATGTATGAAAAGTTTATTTTTGCCTTGCATTTTATCTTCCAACTCTGTTAGGTAATTAAATCACTTTTTTGCAACTTTAAGTGGAGCCTGTTTGCCCTCTTTTCGTGCGTCCTCCTGGCAATGTCCTATCTCATTTGACTCACAAAATTGATGTGTTTTTTTCCTGTAGCTAGAGAGAGCTGGAGTGTCAGCGTTTAGTAGGGTAAAGGCAGAAATGGATACATTTTGAAGGAAGGTTACAACTCTATACCCCATGTCTTACCTGGGAGACAGTCTGGAGTTCTAATGTGCAACCTAAGTGCATACTCTCAAACCACAGTAAATCCATTATGAATAACTAAGTTTACATCGTTGTTGAATGTTCAGACAGTGTTTGCAGCCACAAGACAAAAGAACTGTTCTTTTTGTTTGTTTTTTTCATGTTTTCTATTAAAATAAGAACAAAGGGAAAAAACACTGTATGAAAGCTCAAAGAAGAGAATGGGGTAAGTAACAGGACAGTGGAAAATGATACTGACAACTGACCTACTTTTAAACTAATCCAATCTGACATTAGTATTTTTAGAAAGTACTGTACAACATATGAATTTGATAAGCTAACAGCCCAAGTATAGAGTTTGAAAACAATCTGCTAAGCTTCCACCAAATACTTCGCACCATATTTGCAGGAGATGAAAGTTTCCAAGAGAGGTTTTCATCCAAACCAAATCAATATACATCAATTTTTAGATTAACTAAGCTGCTTGTTATTGGTGAAGTATTCAAATAAGTATTTTGGTTTTGGAAAACAAGCACAACCCCAGTTTCCTACCACACTAAATAGGGAAGTTTGCACAACTGTCACACCAATGCTTTGAAATAACCTTACAAGAACAAGATGACCATAAGAGGATGGAATACAAATGTTCTACAGGGTCTGGCCTAATTTTAAGTTACGTGCAAACCTGAGTTAACCTAGAAGCTACTTCATCTAGAGCAGGTACTCCCAAACTGTAACCTGCAGGCTCTTACCTTTTATATACAGCCCATGAAAAATGTTGTTTGATAATTTCTGATTGCATTACAGACTGTTTAAAACCAAAGCTCCATTGCACTGTCTCATCCCTTAAGTAAAACTTATCCCATCCATTAAGTGAAATTTCATGAATAAAATCTGAAGAAACAGAGTCCTGAAAATGTGGCTTCAGAGTCCATCGCGACTTCTTTAAAAACAGTATTTTAGAGCAGTGTTTCCAAACTGCAGTGCATGAAGGACGTTGCATAACAGATAAATCTGATTTTATGACATCACAATATTTCTAAACTAAAGGCTTGGAAAGTATGTTGGTTCAAAGGTTGATGAGGTCCTGAAACAACAGTAATTTAGAATTTTGCACAGAGGCACTTTACAAAGGTATAGAAGCATCACTAGCGTTTGTAATGCTCAGCTTGATGGCATGGCAGTTTTAAGTAAATGCAAAAATATGCCATGGGATTTTTCATGTCAGTGTAGAAGTAACCTCTAAAGAGCATTCACCAGTGTTGTGGGGAACACATTATTCCTTGGGAGACTGAAGGACGAAAAACATTCTAAAGGGATTGTGGCAGGACTTCCCCCCCCCCCTTCTCTCTCTCCCTGCTAGGTCTCAGAAGATGGATGGCTCAGTTAGGTTAACAGCCTAGCCAGGGTTATCTGTTGGCGCACGAAAGTCTAAAACCACTGCCCCGTAACTCATATTGTGGAATGAAGAAAGAATGTAGAAAATAAACAACAATAATTTTTGGTGACCACACTCGGCACACTCTTATCCTATAAAACACGAAATTTCAGAAAGGTAGAAGCTTTTCTACATGGATACTGGAGCGTGAGGAAAGCCTCTCCCCAGAGTCTGGACGCAGCTCTGTGGTAACTTCTTGCAAGATTGAGAGCAGACTCTAATGTATCCCAGCACCAAAATTGGATTTTGGTAAGATCATTGGTTTCCTAAATTATATTCTTCTTTGCTAGCCATAATAACAATAATAGGTACCTTTTAAGTACTCTATTATTTTTAGTCTCCCTATTTTTGGGCAATATATATATATGTTTGTTTAGCTATGAGTAGCTTTTCATGTATTGTGCAGTAATAAGTTATCTGGTTTCTTTGCTCTGTTCTCTCTAGTGTCTAATAAACAGTAATCTAATCTATATTTGACCTAAATCGGCCGTATTTATAAGGACTTGAAAGCGAGACTGGGTTTTTGGGGTGCTGGTCGCTCTGAATAGGTTGATCACTAGTTGTCATAGGCTTAGACAGCTGGTAAAATCTATCCAACCTCTGTCTCCACTCGTAACAGGGACTTAGGGAATTCAGAGTGAATGGTCTACTTGACCTAAACCGCCATCTCCAGTATGCAGCCCTATAACCTGTTGTAACGTGTGTCCTTCCTGTCCCTGACCCCGCCCCCCTGACCCCTTCTGACTGGATGTGAGTCAGGACCGCCCCCCATCCCTAGAGATAAAATCCCCAGCGACATCCGGAACGGGCCTCTTTGGTTCTGGACTCATATGGAACCTGCACCCTCCCTTGCCTTCCCTTCCCCCTCCCCAGTCTCCCCATTCCTCCCCTGTTTTCCTCAATAAAAACACCATGGAGACCAGGAACCAAACAGCTGCCTTTCTAAACCTGCAACGCTTCTACAAGAACCGTGTCTGACCAGCCCCACAGCTCGTGGCCATGGAATGACTATCCTGCGTGTTCCGGTTCTAGGGCAGCCCTCCCCCGCAGCAGGGGGGGGCTGCCCTCAGGTTTTGCACTGCTGCAATAACCCTGTTTCTTTTTCAAATGCCTTCCCTCTGTATTTTGGCAGGTATATATCTAAATGATATAGTTAAAAGCACAATTGCTGTTTGAATATTTTTAAGAGTTGTACACTTTAAGAAACATTCCACAAAGCAGCTAGGCAATAGGAATATTGATGCTGGAGAAATGAACTGGCAAATTTCATGAAGTTCAAGAAGGCAAAAGGAAATCCTGCACCTGGGGAGGAATAACTGCACTCAACAGGACAGGTTGGAGCCAACTGGATAGAAAGCAGCTTTGTAGAAAAGGAGCTGGGGGTCCTGGTGGACAAGTGGATGATGAGCCAGCAGTGAGCCCTTGCAGCAAAGAAGGCCTGCCTCATACTAGGCTGCATTAGCAAGGGGGGCACCAGCAGGGTGAAGGAAATTATTCTTCCTCCTCTTTTTGGCACTTGTGAGACTGCATATGGAGTACTATGTCCAGTTTTGGGTCCCCCCAGTACAAGAAAGACATGGACAAACTGGAGCAAGTCCAGCAAAGGCCACCAACGTGATTAAGGCCCTGGCACAAATGACATATGAGGAAAGGCTGAGAGACCTGGTTTTGTTCAGCCTTAAGAAGGGAAGGCTTGGGGGAGATCTTATTACTGTCTACAGCTAGCTAATGGCAGGGTGTAAAGAAGACAGAGCCAGGCTTCTCAGAGGCACACAGGGATAGGATGAGAAGCAACTGGAACAAGCTGGAACATGGGAAATTGCAATTAGATATGAAGAAAACATTTTTCATTATGAGGGTAATCAGACACTGGAACAAGGGCCCAGAGAGGCTGCGGAATCTCCATCCTTGGACATATCCAAAAAATGACTGGAAAAGGCCCTGAACAACCTGTTCTAAGTTGGCCCTGCTTTGAGCAGGAGGTTGGACCAGAGACTTCCAGAGGTCCCTTCCAACCTAAATTAAATCTGTGCTGCAGAACACTGCCAGCAGAAACAGCCATCAAATGCAGTAGTTTGCCCAGAAGGATGCAAAAAAGGGGACCAGCAACTCTGCTGAGGCTCTGTTGAGGCCGGACCTCAACTACTGCATTCGGTTTTGGGCCTCTCACTACAAGACAGACATCAAGGTGCTGGAGTGTGTCCAAAGAAGGACAACAAAGCTGGTGAAGGGTCTGGAGAACAAATCTGAGGAGTGGCTGAGGGAACTGGGATTTTTTAGTCTGGAGAAAAGGAGGCTCAGGGGAGACCTTATTGGTCTCTAAAATTTCCTGAAAGGAGGTTGTAGATATGGGGCCTCAATCTCTTCTCCCAGGTAACAAGAAATAGGACAAGAAGAAATGGCCTCAAGTTGCACCTGGGGAGCTTTGGGTTGGATATGAGGAAAAATTTCTTCACTGGAACAGTGGCCAAGCATTGGAACAGGCTGCCCAGGGAAGTGGTGGAATCACCGTCCCTGGAAGTGATCAAACAACATGTAGATGCGGTGCTTAGAGACATGGTTTAGTGGCGAACTTGACAGTGATTGGTTAATGGTTGGACTTGATGATCTTAGAGGTCTTTTCCAACCTTAATAATTCTATGATTCTATGATACATCACAGGGCATGGCCCCTAGCAGCCATTGGAATGACTGACCCTGCAACGTCAGAGGTTTTGACCCAAACAGGGGTCCAGAAGGAGAATGCAACTCTGCAGGGGATGCATGGGCCCTCTTGCTGAGGCCAGGGCACTGGAGAGACAATCTTCTAGTCCACAGGAGTCATGTGCTCATTGAGGATCTGTGTTGCCAAGTTAAGAAGTTGCAGGAGGAGGTCAAAAGACTACGCAGAATTAGAGATGACAAAGAGGTCAAACAGATCTCTGAGACTTTTGTGATGGAAAAGGCTGGAAGCTTGTGACTTCTGGCACTGGGAGGAAGGATCCTGCTCCACCTCAAAATTTGCAATTACAGGAGAGAGTCAGTACCCTCATAGATGACAAGGGCCTGGGAGCTTTGTCCAACAAAGCACTCAAGCCAGCTGGACCCAAGACATAAAGGAAAAACAGGAGGAAGTAGTGAGCAATAGTAGTGGGAGACCCCCTGCTGCAGGGGATTGAGATCCTCATCTGCCAACCTGCCCTATCATCTAATGAGGTTTGCTGCATGCTGGGGGCTTGGATCCAGGATGCTGTTGTAAGAGAGTTGAGGCTTGATGGGCTCTATTACCCCCTGCTGCTCTTTCATGTGGGCACCACTGACACTGCCAGGGGTGACCTGGAAAGTATCAAGTGTGACTGTGGGACTCTGGGGGCAATGGTTAAGGGCATGGAGGCCTAGGTGGTGTCCTCCTCTATCCTGCTGGTGAGGGGGAAGGGCTTGAGGAAGATTGGATGGATCCTGCAGTTCAACAATAGGTTGCAAAGCTGGTGTCAGCAACAGGGTTCTAGTTTTTATGACCATGGGACCCTCTTTGAGGATCAATGATTCCTTGGAAGATATGGGATCCACCTGAATAATGGGACAAAAGCTTTTTTGCCAATTGTCTGGCCAACCTGGGGTAAACTAGGAAGGAGGGGAAAGGGAGAGAGTGACCAACAGTCACCTGAGGAAGGGGTGGACCAGGTTGGCAAGCAAAGTGTGTAGGGTAATGGGAATAGAAGGGACCTCATAATCGACAAAACAGGGCTGAAGGAGGCCCACCCCAAGGGTATCCATATAAAAAAGAAAGTGCCTACTAAACAGAACTGGGGAATCAGCACAGCTGGACACCTTTTTGAAGTGTCTATACACTAATGCACACAGCATGGGGAACAAACAGGAGGAAGTAGAGTTCTGTGTGCAGTTACAGGGTTATGCACTCATTGGGGTCATGGAGACATGGTGGGATAGCTCACATGACTGGAGTGCTGCAGTGGATGGATACAGGCTCTTTAGGAAGGAAGGCCAGGAAGGTGAGGAGGGGGAGTTGCCCTTTATGTGAGAGAGCAGCAGGAATGCATGGAGCCCTGAGTAGGGATGGGTGATAAGCCAGCTGAGGGCTTATGGGTCATGATTAGGGGGCAATGCAGACAACACTGTGGTGGGGGTCTGCTATAGACTGCCTGATCAGGAAAAAGTACATGAGGCCTTCATCAGACAACTGGAAGAAACCTCATCAGCTTCTGATCCTCATAGGGGGATGGAACCACTCCAATATCTGTTGGAAGGACAACACAGCAGGCCACAAGCAATCAAGGAGGTTTCTGGTGTGCATCGACAACAACTTCCTGACACTGGTGACTGAGGAGCTGATGTAGAGGTGCTCTGCTGGACCTCAAACTTACAAACAAGGAAGAACTGGTTAGGGATGTGAAGGTTGGGGGCAGCCTTGGCTGCAGGACCATGAGATGGCAGAGTTCAGGATCCCAAGACAAGGGGAACAAGGCATTAAGCAAGGTCACAACCCTGGAATTCAGAAGAGCAGGCTTTGGCCTGTTCAGGAACATGCACGGAATCATCCAATGGGAGATAGTCCTGAGGATAAGAGAGATCCATGAGAACTGGCTGATTTTCAAGGATCACTTCCTCCAAGCTTAAGAACAGTCCATCCCAAAGATCAGGAATTCAAGCAAAGGCAGCAGGAGGACTGCATGGATGAACAAACAGCTCCTGAGTAAACCCAAACATAAAAAGGAAGCATACAGGTGGTGGAAAGCAGGGAAAAGTGACCTGGGAGGAATATAGAGACACTATCCAAGTGTGCAGGGATGGGATTAGGAGATGAATCTGGTGAGGGACATGAAAGGCAACAAGAAAGGTTTCTACAGGTACATCAGCAGCAAAAGGAAGACTAGGGAAAATGTGGGCCCTCTACTGAATAGGAATGGGGACCTGGTCCCAAAGGACATTGAGAAGGCTGAAGTACTCAATGCCTTCTTTGCCTTGGTCTTTACTGGTAAGATTTGCCTTCAGGAATCCCATGTCCCTGAGACGAGTGGGAAAGTTCAGGACAAGGCTGACATGCCATTGGTGGAGGAGGATCAGGTTAAGGAATATTTAAACAAACTGGACAAACACAAGTCCGTGAGGCCCGATGGGTTGCACCCATGAGTGCCAAGGGAGCTGGCTGATGTCATTGCAAGGCCACTCTCAATTATCTTTGAAAGATCAAGGCAATCGGGAGAGGTTCCTGAGGACTGGAGGAAAGCAAATGTCACTCCTATCTTCAAGTAGGACAAGAACAAGGATCCAGGGAACCACAGGCCTGTTCAGCCTCATCTTGATCCCTGGGAAGGTGATGGAGCAACTAATCCTGGAGACCAGGACAAGAAGGTGATCGGGAGTAGTCAGCATGGATTTATGAAGGGGAACTCATGTCTGACCAACCTGATAGCCTTCTATGATGAGGTGACTGGCTTGGTGGATGAGGGGAGAGCAGTCATTGTTGCTTATCTTGATTTTAGTAAGATTTTTGATACCATCTCCCATAACATACTTATAGACAAACTGATGAAGTACTGACTAGATAAGTGGACATTTGGGTGGACTGGAAACTGTCTGAAGTCACAGGCTCAAAGGGTTATGATCAACATCACAAAGTCTATCTGGAGGCCAGTTAACAGTGGTGTGGCAAAGAAGTTGATACTGGCTCCAATACTTTAAGAAGGGGGGTTGGACTAGATGACCTCCAGAGGTCCCTTCCAACCTCAAGCATTCTGTGGTTATGTGATTTGCAATTATTTTATGATTCTCATGCAGGACACAAAGCTTCATTTAAGGAGGCCATTAGAAAGAAGATAACCTTGAATTGAAAAATTAGAAGAGACCAGGATAGTTCCAGTTGGAAGTGACCTACAATGATCATCTAGCCCAACTCCCTGACCACTTCAGGGTTGACCAAAAGTTAAAGCATGTTATTAAGGGCATTGTCCAAATGCCTCCTAAACAGTCAGGCTTAGGGCATCAACCACCTCTTTAGGAAGCCTGTCCTAGTGTTTGACCATCCTCTTGATAAAGAAATGCTTCCTAATGTCAATCTGAACCGCCCACAATGCAGCTTTGAACCATTCCTATGGACTCTATCACTGGATCCCAGGGAGCAGAGCTCAGCACCTCCCTCTCCACTTCCTCTTCTCAGGAAGCTGCAGAGAGCCATGTGGTTACCCCTCAGCCTCTTTTTCTACAAACTAGACAAACCCAGTCCTCAGCTGCTCCTCAGAGGACATGCCTTCCAGCCCATTCACCAGCTTGGTTGCCCTCCTCTGGAGGGGCAAAGACCTTCCCTCACACCATTCTTAAATGGTGGGGCCTAGCACTGCACACAGCACTCCAGGTCTGGCCACACCAAAGGTAAATACATCAAGACAATCACCACTCCAGACAAGTTGGTTCTAATGTGCTTGGTGCACCCCAGAACAGGGTAGATGTAGCCCAAATCGCTACAACTGTAAATTGGAATAATGTTGGATAGCTTCCAGTCAGGGGGCACCTCCCAGAGTCTCAGTGCTTTCGGATGAATACCATCAGGCCCCATGGACTTATGATCATGCAGCTGATGCAACTGGTTCCTTACAATTTCAGTGTCTGCAAATGGAAAGTCACTGTCCTTGCAGTTGTGGTCCTCCAACTCAGAGGGCCGGGCAGCCCAAGGTCTATCAGTATTATTAAAGCATTGAACATCCCTTCTTTTCTTCATCCCTATTAGTCACTTGACCATCTTCAACAAGTATCAGTCCAAGAAGTAATTTCCACCAAACTTCAAGAATTTCCAAGATCTGGTTGTCACAGCAGTATCATATTCCCAGTTGATGTCTGGCAAGTTTAAATCTCCCATAAGGACAAGGGCTTCCAATCCTGAAATGTCTCCTCATTGACTATAGAATAACTCATCACGGCTTACATCCTGGCTGGGTGATCGGTAGTAGACATCCACTACAACATCTCCTATGTTTTCCATCCTCCTAATCCTCACCCAGAGGCTCTCAACCACATCATCACTAACTGTAAGGGCTGTACAATCAAACCTCTCCCTTACATATAGTGCAACACCTCCACCTGCCCTGTCTCGCCTATCCCTCCTGAACAGCCTGTAGCCCTCCATCCCAGCACTCCAGTCATGTAACTCCTTCCACCAAGTCTCACTAATGCCAGTGATACCATAGTTCTGGGGAGCTGACCAATGCTTTCAGTTCATCCTGTTTGTTTCTCATACTGTGTGCATTGGTGTACAAGGATTTCAGATACACTCCTGCACCCTCCATGCTCCCAAGAGCAGTGCAAATGTTCCTACTAGCAGTGCCACCCTCAGGCGATGCCATGCCAACCCTTGGCTTACCTACTGAAGTCTGTTTTCACAGGGAGCTTCCATTTCCTAGTGTTGCCATGAGGATCACTGATATATGCCATAAAGGTGTGTTTGGGGCTTTTTTGTTTGTTCATGTGTCCTTTTGATATGATGATGAAGTTCAGAAGGAGTAGCTGATATTATTCCCCTCCCCCAAAAAAGCCAAATCAATAATGTTGGGAATTCCAATAGAGTGTCCTTTGTAATTACAAAGTCCCTTTATAATTCCTCAGTTCCTGTTTAAATTCAGTGGCAGTCATCTTCCTCTTCATTGTTATCAATTTGGGGCAAATGCCCTCTCACACATTTGTGGGTGTCTCATTCACACCCACTGTGGTGGGTTGACCTTGGCTGGCTGCCAGATGCCCACTGACCTGCTCTTGCACTCTTCCTCCTCAGCAGGGGGAGGAATAGCCCTTTGGTCAGTTTGGGTCAGCTGTCCTGGCTATGTCCCCTCCCAACCTCTTGCTCACCCCCAGCCTACTGGCCTTGGGGCAGGGACAGTTGGAGAGAGCTGTGCCAGCACTGCTCAGCAGTAGTCAAAAACACCGGTGTGTTATCAACACCTTCCCAGCTACCAATGCAAAGCACAGCATTGTGAGGGTGCTATGGGGAAAGTTAACTTCATCCCAGCCAGACTCAATAAGCCCACTCACACTAGCATCCAATTGTCTGTTCTTACCCAGGCCATTTTACCAAGTGTAGGGTGCACAAGCACCCCCACAGAGGGCTGAGTTGTCTGTTATCAAACATGAAGTCCTGTCCTCACTAATTAAAACCCAAGCATTTTGAGAAAGAAATATCAATGCACATAACTTGTTGATTTTATGTAGTATGTTTTAAAAAAGAACCAAAAAACAACCAAACACTAAACTGAATAAACAAGGGGGAAAAAAATCATACACAAATACATAAAAATGAACTTGGGAGATAGAGAGTTGTCAGTCTTAGAATCAGGTTCGTCCCAAATAAAATGATCTCACACAGTGCTATCTAATCGACAAGACAGCAAATCTCATTTGTTGCTCAGTCCTCCAAAGAACAGGATATTATGTCTCCATGGTGACCACCATGTTTATGCCAATCAGATGATTCATATAGAGGGAATCACTCCTATGCGAAAATTAATGCCAAGACTACAGCAATCATGCCAGTTAAGGCATCCTATTAGCCTATTTCATCCTATTATAGCCTATTTATCCTTCTTGTAACTTGCACCTCACCCAGGCTACACAAAGACTTTGCAGTACAATTCAGAGTATATTAAACTAATTAATAAAAATGTAAGTGAAAATGGTAAATTCTAACTAATGCCTTAAATGCCTCCCAAAATACTTGTAAGGGCTTCAAGATGGGTTAGTTTCCTTTAAGAAGTGTCTGGTTTTATGAACGCGAGAACCTGTTCTGAAGGCATCATGTTCTTATAAGTTCTGTGGTTGCAGGTACATACGCAACCTACTGCTCTCTGTTGGTCTATAAAAAGCATTGATCACTTAATAGTCTGAACATATTCTGAGGATTTTTCAGGACATGAGCATTCCTCAGTCATAGAGTAGTTCAAAAATAGCTTATAGACATTCTAAAAGATCCAAATGAGTAGGAAAAAAATATAACTTGGAAAGACTTAAGATAAAAATTTATCTGTTTGCAGCAAAGAGATTCCTACTCTAAAGAGCTTGTAAATCCAATGGAGTGGTAGAGCCTCTTTTATATATCAATCTCTCATATTTCACTGTCATCTTCTCTTCTTCTGGGACAGCTGGGTATCTAGAAGAACTTACCCAGGTAAGCCAACTGTGATACACCTTAAGCCTTCAAATTGGTGATGGCCAAAATGCGTCCCTGCTTGGAACTGTCCTTATCTTAAAAAAAAACCCACAACAATAGATTTTCCAAGTGTAGTTGGCACAGGATATTCAGAACAGCTCAGCTCCTAAAACATGGACAAATGCTGGGTGTCTAAATGGCAGCTAATCTCTTCTTGGATGTCCACCTTGGTGTGTGCATTTGAACATACAAGTCCATATTTATCTCCTCTCTTCCAGCTAGCGGGCTGAGCTAATGAGTTGCAGTGCACTCATCTTCTTGACATATTGTTCTTGCTGTCAAATTGTTTTGATTTGAAAGTCTGCAAAATAATGGAAGTCTAGACTCTGTGTGCTGTTGAACTTTTCAATGAATGCCAGTGATCATGTTTTCATCATCAACAGGTTTAGAGCTAGCTAGAGTAGATATGATACAAACAGTTGGTATTGGGAACCTTTCCCTTACTGGAGCCTGAATTGGACTGCATGTAAAAACACAGCTTAGCTCTGTTCCCACATCTCCAGCACACACTCACACGGTAGGATAAGGAGTTCTCCCATCCTCTTTCCTTTCCCTTCCCTTCCCCCTAACCAGAACTACACACCAGAGGGCAGTTTCATTCTGCACTGCGACCAGCACCCCTACACTCGACACTGCTTCCTGCACTCAGCACTCTGGTTATGCACAGCACTATTCCACACTCAGTTTCCTGCACCGCTCCCATCAGCTCTGCCCTCATGCCATCTTGCTTTCCACTTGCAAACAATATACATATCATTCCAAGTTTACCTTGATCACCTCACAACAACAGATTCCACTAATCTGCTCTTTTCAGCTGTTTCCTTGCATGGCAAAGAGACCAGAGCTTTCCCTTTACATGCCTTTGTTTTTCTATCCATCCCAGCCTCTACCATCAGTAGCAGGTGGTAGAAGCTAGAATCATAGAATCATAGATTGGTTTGGGTTGGAAGGGACCTTTAAAGATCATCTAGTCCAATGCCCCTGCCATGGGCAGGGACATCTTTCACTAGATGGGCTTGCTCAGAGCCCCTTCCAACCTGACTTTGAACACTTCCAATGATGGGACATTGACACCCCGCCCCTTGACCATTATCGGCAGTGTAGACAGACTGCCAACACCCTGCCCCCGACTGATGTCAGCAGCATAGGTAAAGATGCCACCCACATTATTCAACTACAGTATAATTCTGTAAAATCACAGTACCATTGGTGGACCCATGGGGTGACACGACTCTTACCCACATTCAAGAGGCATTTGTACAATTGGCTGTTGCTGCCAGATGACACAGACAAAAAGTGTCCCTGGCAATCCACCAGAGCTATGGCATTGCTTATAATCCTGTGTTTGCTATTAGTGATCGGGTGAGTTGCCATATGAACACATTGTTGCTCAACTTTCCTACTGCCTCAGTAAAACTTTGTTTCAGAGCATGTTGTCAGATTCTGCTACCATTTGGATCACAGGCATCTTGGATCACAACTTCTCTGAGCTACCTGTTTCAATGTCTCAACACACTCATAATAAAAAAAAATAAAAATTCTTCCTTATATCTAATTTAAATCTACCCTCTCTCAGTTTTAAACTGTTGCCCTTGGTCCTGTCACTACGGGTTTGGCAAAAAGTCTCCCTCTGTCTTTCTTATAAGCCCCTGTTGTGGGTTGACCTGGGCCATATGCCAGGCACCCACCAAAGCTGCTCACTCCCTCCCCTCTGCAGCCAGACAGAGGAGAGAAAATTTAATGAAAGGTTCATGGGTTGAGATAAGGACCAGGAGAGATCACTCATCAAATACCGTCACAGGCAAAACAGGCTCAAATTAGAGATATGAAGTGAATTTATTACTAAACAAAATCCGAGCAGGATAATGAGAAGTAAAATAAGACCCTTAAAAAAACCTTCCCCCCCCACCTCTCCCTCCTTCCCAGCTCTACCTCCCTCCCCAGCAGCACAGGGAGACAGGGAATGGGGGTTATGGTCCGTTCATCACCCGTGGCTTCTCCCACTGTTCAGGGAGAGGAGTCATTCCCCTGCTGCACCGTGGGGTCCCTCCCATGGGAGACAGTTCTTCATGAACTTCTCCGACATGAGTCCATCTCATGAGCAACAGCTCTCTGCAGCCTGCTGCAACATGAGTCCATCCCACAGGCAACAGTCCTCCCCAAACTGCTGCAGTGTGGGTCCCTCTTCCACGGGGGGCAGTCCTCCAAGGACAGGCTGCTCCAGCATGGGAGCAGAACCCCTCTCTCCACAGGCCTCCCACAGGCTCACAGCCTCCTCTCAGGCATCCACCTGTTCCGGCATGGGGCTCCTCCACGGGCTGCAGGTGGATCTCTGCATCCCCGTGGTCCTCCATGGACTGCAGAGGGACAGCCTGCTTCACCATGGGCTTCACCATGGGCTACAGAGGAATCTCGGCTCTGGTGCCTGGAGCACTTCCTCCCCTTCCTTCTTCACTGCCCTTGGTGTCTACATAGTTGTTCTTCTCACATGTTCTCACGCCACTAAAATTACAACTGTGCCACCACTTTTGTTTTTCTTTCTTCTTAAATATGTTAGCACAGAGGCGTTACCACCATTTCTAATTGGCCCAGCCTTGGCCAGCAGCACGTCCATCTTTGGAGCCACCAGGCATTGGCTCTGCCGCACATGAAGGACACTTCTGGCAGCTTCCCACAAAAGCCAGCCCTGTAGCCCCGCCACTACCAAAAACCAGGCCATGCAAGCCAAATATAACCCCTTTTCAATATTGAAAGGCCACAATAAGGTATCCCCAGTGCCTTCTCTTCTCCAGGCTGAAGAACCCCAACTCTCTCAGCCTTTCTTCATAGGAGAAGTGTTCTAGCCTTCTGATCATCTTGGTGGCCCTCCTCTGGACCCGCTCTAACAAGGCCACATCCTTCTTATGTTGTGGCCCCAGAGCCGGATGCAGTACTCCAGGTAGGGGTCTCACAAGAGCACACTAGAGGGGCAGAATCCTCCCTTGACCTGCTGCCCATGCTGCTTTTGATGCAGCCCAGGATACAGTTGGCTTCTGGGCTACAAAGCGCACATTGCCAGCTCACGTCCAATTTTTCATCCACCAGTATCACCAAGTCCTTCTCCGTAGCGCTGCTCTCAATCCCACCATGCCCCAGTCTGTATTGATACTGGGGGTTGCTCTGACCCAGGTGCAGGACCTTGCACTTGGCCTTGTTGAACTTTGTGAGGCTAGCACAGGTCAACTCCTCCAGCCTGTCGAGGTCCATCTGGATGGCAGCCATCCCTTCCCTCTAGGGAATCAACTGCACCGCTCAGCTTGGTGTCGTCTGCAGACTTGCTGAGGGTGCTCTCAATCCCACTATTTATGCCATTAATGAGGATGTTAAACAGTATTGGTCCCAGTATGGACCCTTGAGGGATACCACTCGTTACTGGTTTCCACTTGGACATTGAGCTATTGAGTGTGACTCTTTGGACGTGGCTATCCTTATCCATCTAACAGTCCATCCATCAAACTCATATCTCTCAAATTTAGTGTCACGAATGTTGTGGGGGACGGTGTCAAAGCCTTACAGAAGTCCAGGTAGATGACATCCGTAGCTCTTCCCTTGTCCAGTGATGCAGTCCCTTGATTGTAGAAGGCTGCTAGGCTGCTCAGGCACAACTTGCCCTAGGTGAAGCCATGTTGGCTTTCTCTAATCACCCCCATGTCTTCCATATATTTCAACATAACTTCCAGGAGGATGTGTTCCATGATCTCACCGAGCACAGAGGTGAGGCTGACTGGTTGGTAGTTCCTGGGGTCCTCCTCATTACCTTTTTTAAAAATGGGTGCAATATTCCCTTTTATCCAGTCACTAGAACAGGTCACAGGGAGTAATGCAGCAGTGAATGAAAGCTGTGGAGCGTCCAGTAGCTTTAGGAGCCAGAGCAGTCAAAAGCAAGTTATAGGCATAGGAGAGAGCCATATAGACCAGGTGGAGTGGGCTGGAAGCCCACTGAACTTCATTCATGAAATTCAACAAGGACTAATGACAAGTCCTGCACCTAGGGTGGAAGAAACCCCATCAACAAAACAGACTGGACTGACTAGTTAGGGAGCAGCACTGCTGAAAAAGCCCTGGGAGCCTTGGCAGACAGCAATGCTGAACATGAGCCAGCAGTATGCCTTGCCAGCAAAGTGGACCAACAGCATCCTAGGTTGGATTAAAAGGAGCATAAGCAGTAAATTGCCGGAAATTATTCTTCCTCTCTACTTAACGCTCATTAGATCACCTCTAGAATACCATGCCTTGTTCCCCCCCCCCCCATTCAAGAAAGGCATTGACAGACTGGAGTAAGTTCAGCAGAAGGCCATCAAGATGGTCAGGGAGCTGGAGCGCTTGCCCTATGAGGAGAGGCTGAGGTAACGGGGCTTGTTCAGCCTGGAGAAGAGAAGGCTTCCAATATCCATGATGAGATCATCAAGAAGACAGAGCCAGGCTCCTCACAGCGGCGCATGGTGGGAGTATGAGAGCTATCGGGCATACATTGAAACAAGAAAGGTTCAGACTGGATACAAGGAAAAACTTTCATATGAGGACTGTAAAGCATTGGAACAGGCTTCCCAGAGAGGTTATGTAGTCTGTTCTTGAAGATACTCAATACCTGAAAAAAACCCCTGAGTAACCTGCTCTGACCTCATAGCTGATTGCTTTGAACAGAAGGTTGGACTAGAGACGCTATGAGGTACCTCCTAACCTGGATAATTCTGTGGTCGTGAACTGCTTCCAGTCACATTAAGGGCTGGATCTGCTTGTCGTGGTTTGACCCTGGCCAAATGCCAGGCTCCTACAACATCTATTTACTTGCTCTCCCCTGCCACAGCTGGGCAGAGGAGAGGGAAAAAGGTAATACACACAGGGCTCATGAGTTAAGGACTGGGAGACACTCCAAGGACAGAACAGGCTTCTCCTAAAGTTACAAAGTGAAATTTATTACCAACGGAAATAGAGGAGGATAACGAGAAGTAAAATAAACCCTTAAGACACTGTTCCTGTATTCATCCCCCTCCCTCCTTCCAACCAGCAGCACAGGGGGACAGGGTATGGGGGTTTGGTCAGTTCATCACAGAGATTTTCTTCAGCTGCACAGGGAGAGAAGTCCTTTCCTCTGTGTAGCTGTGGGGTCCCTCCCACAGGAGGCAGCTCTCTGTGAACTCTTCCAGCATGGGTTCAAATCTCACAAGCAGCAGTCCGCCCGAACTTGCCCCAATGTGAGCTCCCCCCACAGGCAGACAGTCCTCCCAAAACTGCTGCAGTGTGGGTCCCTAGTCCATGGGGTGCAGAACTCCAAGGCTCAGCTGTTCCATTCTGGGAGCTAGGCCTCTCTCTCCACTGGGACTCCTGCTGGTTCACAGCCTCCTCCAGGTATCCACCCGCCCCGGTGTGGGCACCTCCCCATGGGCTGCGAGTGGATCTCTGCATCCCCCGTGGACCCCATGGGCTGCAGGGGGACTGTTGCGGTGGATGAGACCACCTCAGGAACTGCTGGGGAGCTCAGGTGTCCCGGGGCAGCAGGAACACGATGGTGGGAAAACTCTGAAGTTTGAAATACCCCCTTTGAGAATTGAATGGTCCCTCCCTAAACTATGTAAATCCTCCTATGTTCGTTGACCTTAACCTGATCCCTCACTCCACCCCTCCCTTCTCTCCATTGGTTGTTGTATCCCCCCACCTTCTCCCCGCCCCTGTGCCCTCAGATTATTAGTCCTGTACCTCTATATCAAAAATAACTTGGAATTACTCACTCTCTTCACTGCTGGAATCCTTCAGGAATAAATCTCTGGAACATCCACGTGATAGAGATCTCTGGATTCTTTGTCTCTGGTAAAACGCATGAGCTATCCAAAGCTCCCTGGGTGAGTGTGTGCATGTGCCTTCCACTGGCATGGGTGAGAGAAAGGTCTGCCTGCACAGTACCAAAGCAGTACTGGCCGAAGTGATCTCTCAAAGCCATAGAGACACTTTCAGTAAACGCAGAGGCCTAGTTCACTCCACCACCTTCCTCTGTGTTAGGGGACAACCTGCTCCACCATGGTCCTCACCACAGCTGGCAGAGGACTCTTGGCTCCAGTGCCTGGAGCACCTCCTCCCCCACCTTATCCACTGACCTTGGTGTCTGCATGTTGTTTTCCCTCACATATTCTCCCATCCTCCTCCTTCTCTGGCTAAAAAGCAGTGCGTGCACCCATTGTTTTGATTTCTTCTTAAATATGTTATCACAGAGGCGTAACCAACCTCTGTAATTGGCCCAGCCTTGGCCAGTGGCATGTCCATCATCTTCAGAGCCATCAGAAATTGGCTGTGCTGGATATGGTGAAAGCTTCAAGAAGCTTCACATAGGAGCCATCTTTGTGGCCCCCCCACTAGCAAACCTGGGCCAAGCAAAACCAACATACTGCTCAATGGATCAATTGTGTCCAACTTTTCCATATTATATCTGACAGTAACTTCAAACAAGCATGTGAGAATTTTCAAGGAAAGCATGGGCAAGAAGGAAGAGTAAGAAATACCATAGCATCATAGCATAGCTGAGGTGTGACAGCACCTCTAGAGATTGTCTAGTTGATTCCCCCTGCTCAAGCAAGGTCCACTAAAACAAGTGCCCTGTTGTGTTTTGAATATCTGTAAACTGTCATTATCTTGATCCATGAGTCTTTTGACCTTCCTTTCCCAGGAGTGGGAGAGTGCAAAAGGTGGGATAGGTGTTTCACTGCCAGCTATGCAGTGAAAAATCACACTCCATTTTAGCACCCAATTATAGAATCATAGAATATCCTGAGTTGGAAGGGACCCACAAGGATCATCGATTCTAACTCCTGGCTCTGCACAGAACAGCCCCACCCTCAGACAGGCTTGCTGCTCTGGCCACTTCCCTGGAGATCCTCTTCCAGTGCCCAACCCCCTCTGGGTAAAGAACCTTTTCCCTGATATGCAACCTAAACCTCCCCTGAGACAGCTTCATGCTGTTCCTCTGGGTTTGGGCAACAGTAATCGTCTGCAAACAGCAGCAATCACAGCAATCACTCAAAGTGATGCTTCTTGATATATATTGAGTGTATTCTGTGCATTCTCAGAGCTTTAATTGCTACAGTCACCATAGCATAGCGTCAAATGTGAACATATGTCTGTCCATCCAGCCATCCAATGGCGCATCCATCCATCCATCCATCCAGATTTTTTCCCAACCACAATGAAAACCAGAAAAGTGTTTAGCACCTGACCCTGCTTACAGCCTAATGAACAGCCAATTAAAAAGAAAAAAATAGAAAAAGAAGAAAAAAAAGAAAGAAAAAGAAAAAGAAAAAAAGAAAAAGAAAAAGAAAAAGAAAAAGAAAAAGAAAAAGAAAAAGAAAAAGAAAAAGAAAAAGAAAAAGAAAAAAAAAGAGAAAAAGACAAAATAGAGAAAGAAAAAGAAAAAAAGAGAAGACATCCTGCCATCTCTTGGTACCAGCTTTTGGGTGAGAGTCTGTCACTGCAACAAAGGAGAAATATTAGGAAAGGTGGAGAGGGGCAGTTGTTTTGGTATTTTGTTTGTTTTTAAGAGAGTGAAACTCGTGAGTTTTGGAGCAGCCTGTGGTCTCAGAGGAGCAGATGGCTCAACTGTTCTGGTGGGCAGGGTCTGTCTGCTTCCCCTGCCTTTTGCCCCCATTGCTGTCAAGGCCCTGGGGCTGCCATTGGGAGCACAGGGGTAGCCGATGGGGGCTTCCAGGCAGAGAGAGGCACAGGGGAGCAGTGAAGAGGGCTGAGGCAGTCGAGTGTAGGGTTACAGAAAGGGTTACAGAAAGAACAGTGATTGCCAGAGCAACATTGCATGCCTGGACAAGGGGCCACAACGACCAGAACGTGGAGGGATGCTGACCATACAGGATCTGAAACAGGAAAGGTTTCCTGCTCTACTGGCTTGTGACCCTGAGAAAGAATAACAAAATGTCAAGATGACAGATTTATTGAAGAACTGTAACTGGCTTTAAGCGGGCGGCTAGAAAAGGCTTTTTGGGCTAAGGGTATAAATGCTGTTTTGCTTTGCAATAAAGCAGATTCACTTGCATCCAGCTTGTATCTCTCTCCTTCACATGCCACAGTCGAGGGGGTGCACAGTGGACACCTGAGGAGCACAAGACAATGACAGTTTTGATCTAAGTATGCTACAGCTGTTGTTAATTGGCAGGCTTCTGTGCTGGTCACAGAGCTTCCTAGCTTACTGTATAATGGTTATGCATGGGAGACAGGAGTTTTATGAGTTTCTGCTGTTTGCTCAGGCTTTTAGCAACAGGCAGTAACTCTTATTAGGGTGGTTAGCACCCTAAGACTCAGTCTTGTTGGCAAGGTCTTTTAATAATGGCCGATTAGTCTAATATGATATAAATTACCATTTATTAGACACAGAAAATGACAGACATAAAAACTTAGGACAAATTTACAGAGGAATAGCATAATTGCAAACTACGAATAGCTGACACTGCAATTATGGAATAAAATGATTGCAAACTATGAATAGCTAAATTGCAATTATGGAAAGGTACCTATTCTTATGAACATCTAGCAAGAATAATATAACTTAGGAACCACATATATCTTACCAGCTGATTGGTAGTGAAATATACTTTGGAATTCTTTCACCCAATTCCCAGGAAAGTAACCACAGAGTCTGCGTCCAGACTCTGGGGAGAAGCTCTTCACACATCTTCAGAGTGTGTGTAGGAAACCTCTGCCTCTGGGATATATTAGTGAGATTTTATAGTTGTAAAAGCGTGCTTTTCAGTCAGTATTAATTTCTTTGTTTCTCTTTTCACATCCTCTCTTTATACTAAAATAGGAATTCAAGGTTAGAGGTCTCAAACCTTCAGGCGCCACGAGATAACCTCCTGCTGGGCTTCTGACCCCGCTGGAGTTATCTGTGTTCTGCCACGAAGCAGAAGGAGAGAGGGGAGGGGGAGGATGTCCTGCTACAATAATAGAGTCTAGGTCTTGTTAGTGGCTGTTTTCAGCTCTTGCTGTTTACTAATCTGGTAGGTTGACCCTGGTTGGATGCCAGGTTGTCAGAAACAATATAACTTTAGAAATTTTATTGTATCTCTCTAGCTAGCTTTAATTGACTTTACCTAGGGAAAGGAGCTTTTCTTTAGTTTTTTTAAGAGATATAGTATCACCCTACAGAGATGGGATTAACATACCACGGATTGGGAGTAACCCCGAAGATAACCAGAAAGATAAAGACCATTAACAGAACATCTGCAGGACATTGTGGCCACCCACCAAACATCCGCAGGTCATGGGGTTATCTCAGACATTCACCAGACACCATCTCCAGGAGGGGTTTTGACTGTATAAAATTCGGGAGAAAATTCTCTGATGTTATGTGTTCTTGGAATACTTTCCTAGGCACATCCTGGCCAGCAAATAAAGTAATGCCTGATTCTCTATCACTTCAAATACAGTGTTAGAGGGTTTTTCTTATTTTCCCGCAGATTTCGGTGACAAGGTGTCCACCAAAGCCGCTCTATCACTCCTAAGTTGGACAGTGGGGAGAAAATATAATGAAAGACTCATGGGATGTGATAAGGACAGGGAGAGATCACTCACCAATTACCATTATTAGCAAAATAGACTCGACTTCAGAAAAATTAATTGAATTTGTTTCCAATCAAAATCAGAGCAGGATAATGAGAAATAAAACCAAATCTTAAAATCACCTCCCCTCCTTCTTCCTGGGCTTAACTTTATTCCCTCTTCCATCCACCGGTACGGCCAGGACCCTGCTCCAGCACAGACTTCCCAGAGAGTCGCATCCTCCTTTGGGCATCCACCTGTTCTGGTGTGGGGTTCTCCATGGGCTGCAGGGGAATAGCCTCACCATAACTTTTACCACCTGGAGCACCTCCTCCCCCTCCTTTTTCACTGATTTTGGTGTCTGTAGAGTTGTTTCTTTCACATATTCTCACTCCTCCCTCTCTCGGCTGCAAATGCTGCTGCACAGCTTTTTTACCCCCTTCCTAAATATGTTATCACAGAGGCACTACCACCGTTGCTGATGGTCTCAGTCTTTGTCAGTGATGGGTCCATCTTAGAGCCAGTTGGCATTGTCTCTATTGGGCACAGGGAAATCTTCTAGCAGCTTCTCACAGAAACCACCCCTGTAGCCCCCCTGCTACCAAACCCCTCCCATGCAAACCCAATACAACTGTGCTGCTTATCAGTTTCACTGTGCCTGGGAACATTTTGATAAAAGCTATGGCCATGCACATTCCCCTGGCTTTGATACCATTCCTTTGCTTAGTGGGGCATCTTGTGGAGAGAATGAGGAATTGCACCTGCCACTTTGAGACTGATGTGGATAACTTTGTTGTATGGATTAATGAGTTTCTTGTACATACTTATGTATGCTGTTTGATCCTAGTATTGTGGCTAGCACAGGCTTTTCCCATGAGAATTCTTCTTGTGTTTTATAAATAAAGATAAAGTTTGGATGTTATTGGAACAGTGTCCCAGAACTTGGACGGTGCAGGCCTGGCCAATCAAGCCTAGGGGAAGGCTTCTGACCGACCAATCTGGGTGACTTTTGAAAACTCTCTATATATGATGAAATCAAAACAATAAAGATCATTCCTTCTTGCCACTGAGAACTGGTGCTTTCTTTACTCTGCTAGCTGCTCAACAGCGACACTAGTATCTAACATTACTGGCTTTTTTTTTTAGTGTGCAGAATCTGGTTTCATCCTGGCACAAGAGGTAAAAATGTGTTAGTGAAGTGACAAAGAAACATGTCTTGAAGTGGTTGATCTGTGGGTGGCAGGGCGTATGGAAGGATTTTGACAGGTTCCTAGGCCTCTGGGAAAACTGAATGGTACAGTGGACTCTTAAAAACCACACTGAAAGCAATGGGCATTGGGACCTTCAAACACTGAGATCCACATTTGGCGGAGACCATCTGGTTAGTTAACACTAGAGGTTCTACCAATCAAGCTGGCCCTGCCAATCAAAACCTACATGTACTGTAGAAGGGGATAAAGTCTCTGTGGGAATTGATGGCAGGCCTGTCTAGGTCTGTCTCAGCTCACAAACTCCAACCATGTTACAAACAACCTCATACCCCTGAGAACCTTAGCGTGGACAGAAGCAAGAAGCAAAACATAGTCTGGACAACAACTTGTCAACAGGACAGAAAATCACAGCAGAATTCACACCTGCAGTAGGGAGGCTGTTTTTCACAAAAGATGCATACTAGGAATTACTGACCAATGGTGTTGTGTAATAACAGGTTTGGGAGCCAATAGCACAAATGTTAAAAAATAGTATAAAAAAGACTTTGTAGCAATAAAGCTTGCTCTATCTTCTACCTTCCTTCCCGGCTTGGAGCCATGTTTTTTGCATCGTGTGTCTGTCTCTACTGCTACAAATGATGACCCCGGACGTGATGCTGGAGACCTACAGGACTTGATTCTGGAGAACAACGGGACAGGAACCGTGGAGTCGGCAGGATCCCGGAGGGAGGCAGGGTGTGTGCCCAGTGTAAAATAAGAGATCTTGATCATATTGTGGCATCTTAATTGGGGTGAGATTAATGTGAGCGGCTGGGAACAACCCTAATATGGGAAAAAAATTAATTAGCCAGGAAAGAACTGTGCTGTCTACATGGAAATCCTTGCTAAAGCACACAGGTGTTCTAGCAGATAGCAGTGTTGCTTTTAGTGCGAGTTCCTGGAGGGCAGTTGGGGAAAAGCTCTGGGACATTGTTTCTCACGGAGACAGAGATGCACAGGAGCTGGCAACAACTTGGCGCTTGCTTTTTGAAACTTTAAAACAATGTAAAATAGGGCAGGAGAAGGCAGTGGGAGGCAGCCACAAACAAGAAACAACATAGCCATGAAACGATTAACGATGTGGTCAAATTAATGGCGTGGCACTTGGCTCGGGACTCGCTGCAATTACAGCCAAAAAATATCACCTCAGCAGCCGATTCCCCTGCTGCGGCTGCATTGCCTTCGGCTTGTCTTTCCCCTGCTTGGAGACAGCGCTCCTCCCTTGGAGGCGTCCCGAAGCAGTATGAAACGTATTGCAAAATATTCTCCACATTGGAGCAACTTTGTTATTCCTTGCAGAACTCTCTGAAACTTTGAAGGTATACCTTGAACAATGTCTGTATGTATGAGTGTAAAAGTGCTGTAGCAAACATACTAAGAATGCTGTTTTAACTTCTTAAGTATTTTAGATTTGTAAGTTAAGTCTCTAGGTGACGTTCTAACCAGAACCCCCAGAAGAACAGAAGTTTTATTCTGTATTGAAGGCAAAGCTCCAAGAGGTTCTGGGACACAAATACCTGCACCTGAAACCAACAGAGAAGTTTTACTATCTTCTCCCCTGTGTCCTGTGTTTATGTCCGTGCACTCACAATTTCTCAGAAACAAACATACACTATAAATAGCTGAAAATAACCTGGAGCACAGAAAAAATCCATTCTGCCGGGAGACGTTTTGTACTGTGTTACAGTGAATAGTTTAAATTACCTGTTAAGAGCTATTGAAGCTAAGTTCTGTTGATTTAAGTGAGTTTAAGTTTTATTAAAAGTACATTATGTTAAGCTTAAGTCAAGTTAACTTTAAGCCATGTTAACTTTAAATTCCATTAGGTTTGCGTTCAATTGAAGTTAAGTCTGTTTGCTTTAAGTGTTGCTCAGTTTAATGTTTATTAATTTTAAATTCTGTTAATTTTATGCTCTGTTAAGTTCTATTAAAGTTGAATTCTGTTCTTTTTCAGTGATGTTAACTTTAAGCTTGCTAGGTTTACTTTTTGCTGCTTTGTGCTCATTTATTTTAAAGAACACAGTTCTGCTATGGAGATAAGATGAAGATTTACAACAGAAACCTTCCTGATAATGATTTAACCATGTGGACACACGGTCTGTAGAATCCTTGCTGTCGTCAAGAATTCTGTTTGTTTAGTTGTTCTACATTGGTTGGTTGATATTACTATTCATAACAATCTTTGCAGTTTTATCTTCCATAGGTGGTACCATTGATTATTTAGTTAAAGTTAAATGATAATGCCGGCTGCTTTAAAAAATGTCACATAACCTTGCGTAGTTGTCTGCAAGAAGTGTATCATTTTAAGAAACTTTCCTAATTGATATTAATAGAGGCCTGTTTGTAGGATGTTTTAGGGAAACCCTCCCAGTTAAGGCCTAGGCTCTGGCCAAGCCCTGGCCCTGGCTGGTTGGGAAGTATGCCACCAGACCCAGGTGTTTCTGCACTAAAAAAGTGTGATTGAGTCACTTTGACTTGCTGATTTGGGCTTATGAAAGCTGGACCCTTTTCCAGTTAAACTTGGAATCCTTGTCCGGGAAAGGTTCTTCAAGCCCTGCCTGTGGAATGAGGTTCCCCAGTGATTGCAGACCCTGGGTGATGGCAGAGTGGTTAGGCAATCAATGATATATTTTTTTAAGTCAGCCTATTGTTTCATTTCATGTATTGTTATTCCTTTGTGTTACTTCCATATATCGTTGTGTTTCTTGTCACCCCAGATCGAGGGGCCAGCGTTGCCTAAGGAGATGGGCCTGAGTGGCAAGTGCTGGGAAGTCACCAGTCAAGCTCTGGTAAGCTTGTTGGGCTGGAGGCTATGACCATGGCATTCCAGCGATTTTCTCATGTACCACTGAACCTTGTTACTGATTCAGCATATGTTGCAGATATTGCACAGCATCTGGATTGCTCGCTTTTAAATGCTGTTAACAATATTACTTTGTTTTCATTGTTGAAAACTTTGTAGTCTGCAATTCAAGATCGACAGCATCCTTACTGCATCCTGCATGTTCGAAGCCACACTATGTTACCAGACTTTTTAGCGGAAAGTAACTCTGGGGCTGATGAGCTCGCTAATCCTGCATGGGTAGCATCCCAACCCGACAAAGTAGCACAGGTCAGAGTATCACATGCTTTTTCCATCAGAGTGCAGGTACTTTGCAGAGACAATTTTCACTCACCCCATTCAGGCTCATGACATTGTTAATTCGTGTCCTGACTACCGAGGATTTGCTGCACCTTTGCCTGTAGGTGTCAACCCCAGAGGTCTGCAAGCATTGCAGCTCTGGCAAACACATATCACTTGTTGCTAAATTTAATCATCTCACGTATGTGCACGTTTCCATTGACACCTTTCCTTTCCTTCTGCTATGTGGGCATCTGCTCACACAGGAGAAAAAGGCCATGATGCTGTCACACATTGACGACTGGCATTTGCTGTTTTGGGAGTACCTTCATCCAAGAAAATTGATAATGCTCCTGCCTATATCTCTGCGAGGACAAAGTAGGTTTTTGTGACCGTGGGATGTGAACCGCGGGTTTCGTATCCCTCATTCACCCACTGATCAAACTATCATTGAATGCACTCATGGTACCTTGACGCATGTTTTGGAAAAAGAAAAAGGGGGAGTGGTAGGGGAACCATCACAGAGCACACTACAAAAAAACTTGTATACAATTAACCATCTTACAGTATCTTGATTCTAACATTCCTGTTTCTTTGAAGCATTTTCTTTCTTTGCAGTTGGATGGAGCAGTGACTTTCCCTCGAGGAAAGGTGTGGGTGAGAGATCTGATTACTGGCAGGTGGGAAGGCCCATGGAACCTGGTTACCTGGTATGGCAGGACATCGTCCCCCTCCCCTCTTTCTTTCTGCTTTGTGGCAGAACACAGATAACTCCAGTGGGGTCAGAAGCCCAGCAGGAGGTTATCTCGTGGCGCCTGAAGGTCTGAGACCTCTAACCTTGAATTCCTATTTTAGTATAAAGAGAGGATGTGAAAAGAGAAACAAAGAAATCAATACGTGACGAAAAGCACACTTTTACAACTATAAAATCTCACAAAAAATATCCCAAAAGCAGCAGTTTCCTACACACACTCTGTAGATGTGCAAGGAGCTTCTCCCCAGAGTCTAGATGCAGACTCTGTGGTTACTTTCCTGGGAATTGGGTGAAAGGATTCTGAAGTATACTGCACCACCAATCAGCTGGTAAGATATATGTGGTTCCTAAGTTATATTATTCTTGCTAGCTTTAATAAGTACCTTCTCATAATTGCAGTTTAGCTATTTGTAGTTTGCAATTATGCTATTTCTGTGTAAGTATGTAGTTTGTCCTAAGTTTTTATGTCTGTCATTTTCTGTGTCTAATAAATGATACTTTATATCATATTAGACCTAATCGACCATTATTAAAAGACCTTGCGAATGAGACCGAGTCTTAGGGTGCTAGCCACCCTAATAAAAGTTACTGCCTGTTGCTAGAAGCCCGAGCAAACAGCAGAAACTCATAAAACTCCTGTCTCCCATGCATAACCCCTGGGGACTTGGGTATGCTTGCATTTCCACAGATACCAGTGTGCAATGGGTACCTGCAAGATGTGTGCGCCCTGAATTGCAATGCAAAAAGTGTTGTGAGACTAAAAAGCAAACTTTAGAAGATGGTGGCACTGCAGACCGAAGAACGATTTTCACATTCTGTTTCAATGGACTGTGATGATATTCTTGAGCTTTTGAATTTAGACAAATGTGTTTTAGTCTTGGTTTAAGTTTCAGTTTTGCCTTCAATTCTAGAAGTGATGTTTGGGAAAAATATTGGGATTGTTAAATAAGTTAGGTTATTGATTTGTTAATGCCAAATTGTTTGTTAGGATAGTTAATTGGTGTTAATTCTAGTAGACATGTCATTTTGCAAAATAGGTAGCCATTGATCTTTGTAGTTGGCACATGACCATGGCTGTAAACACTATAAAGGCATGTGCTGTGTGAATCCTTCGGACCATATCAAGTTGATACTTCATGTGCTGGGTTTATTATCCTTTCTGCGAAAGGGTCCTGCAGAAGTTTATAAACGCTGCATTTCTAGCTTTAAAAAAAAAAGGGGGGAATTGTGGGAATCGACGGCAGGTCTATCTAGGTCTGTCTTGGCTCACAAACTCCGACCGTGTTACAAACAACCTCATACCGCTGAGAACCTTAGCGTGGACAGAAGCTAGAAGCAAAACAAACTCTGGACAACAACTTGTCAACAGGACAGAAAATCACAGCAGAATTCACACCTGCAGTAGGGAGGCTGTTTTTCACAAAAGATGTGTACTAGGAATAACTGACCAATGGTGTTGTGTAATAACAGGTTTGGGAGCCGATAGCTATACAGCACAAATGTTAAAAAATAGTATAAAAAAAACTTTGTAGCAATAAAGCTTGCTCTATCTTCTACCTTCCTTCCTGGCTTGGAGCCATGTTTTTTGCATCTGTTGAAGGTTGGAGGAGGTGTTGGAATTTTTCTCCCTGTTACTAGGAAACCAATGGCTAGGTTCTAAGAGTCATTATGTCTTTTGTAAGAGACAAAGGCTCTAGCTGGGTGTGGTGAGGAGGGCAGGCTCTCTGGCTGTTGGGTCGGGGCACTCGCTCGTGGGACACTGGGTGGAAAGCAACTGCTTTTGCTTCTGGCTGTGACCGCGGGATGTCCAACTGTGCTCTGCTTTCTCCTCCTGGTTGGGTGAGCTCTTGCTTGGGAAAAGGTGTGGGATCCAACCCCTTTTCCCCCCAGGAGCGCCCGCCTTCCCGGCTGCGCTTTTGCAACAACTGCGGAGGAGTCAGGTTGTCGCTGCCCCCGCCCTGCTCACCGGAACGCACCACCGCGTCTGCCATGACTGCAGAGTCCCTGCCACCTTGCTGGCTAGCCCAGGAGAGCCAGCCCCTGCCTCCCCAACTCGCCGCTCTGAGGTCTCTACTGAGCACTGCTTGCCGTCCAGCTCGGCCACCATTACCAACCGCGTGAGGCCGACCTGACCCTGCGCCACAGCGCCACCTGCAGCTGCTCGGGAGTCATCGCACCTGCCCTGCCAGGCTGGGAGCTCAAGAGCACCCCTGCTGCTTGCGACCGTGATTACACCAAACGGGAAAGTGGCAGCCCAGGAACATCTGTCACTGGATTTCTCATTTTGTTTGTTGTTGCTATTCTTGTTGCTGCTTGTTTACTCTGCTATAGATACTAGTAATGAACTGTTATTCCTTTCCCCATACCTTTGCCTGAAAGCCCTTGATTCCAAAGTTAAAATAATTTGGAGGGAAGGGGGGGTCGCATTCTCTATTCTAAGGGAGGGTTTTAGCTCTCTTAGCAGACACCTGTCTTTCAAATCAAGACAGCATTGAGTGTCCATCTCTACTGCGGCAAGTCCCCATGGTGCATATGAGAAATACGTTGGGGAAGACCATTTGGATTAGTCCTGCCTCAAGCAAAGGCAAACCCATCCATGGGATTAGTTTTGCTCAAGAACCTGGGTGCACTTGGTGGGTAATGCATAGGGATGGGGAAACACGATGTGTACCTCAAGGGGACTTGGTTTTAGGGTGAGAACAGTATGTAATGTTGAATTGTATAATATTGGTTGCTGAGTGACACTGCCACTGTATATCATAACTACCCTGGACAATGAGGATGGATTGCTCCAGATATACCAGACGTGAGCTCCTGATGCAGCAACCAGCCGACAGCACAGCAGCCCCCCCACCCTGGAAGACATCTAGCACAGATAGAACCCACAGTCATGGACTAAATGAACTCAACAGACATCTTGGAGGGATGGCCATTGACTATGGAGATGGTGCCTGTACTTGTGTATATTTATTTATATATATGTATATGGTGGGAAGGTGTAGGATCTGGATATAATGTAGATGGTATAGAATAAGGGGTGAATAATGTCCTGGTCCTGCCCCAAATCACAGGGAGAGGGTGTGGCCAAGACGTTATTCAGTACCACCAGGGACTCTCTCACTTCTGAGATGAAGGGCATTTCTTTCTGGTAGGGAGCGAGTGTGGTGGGCGGAGAGAAGCCATCCACCATTGTTTTTAATTGTCCTGGGCTTGGTGAGCATTTTGCATGTAAATCACCCTCTCTTTGTACACTTTTGTTATTAGTATTGTTGCTGTTACTGTTAATTTTCAATAAATTGTCCTTATCTCAACCCATGATCCTTGCCTTTTGTGCCTCCAATTGTCCTTTTCAGCCACTCGAGGTGGGGGAGGGGGGAAGAGGGAGGGGGAAAGAGGGGGGAAGAAGAGCAAGTGAGCAGCAGTGTGATTTGGAAGGTCTCGGTGGGAGAACTAAATCCCCTGTTGGTTCACTGCAACATGAGAAAGATATTAAGCTACTAGGGAGCATCCAAAGGATGAATACAAAGGTGGTGAAGGGGCTCGAGGAGAAGCCGTATGAGAAGCAGCTGAGGTCACTTGGTCTGTTCAGCCTGGAGAAGAGGAGACTGAGGGTAGACCTCATCACGGTTTACAACTTCCTTGTGAGGGGAAGAGGAGGGGCAGACCTGATCTCTTCTCTTTGGTGACCAGTGATAGGACCCGAGGGAATGGCATGAAGTTGTGTCAGGGGAGGTTTAGGTTGGATATTAGGAAAAGATTCTTCACCCAGAAGATGGTTGGGCACTGGAATGGGCTCCCCAGGGAAGTGGTCAAGGCACCAAGACTGGCAGAGTTCAAGAAGTGTTTGGGCAATACTCTTGGGCACATGGTGTGACTCTTGGGGATGGTGCTGTTCAGGGCCAGGAGTTGGACTCAATGATCCTTGTGGGTCCCTTCCAACTCAGCATATTCCGTGATTCTCTGATTCCTAAACCATGACAGATGGTTATCACCTCCCATAGTCTGGGATTTTATGCCTGAACAACCATGTAATTGTATTGAATTGGTGTGCCGCTTAATGGAAGAGTGCCTTGCCCCAGTGAGACCCAGTAGCTCTCAGCACTGTTTTGGGGCTTGTCCTGTGCCTATCAATCCTCTGTTCAACACCCTCAGAGGAGCATGGTTGAGGCAGGGATCCAAACCATATCTGAGGACACCATAATTGAGACAGGGACTGATACCCCAACTACAGTAATTGCCTCAGAAGTAAAAAAGAAACTCTTGATGCTGAGCTCAACAGGGCCTTGCCATCTATTAGTAAGAGAGGTGGAGTAGGAAGAGTCTGATCAGGAAGCTAGTCTTTCAGCAAGAAAACAGGAGGAGGAAGCAGGAGAAATCAGCCAAGAGGCAGAAATTACCTGGTCCTTAACCCTGTGTGAACTTCAAGGCATGCAGAAAGATTATGGCCACCAGCCAGACAAGAAGTTTTCTGCTTGGTTGCTCTGATGCTGGGATACTGGGGCCAAGAGTGAGGAACTGGAAGGTAAGGAAGCCCAGCAGCTGGAATCCTCTTGTAGGGACCGGGCAATTGACAAAGAAATTGGAAGAGAGGCAAGAATCCTCAGACTCTGGATGTGGTTCCTGTTGAATGTGAAGGCAAGATATCCCCTCAAGGATGGTCTGGTAAATTACTGAGGCAAGTGGACCACTGCTGAGGAAGGCATCCAATACCTGTTAGGATCTGATTATTAAGGTTCTTAGAAATACCTCTGCCTGAATTAAGGTGCAAATGAGACCATATGCCAGCCAATAGTATGGGTTTTATTTGGTAGTAAATATGAGAGAGAGAGAGAGAGAGGAAAAGAGAGACAAAAGAATAGAAAGAAATAGAAAATGGGGGGGGAGGGGACAGAAAGAGAGTGACAGAGATAGAATAAAGACAATATCACCATCCGTGGATCCCAAAGATGTTGTGTTGATCCTCTCCAGTTGGTCTTCTTGGTGGTGATGGCCCCCCCAGAAAACATAGAGTCCCATGGGTTAATATACACTCAGGCCAGGTGGCAATGTCCAGGCATGCCCCTCTGGGGGAGGGGGGCAGTCTCTTGCAGCAGACTCTAGATCTGTTGCATCACGTGCAGTCCTGTGGTGCAAGGCCTAGAACTTTGGGGGGGGTCTTTGATGGATTATGACACCCCCTCAGCTGCCTCTCATGTGAATGTCTCGTGAATGTGGCCTGTGGGGTTGGGGGTTCCATAGCTGGGCCAGTTTGTGTAAGGGAAGATGGGCATTTATTACCTCTGACCAGAGGTTACACCATGCACCTGAAATCTCCTTCTCCCCCCTCAGCTGGGGAGTGTCTGTGTAAACCTGGCTTCTGTGAGCTATGCTCTCCCCCACCCCAATACTCAGACAGAGATGATTCTCAGCACAGCTGGTGGGTTTAGCCTTTTGTGGATGCATTCCTTTCCTTCAGCCTGAGATGACTGAACAATAGGTTTCTCCTTCCCTAATCTCAGCAGTTTGACTTTCAGTCCAAAGTCCCAGTCAGGTATCTTCAAGGGAGGCTTCTTTGGTTGTAGCTTCTTTATACAGTTTTTGTTATAGTGAACAAAACTTCATGTCAGTGTTTGAGACATGAACTATTTCAGTCTCTGACAATACCTGAGATGATTAACAGTGTTGGAAGTCATCTACAATGACCTAAATGACTGTCAGTTCTCCAAAGATGGGCCAACATCTCCACAATCTGTTAGTAACACATCACAAACTTTTAACACTTCTTCAGAGTGCTATGCTTGGTTTTTGGTTGCAGAAGTGCCACTGAAAGCTTCTACATCCACCTGTCCTACTACATTGGGGCGCATGTGAAAACAGGATTCAGCCAGCTGCTCAGGGTACTTTCACACTTTTGCTGCTTAAGCTGTCACACCGTAGTGTAAATAATAACCAACAGATCTAGCTGTTCTGGTAATGCAACAGATCTACAGCAAGAAAGTGTTCAAAGCAGAGAGGGATATGCTCTAATATGCCCCACAATGAAAGAGCTTGGGGAGACAGGCAGGCTCTATCCCATAGCTATAATAAGAGGCACAAAACACACATGCATCAAAGTGGCCATCACCAGCTTAGAGGGCCAGCAAGTCAGGTATATAAGGAGAAACAGCTTGAGAAACAGGTATTGTCTGAGTACTCTTGACCCAGTCATCTGGCTTTGATTCTTGTGCCCATGAAAAGGTGTGTTTTCATTTTCTCCCTTGCTAACCCTAGTCACTCTGTGGGTCTTTGACACCACAACTCTGTGGTTTTGGTGTGTTTCTGATGTTTTAGCTGGACTGTTCAATTTATACCCTGCTGAGGAAAGCTTCTGTGGGGAGGAAAGGGTTGGAAAAATGGAAGATTGGTGAGGAGAGAGGAAAATGGAAGATTGGTGAGGAGAGAGGAAAATAAGTTTTCTTGAGAATTGCTTTAGCTCAAAGACTAGCCTTGCACCTGGGAGATGTTAGAAAATACTCAGTGTATTTGTGTTAGTTTTGGATTGTTTTCTATCTACTAAAGAAGATCTTTCTCACCCAGACAACAAAGTATTATTACCAAACTTAAAAGCATTCCTCAGTGTCGGGGGTTGAGTACATTTAGAATTTCTTCCCATTCCTGTTACTAAGCAACAAATAGTTGGATGTTTAGAGCCATCAAGTCTTTTGTAAAAGACAAAAGGTGTGCTTGGGCAGGGCAGGGTAAGGGAAGAGCCGGCCCCTGGAACGCTCTCTCGTGGCTCGGACACTGAGAGGAGAGGTGGCTCTTTGCTTTTCGGCTGCGACCAGAGGAAATCCAACTGTGCCCTGTTTTTTTTCTTCTCCTGGCTGGGTGAGCTTTGATTCAACCTTTTTTCCCACTGGGAAGTGCACGTTTCCCTGGGCTGCGTTTTCCCACAGCTGCTGCCGGGAGAGTCCGGCTGCCTCTGCTGCCTGCCCCCTCGCCCTCTGCCGCACGAGACCGCGGCGTCTGCTGTGACTGCAGAAATCCTTGCTACCTTGCTAACTAGCCAGGGAGAGAGCCAGCTCCTACCCCTGCCGCCCTGCTTTCTCGCTGCTCCGAGCTGCTTCGCCACCCTGCATGCTTTCCAGCCTGCCCGCCATTACCAGCTGCCTTAGGCTGACTTGACCCTGCGCCACAGCGCCACCTGCAGCCACTCGGGAGTCATCGCACCTGCCCTGCCCGGCTGGGAGCTCAACAGCGCCCCTGCTGCTTGCGACCGTGATTACACCACACGGGAAAAGGCTCAGCAGCTCACAAGTCATCCGCTATTGGTTTTCTGGTTCTAGTTGTGGTTGCTATTATTGTTATTGCTTGTTTATAGATACTAGTAAAGAACTGATATTCCTTTTTTCCCATACCTTTGCCTGAAAGCCCTTGATTTACAAAATTAAATAATTCGGAGGGAGGGGAAAAATCACATTCTCTGTCCTAAGGTGTGGCTAGCACAGGCTTTTCCCATGAGAATTCTTTTTGTGTTTTATAAATAAAGATAAAGTTTGGATGTTATTAAAAACAGTGTCCCAAGATCTGGCCAATCAGGCCTAGGGGGAGGCTTCTGACCGACCAATCTGGGCGACCTTTGAAAACTATATATATGATGAAATCAAAACAATAAAGGTCTTTCCTTCTTGCCACTGAGAACTGACCTCTTTACTCTGCTAGCTGCTCAACAGCGACACTAAGGGAGGGTTCAACCTCTCTTGGCAGACACCTGTCTTTCAAACCAAGACACTCAGACAGGCTGGAGGCCTCTTTGTAAAGGGAAAGGGAGATAAGAAGTTCGGAGATTGTAAAACACAGCCTGGGGAAGATTTGCACATGCCCCAGGCCCCCTATTTTATGTAACACAGGACTCAAGCCTAGCTGCTCTTTGCCCCTGCTAATATGAGCTTAGCAGTGTGTGTCTCCATTTGCTTTTGGAATCCTCCAGCCAGCGAGATGATGGAATAAACCTACTCTTTGCACTTCAGCTGTGAGTTGTGGTCATATTGGTGTTACCCGCATACATTCTTTCACACAGCTTCCTTTTCTAAGGAGATGAATTTATGGTCCACTGGCAGATACTCATTTGTTCATTTGTTCAGGTCACCTTCTCAGATGAAAACACTGCCCAGGAAGAATTACAGTGGCAAAAAGTCCTTATAACATAAAGATGTATTTTAGTAATACAGAGTAGTTATCTTTCCAGGTGATAGAATAGTCACAGTCTAGAGGGAAAGAAACAAAGGGACAAGCAATAGTAAAAGCAAGGTTTGCCCATGTTCAATCAGTCATGCTGAGCAAGAAGCTTCAAAGTGTTTTCCTGTAACTGCAAAATGTGCACTTGGAACCCATTGGGCAAGTCCAAGCAAGAAGAGTCACGTTTTTGGTGCTACACTCTGTATCTCGTGTTGTTTGTAAAGAGTCAATGACCATCAGGCTCCTCACATTCCTGTGTTCCCCTGCATTGTTAACACTGCTGAAGACTGTAAGCTCTATGCTAGTTGAATTAACTGCTGGAAAATCAGGTGGTTTGTGTCCATATAAGGATGGATACTTCCTTTTCAACAATGAGATTTTTTTTTCCTCATGTAGTCCAAATGCAATGCCTATCTTAGCATGTTTCCAAGGTGGCTGAAGATCCTTAATAGGAGGTAGTGTGTGACCAAAGGTGCAACCTTGTCCAGATGCTTTTTTCAGACAATAAATATAATAGATAATCTCAAAATTCAAAAACACCCCGATAGCCTAGGAGTCCAGGTTGGCTTTGATAGCACTCTTTGAAAAGCTAATCACAGATACATGGTGGTACGAGTCACACAACTGGAGTGTTGCAATGGATGGCAATAAACTCTTTAGAAGGGACAGCCCTGTATGTTAGGGAGTGTCTCGATTGTCTGGAGCTTAATGATGGTGACACTAGGGTTGAGCATTTATGGGTAAGAACCAGGGGGAATGCCAACAAAGCAGAGATCATGGTGGGAGTCTATTATAGACTACCCAACCAGGATGAAGAGGCAGATGTATTGGGTTTGCATGGCCTGGTTTTTGTGGCAGGGAGCTTACTGGGGTGGTTTCTGTGAGAAGCTGCTAGAAACTTCCTTCATGTCGGGCAGAGCCAATCCCTGGTGGCTCCAAAGATGGGCATGCTGCTGGCAAAGGCTGGGCCAATTAGAAATGGTAGTAATGCCTCTGTGCTAACGTATTTAAGAAGAAAGAAAAAAACAAAAAAAAAGTTGTTGTGCAGTTGTAATTGCAGCCAGAGACGAGCAGAATGAGAACATGTAAGGAACAACTATGCAGACACCAAGGGCAGTGAAGAAGGAGGGGGAGGAGGTGCTCCAGGCACCAGAGCTGAGATTTCTCTGCAGCCCGTGGTGAAGACCATGGTGAAGCAGCTGTCCCCCTGCAGCCCATGGAGATCCACGGGGATGCAGAGATCCACCCTCAGCCCATGGAGGAGCCCCACGCTGGAGCGGGTGGATGCCTGAGTGTGAGCCCGTGGGAGGCCGGTGGAGAGAGGGGCTGAGCCCCTGCTGGAGCAGCCTGTCCTTGGAGGACTGCACCCCGTGGAAGAGTGACCCATGCTGCAGCAGTTTGAGGGAGACTTGTTTGTGTGATGGACTCATGTTGCAGCAGTTTGCAGAGAACTGTCTCCTCTAGGATGGACCCCACCGTGCAGCAGGGGAACGACTTCTCTCCCTGAGCAGCAGGAGAAGCCACTGCTGATGAACTGACCATAAGCTCCATTCCCTGTGTCCTTGTGCCGCTGGGGTAGGAGGTAGAGCTGTGAAGAACGGATGGGTGTGAGGAAGGTGTTTTTAAGGGTCTTATTTTGTTTCTCATTATCCTGCTTTGATTTTATTAGTAATAAATTCACTTCATATCTCTAAGTTGAGCCTGTTTTGCCTGTGATGGTAGTTGATGAGTGATCTCTCCTGGTCCTCATCTCAAGCCATGAACCCTTCATTATATTTTGTCTCCCCTGCCCAGCTGCAGAAGGGAGCGATAGAACAGCATTGGTGGGCGCCTGGCATCTGGCTGTCATCAACCCACTACAAATATTCTATAAGCAGCTGGGGGTAATCTCGCAATACCTAGCCCTTTTTCTCATGGGGGTCTTCAACTTACAAGATATCTGCGGGAAATACAACACAGCAGAGAGGAAGCAGTCAAGGAGGTTCCTGGAGTGTGTGGAAGAGAACTTCCTGACACAATTGGTGACTGGACTTGTTTGTGAACAGAGAAGGACTTGTGGGTGACTTGTTGGTCGGAGGCCATCTTGGGCACAGCGACCACGAAATGATGAGGTTTTGATTTCCAGCGAAGTAAGGAAGGGAGTCATCAGAACTGCCACCTTGGATTTACAGAGGGCAGACTTTGGCCTGCTTAGGAGCCTGGTTGAGAGAGTCCCTTGCTTGGCAGTCCTGAAGAGCAAAGGAGACCAGGAAGGTTGGACATTCTTCAAGAAGGAAATCTTAAATGGGCTGATACCAAAATCGGCCAGATAGAAACTTTCTAACACAGTTTTTAGTATTAGAAAGCAGGCATTCTTTAGTGCAGCATGCTGGTCCACTTGGACAATCCTTTTTCTAATCAAGTGCACTCAGCATTGGGTAAAGAGTGTTTTTATCATACACACTGATTGCATATTCATTAGCTATCCCCACTTACTTGATGTACATATATTACTTTATTTTACATAGTCACACCCCTTATCAGAAGTCCTTATATGGTCTTTTGGGGTCTTCTTCAGTGTTCTTCAGCACCAGGTGTCATATTATTTTAGGTGGCCGTTTCCTTGACTCCAGCACTTGAGTAAGCATAATACCGTTGTTTTGCAGTTTTGCATTGAGAAAGGAGTGGTCAAATAGATAACCCAAATCTATTTACACTTCAACCATCCTTATTTCTTTGATCTTTTGCCTCTCCCACCAGCACAGCACCTGTCCAGGGCTGAAGGCTGATAACAGTTCTGGCCTTGTGGATTCCCTTAATCTTATCAAGATAAAAGGGGGCAAAAGGAATCCTTTTGCCATTGAGCACAAGAAATAGCTAATAATATTAATGACTTATGAGAAGTAATTTGTATAACCACTCCTATCCTGAAGAATGTAATGAATATTCATTAATTTTACCTATAACACTGTGCCTTTGGAGGTATTGAGGTGTGTGTGTTTGGTGGAAACAATTCCCACACACCCAGTGCATCAAATAAAGCAAATACCCACTTCTCTGACTTGGTCTCTGAAGTGTCTCTGGGCTCGATTGGGGCGAATCAAATTGGCACCCCAGATGGGACCCTGACTCTGCTCGGCTACCGGATCCAAAGGTAAGCAGACCTCCCAGTCACGACCCTGAATTTTCAGGGGGAGCTCAGCTGTCCTTTGGCTCACGGCAGGAGTAGACTAAGGACCATCTGCACCAAATTAAGGTATTTGCTACTTTTAAAATAAATGCCTGCAGGTCTGGGGTGCTAGTCCCCGAGGGTGGGTTGAGACTGGGTCTCCCAAAATTAATCCCGGGCAAGGGGTTGGATCCCCGGTGTTGGACCCCACTGTACTACACCATCATACTGTGATTTTTGTTCTGTCTGTCGTTATTTTGTTACTGTATTACTGTGTCGTTATTTTGTTACTGTGTGAGTGTGAATGAATGAGACGTGTCTCCGACACGAAGCGAGAGTGGAGCTCTATCTGCGTTTCCATTCTCTGGCGACAGAAATGGCCAGAGAAAAGCAAAGCGACTGGCAAAGAGTGAATGAGTATAAATCATATATAAACCATTGGTTTGGAGTATCTGGAGGGGGGCAGATTGTATTATTGGAGGGAAAGACTGAATTGAGAACACCTAGACCCCCTACACCTTTCTAATACAGCTCCATGTGATTTTCTTTTGAAATCCTGTGTTTAGTGTGGAAACTGGACTTTTGTGTGCTTGTAATTGAAGGAATAGAATAAGGGGAGAAGTGGCAGAGAGTAGCGTGACTTTGTGGCTGGTTCCCCGGATCTGAGGGGTTTTGAGAGGAAAAGTCTGAGGAGACGTGCAAGAAAGTGTGCGTAGAAGGAAGGAGAGGGAGAATAAACAAAAGGAGACAATGAGATCATCAGAAAGCAAGGAAATACCCCAAAAAAGTCCGTTGGGATGTGTGTTAGCACATTGGAAACAACTAGGAGGGTTCTCCAGAGGGACTATGGAAAAGAGCACCCTAATTAAATATTGCAACTAGTGGTGGCCACTGTACAAATTAGATGATGGTGAAACGTGGCCAGAAAATGGGACTTTAAACTATAACACCCTACTACAACTAATGTTATTTTTAAGGAGGGCAAACAAATGGGATGAGACCTCTTACGCTGATTGCTTTTTCACTTTAAGACGTAAACCAGAATGGCAGAAACAATGTGGTATTAATTTAGCACCTCAGGACTCGATGGTCCTTGTATTGGAAAAAGAGGCAAAAGGGAAAAGCCGCATGATAAGGTGCTGTTCATCTTGTAGCATTGGACAGCGGTGTTTAAAGCTCAAAGCTGAGAGAGACCAGGATCCCTTAGAAACCCAGGAGTTGATGAACTGCAATGGTGACACCCTAAGATCAGGGGCAACATCCCGCAGGTCCTCAGCATCCCTGGAGGATAAGGAGGATGAAGGGACAAGTGAAGCTAGCTCAGGAATATCATCCAGAACTAGAAGCAAGGCCCTTGCAAAAGAGAAACTAATAGCACCACTCAGACAAGTGGTAGGGCCAGACGGGGGAATAACAAAAGTCAAAACACCATTTACAGCTTTGGATTTAGATACCTGGAGGGAGGCAGCCAGGCTGTATAGAGAAGACCCTGAAAAGGTAGCAAAGAGGTTTGAATTAATTGTTAGAAATCAAGATATTGATTAGGAGGATGACGAAGCGACGAGAGGAACTCACGGCAGTCTCAATGTGAGATATAAGCAAGCTCCATTTTATTTCACCAAACGAGAAACTTATATACTGTTACAGAGGTTACTAATTATAGTTACACACGTATCTGCAGTCTGTTCTCACATCTACAGGTTTTTCCCCCTCATTATTTGTTAATCACAAGTTCACTCCCGTACATTCCTTACACAGCTGCATCTTCTTGATATTTTCTCACGAAGCGTTCTCAGGGAAGCAAGCTACTGCAGCTTGTTAGGATTTTTACTGAGGCCTGAGTATGCTGAGGCTTTGTTCAGGTTTATTTAGTTAACACAAGTTTTGCTGGAAAACTGTGTTTTCCAACAGTTCCCCCGTTTCGTTTGTGAGAACAGACGTTGTCTGTTATCAGATTAATTTGTTTTGCTATTTTATTTCTACAATTATTATAAATTTACTTAAGGAAATATCACTAGTTATTTAGTTATGTTGCCACGGTGCAGGAACTGCCATTGTTGAAAACATTCACTTCACAGGCAAAGCTTGGAGAACTTTTCCCGGGTAAGGACTCCAAGTTTACCTGGAAGAAGATTTAGATTTTATAAACTCAATTTGGCAAGTCAAAATTACTTGATCACATTTTGGTGCAGAACACTTGGGACTCATGGCATGTTTCCCAGCCAGTTAGGACCAAGGCTTGGCCAGAGCTTAGGCCCTAAGTAGGAGGGTTTTCTTAAAACAACAAGCTTTGATTAATATCAATAAGGAGAGTGTCTTAACATGTTACTATTTTTGTAGATAGCTATATAAGGTGAGATGAAATATTTGAAAACAGTGGACATTATCATTTAACTTTAACTGAGGAAGATAAAACTGCAAAGGCTTTTGTGAATAATAATATAAACTAACAAATTTAAAACTTAAAATCAATAGCACTGAAAATGAATAAAGCTTGATCTTAATAAATTTGATCTAAAACTAACAAATAGGACTTAACTATAATGGAATTTAAAGTTGATATCACTTTAACAACTTAACTTTAACAGAATTTAAAACTTAACAGAATTTAAAATTAACATCACTTAACATTACCCAATAGAATTTTAACCTTAACAGAACTTAAAACTTAATAGAATTTAAATTCAATATTACTTTAACAGAATCTATACTTAACCAAAGGCACTCAACAGGTAGCTCAAACTATTCAGTAGAACTTTACTCATAGGTTTCATTCACACATCAAAACTTTCAAGAAATTAAAACCATACTCTCAGCAGTCACAGGTTTCATCTACACATTAAAGCACTCGAAAAGCAAGCAACACTCTCAGCAGGCCTGCAGTATTCATACATACACACAAACGCTATCTTAAGCAACACTTTAGCAAAATTCAGCTTTTGTTGAAGGCTTTAGCAATCAAGGTGTTATTTTTTTATCAGGATAATATATTGTTACAATGCTTCTTTATCAGTAAAACGCTGGAAACAAGTACAAAATATAACTTGTTTGCACTAATTACCAGGGTACTCTGAAAACATGGATGCAGCTGGTGTTAGCTTGTAGAAGGTGCTGACACTTGGTAAAAGGTGTTTCATCTGGCAAAGCGAATAATTAGAGGTCTTGGGGAGAACAGCTGGAGAACGTATTCAAAGATCTGTTTCTGCAGCTAGAGAGCGAAAGGGAAGAACTCCTGAAAGTTCTCCATGACTACAAGAAGAAACAACTCCATTCTGGTATCAGACTGCTGTTTCTACTGGCAACGCTGTTGGTTAGTTCTGATTCGCTGCTGAAGCTGTCAATCATTTCTTCATTGGGGCCGTCGCTGCTGCGCGGCTGCCGGTCTTGCTTTTACAAGCCTCTGTGCTGTGAGTATTCCTGTTGCAGCAGGAACACCAAACTTTCTCGTTACAATTTTTTCGTATGTGTTTTTCGCTGCCACATCGATAACACCAGGGTGATTTCTGGCTACTTTGGCACTTTACCCACGATATTTGAGCTCTCTCTAGCATCGTATTCAGTTGTTCTGGTAAAAATTCAATGGTGGCACTCTCAAACAAAGCAGCTAAGATGTTTTTCATTGTAAAGTTGCTAAGTTCTATGATACATTGACACAAGAATAGTTTTTTCATCCAATCAGGTAACTTTATATTTTCAGCTCCCGGCAGCGGCGCGGAGTGCCCTCCCCTTGGTAGCGCTGGGAGCGATAGAGGGCTACAATTCTCCCTCCCCCCTGGCGGGGGGGCTTCCCCGGCTGCGCCACGGCTGCCGGAGTTCTTTGCATGTTAAAAACAGAACGGCAACTCTCAGGTTTTTCTCTGCTCTTTGCGGCTGCAATTTTTTGTGTTGCTACCTTTGCAAGTTCTCGCTCTGCTGCATGTAGTTGTAAACAGGCTATGACTTTACTCCATGGTTTACCAAGATTTCTTGCAATTTTATCACCTTCCAGAAGTAAACTATCTCCATAATTTAACCACTCTTTTACGTCGAATACTGTAACAGGATTTGTAAAAAATCCATAGGCTTGTCCCACCACCATTAGACCAGCTAACTGCGATAGAGTGCCTTTACTGAGTCCGTGCTTTTCTAAAAAGCATAACAATAAAAATTGGGCTACCTCCGTCTCCATTATGGTCCAGCTGGGTTTAAAGTAACGTGGTCGCCGCTGTCCGAGCGCTCCACTGGGGCATCTCTGCTTATTACGCTGTCGCCAAGGTCAGTGCAGCTTTTCCGAGGTTATAAGCCCTTACGGAAGCGGGTCTTTTTTGGCCCAGGCCCTCGGATCACCTCCCCCCTGGCAGGGGCGATGACCTTGGCCCACCGGCGCTGCTCCGGTACCTCTCCGTTCTCGCCGCTGTCTGGGGCAGGGTCGTAAAACTCTGCTGCCAGTGTCCGTGGTCGTTGCTTCTCGGAGCAGGGTCCTAAGTCCTGCTACCTGTATCTCCGTATCACGTCGGGGTCACCATTTGACGAAGCGATGAGAGGAAGCTCACGGCAGTCTCAATGTGAGATATAAGTAAGCTCCATTTTATTTCACCAAATGAGAAACTTATATACTGTTACAGATGTTACTAATTATAGTTACACACGTATCTGCAGTTTGTTCTCACATCTACAGGGTTTTCTCCTGCATTCTTTGTTAATCACAAGTTCACTCCCGTACATTCCTTACACAGCTGCATCTTCTTGATATTTTCTCACGAAGCGTTCTCAGGGAAGCAAGCTATTGCAGCTTGTTAGGATTTTTACTGAGGCCTGAGTATGCTGAGGCTTTGTTCAGGTTTATTTAGTTAACACAAGTTTTGCTGGAAAACTGTGTTTTCCAACAGGAGGACATAGATTTAATGCTATCAGAATTAACTGAAACAGAAAAGGCAGCAGTAGTATCTGCAGCAAGAACACATGTGCAGGGACAGATAGCTACTGGAATATTACATGGGAATGTAGATAACATCTTTCCTACTTCAAATCCACAGTGGGATGCAAACAATACACAAATGTATCCATTTTTGGTTAGATACAGAAAATTAGTACATTGGGGACTGCTAAATGCCATTCCTAAAACCATCAATTGGTCCTTATTATTCAATATTCACCAGGAAACCACTGAGTCCCCAGGTTCATTTATAGAAAGACTGAGAAATAATATGAGAAAACACACTACACTGGACCCAGCCTCTGAAGCCGGGCAACAACAGTCAATATCTTTGTTGATGGGTCAGTCAGCACCAGATATATGCAGAAAGTTGCAAAAGATTAAGGGACCAGATAGCTGAGACTTAGAGAAACTCTTAGCAGAAGCATGGGAAGTATATAAGAACAGAAAACAGGCCATCATGGTAGCAGTGGCATAGGCTGAGGAGCCAAACACCCCCAGGGGCGGGAGAAGGCCCTCACCTAGGGGGCAAAGATGGCAACACCCAGGCCATGACCAGTGCCTGTGCTGCGGGGGGTTCGGGCATTGGAAGCGAATTTGTCCTAACCATGCCGCGATTGTGCAGATGCAATCATCAGCACTGCCAGAACCAGTGACTGTAGCACAGCTGCATACAGAATGACAGGGACCGGCAGGTTCCTCGCCAGCAGACCTGCTGGTTAAAATTAAGCTAGGGGAACGGGAGGCGGAGTTTTTGGTGGATACTAGAGCCATATTCTCAGTCCTGAAACAAACTTTGAGTCCTATAAGCAGTGATCATGCCCAAGTTATTGGGGCCACAGGGAAAACTGAAAATGCCTACTTTTTGAGACCTTTAAAATTTACATTAGGCAAGAAGATGGGAATACACCAATTTTTATGTCTTCAAAATTCACCAAAACCCCTATTAGGCAGAGATCTACTAACCTGGTTAGAAGCAAAAATAGAATTCACAGAACAAGGAATGAGACTACAGATCCCTGAGGAAAAATTATTTATGGCTTTAAGTCTAGCAAATATCCCTGAAAAAGAAGAAATACCCATAGATAGTGAAATAACTGATCAAGTGTTCCCCTTGGTATGGGATGTCAAAATTCCAAGATCAAAACAGGCTTCCCCAGTGGTTATTGAACTGCTGGAAGGAGTGCAGCCAGTATCAGTAAAACAATATCCACTAAGGCATGAAGCACGGGTAGGAATAGAACCAATAATTGCTAAATTTATTGATCGAGGGTTGTTGAGAGACTGTAGGTCTGCCTACAATACCCCAATTCTACCAGTGCAAAAGCCAAACGGAAGTTACAGATTAGTACAGGACCTGAGGGCAATAAATGCAATAACAAAAACACTACATCCTGTACTGTCTAACCTTTACACCTTGCTTACAAAATTGCAAAGTGACTGGGTGTGGTTTTCAGTTTTAGATTTAAAAGATGCTTTCTTTTGTCTCCCATTAGCTGAAAGCAGTCAGGAAATTTTTGCCTTTGAATGGGAAAACCCAAAACAGGGAGAAAAAGCCAACTTACATGGACTGTATTGCCACAAGGATTCAAAAATAGCCCCATGATATTTGGAGATCAATTAGCTAATGAACTGGAAGGCTGGACACTGCCACTTGGGGAAGGTACACTTCTGCAGTATGTTGATGACCTACTAATAGCAACAAGGACTCGTGAAGACTGCAAGAATTGGACTGTAAGTCTTTTAAATTTTCTGGAACTAAGTGGATAATAGGGTCTCTCCTGAGAAGGCTCAGTTGGTCTTTCAGAAAGTTACATATCTGGGATATGAATTGGCAGGAGGAGAGAGAGCCTTGGGAAACAACAGGAAGGAGGCAATCTGTCAAATGCCCCAGCCAACTACAATCAAAGAACTGAAAACTTTTCTGGGCATGACAGGATGGTGTAGGTTGTGGATCCCTCATTATGGGTTGATTGTGAAACCCCTGTACCTGCTCCTAAAGGAAACCAAGGGGACCTACCTATGCTGGACACCAGAGTCTAATAATGCATTTGTAACTCTGAAACGTGAACTAATGCAAGCCCCGGCATTGGGTATACCAGATATCACTAAACCTTTTCTGTTGTTCTCACATGAGAGGCAAGGACTGGCATTGGGACTTTTGGCACAGAAGCTGGGAGCCTACAAAAGGCCAGTGGCTTATTTCTCCAAGCAATTGGATGTGGTCAGCCAAGGATGGCTCGCCTGCCTGCGTGTAGTGGCAGCTGTGATCCTGAACATAGAAGAAGCCCGCAAGTTCACAATGGGCCAGAAGATAACTGTTTTTGTCTCTCAGTGTCAGCAGTGCTCACGCAGAAAGGAAATCACTGGTTAACCCCATCTCGCTTTCTCAAATATCAAGCTGTCCTAGCAGAATCAGAGGATGTGAGTATCCAGGTAACCAAGATCTTAAATCCAGCAGCTTACCTCCAGGGCACAGCTACCGAAGAACCCATACAACATGACTGCATTGAAACCATGGAGGCAGTTTACTCCAGCCGCCCAGACCTGAAGGACTCTCCGCTGGAAGATGCGGAAAACTGGTTCACTGATGGAAGCAGTTATGTCTGAGATGGTAAGCGCCTTGCTGGGTATGCAGTTACAACCACAGATGCCATCATTGAAGCAAAACTGTTACCTGTGGGGACATCTGCTCAAAAGGCTGAGATAATAGCTCTAACTCGAGCCTTGGCACTAGCCGAAGGAAAGCCTGTCAATATTTGGACTGGTTCAAGGTATGCTTTTGGGGTGGTACATGCTCATGGGGCTATCTGGAAGGAGAGGGGTTTATTAACCTCACAGAAGAAAGAAGTCAAGCATGCTACTGAAATCTTACAATTGCTAGAAGCAGTGCTGAAACCTTCAAAAGTGGCTATAATGCATTGTAAAGGGCACTCCCAGGGGAACACCATCCCTGAACTGGGAAATGCTATGGCAGACAAAACAGCAAAGGCAGTGGCTGGTGGGGTTCAAATTCAAGCCCTAGCTCTAATCCCTTCTAGCATCCTTATGGGTGAGAAACCCCCACCATATGACACTGATTATTTGAATTGGATACAAAAAGAGAAGGCACTAATAGGAGCAGATGGGTGGGCTAGAATAAAGGATCTCCTGGTCATACCCAGAAAACTGTTAAAGTTATTTATCCAAAGCGAACATTCCAAAACACATTGGGGAGTTGATGCTTTACATAACCATTTAAAGGGCAAAGCGATAGCATCAAAATTAAAGGAGACAATCGAGGACATAACTTCCACTTGTGAAATCTGTCTTAAAAACAACCCTAATACCACTGTTAGGCAAAACACTGGAACAATCCTCAAAGGAGCCTTACCAGGGGACGTATGGCAAATTGACTTTTCTGAATTACCTAGGAATGGGGGATACAAGTACCTTTTAGTCCTCACAGACACTTTCTCAGGTCGGCTGGAAGCCTTTCCTTGTAGAACAAATAAAGCTAGAGAAGTTCTTAAAGCCTTAGTACAAGAAATAATTCCACGATTTGGGGTACCCAGGGAAATTAATTCTGATAGGGGAGCACACTTTGTAGCTCAGGTGGTTCAGGGAGTAAGTAATCTACTAGGCATACGCTGGCAACTACATACACCATACAGGCCACAGGCAAATGGACAAGTAGAAAAGATGAACCACTTAATAAAGCAACAATTAGCCAAAATTTGTCAAGAAACCAACTTATATTGGTATCAAGCTCTGCCCATGGCTTTGCTAAGAATTAGGGTAAAACCCCAGCTCAAGGAAAAACCGAGTCCCTTTGAAATTCTGTATGGAAGGCCCTATAGAACAAATGTGATTCACAATGACAGTGTGGCTCTGGTAGGGCAAAGCTATCTAATAGATTGTAAAACATTTAGGTCAAAAATTACAATCAATATGCACTACCGTTGTTAATTGTAAACCCCCACCACCTGATAAACCCTTTCATAATGTGAATCCTGGGGATTGGGTTTATGTTAAGTCTCTTTCAGGAAATCCACTCCAGGAAAAGTGGGAAGGACCTTATCAAACATTGCTGGTGACTCATACAGCAATTAAAGTACAGGGAAAATCTACTTGGATCCATTATACCAGGACCAAACTTGCACCAAGACCAGAGTGGGAGACAAGAAGAACAAGACCTCTGCGCCTTCAAATACGAAAAATCAATACAACGTGATTTGGACCATGCTAGTGACACTGGTAATTGGGGCAGGTGCATGGGACCAAAATGCATACCTTTGATTAATGGACAGTTATAAATACAAGCTGCTGCAATTACAAAACATGAACATTGCATCAGATTACTTTAGATGACACTTGGGGGTTTAAAGAGGTATGAGACAAACTTATAGCATGGTTACCCAACTTGACCTGGCTTAAACAATTGCTTGTAATAGTTATTTGTATTGTTGCATTGTTACTTACTGTTTGTATTAGTAGTTATTGTTGTATAATATTAAGTACTTAGAATCGCGATGCTTATGTTTAATGGCAAAAGTACAAATTCAGATATGAGATAGAGAAAGGTGTTTACTTTCATGACATACAAGATTTGTAAAGAATTACAAATTACAAAAAGAAAAGGGAGGGATTGAGAAAGGAGTGGTCAAATAGATAACCCAAATCTATTTACACTTCAACCATCCTTATTTCTTTGATCTTTTGCCTCTTCCACCAGCACAGCACCTGTCCAGGGCTGAAGGCTGATAACAGTTCTGGCCTTGTGGATTCCCTTAATCTTATCAAGATAAAAGGGGGCAAAAGGAATCCTTTTGAAATTGAGCACAAGAAATCACTAATAATATTAATGACTTATGAGCAGTAATTTGTATAACCACTCCTATCCTGGGGAATGTAATGAATATTCATGAATTTTACCTATAACACTGTGCCTTTGGAGGTCCTGAGGTATGTGTGTTTGGCGGAGAGAATTCCCCACACATCCGGTGCACTGAATAAAGCAAATACCCACTTCTCTGACTTGGTTTCTGAAGTGTCTCCTGGCTCGATTGGGGCAAATCAGGAGGACTACAAGGATGTCATGAGATTATGCAGGGAGAAAATTAGAAGGCCAAAGCCCAAGTAGAACTTAATTTGACCACTGCCATAAAAGACCATGAAAAATGTTTCTATAAATGCATCAGCAACTAAAGGAGGGCTAAGGAGAATCTCCATCTTTTATTTGATGCGTGGGGAAACATAGTGACAAAAGATGATGAAAAGGCAGAGATACTTAATGCCTTCTTTGCCTTAACCTTTCATAGCAAGACCAGTTGTTCTCGGGGTACTCATTCACCTGAGCTGGAAGACAGAGACAGGCAGCAGAATGAATCCCCCGTAATCCAAGGAGGAAATGATCAGTGACCTGCTACACCACTTAGATCTGCACAGGTCTATAGAGTTGGGTGGGGTCCACTCGAGGGTACTGAAGGAGCTGGCAGAAGTGCTCACCAAGCCACTTCCGATCATTTATCAGCAGTCCTAGCTAACTGGGGAGGTCCCAGATGACTGAAGGTTGGCCAATGTGACACTCATCTACAAGAAGGGTCGGAAGGAGGATCCGGGAAACTACAGACGTGTCAGCCTGACCTTGGTGCCCGGGAACGTTAGGGAACAGATTTTCTTGAGGGCCATCACACGGCAACTACAGGACAACCAGGGGATCAGGCCCAGATCCACCCATCTTCATTTCCTTTGTTCTCCAAAGGGTCGGCAGTTCCTGGCTTCTAATGTGGCTCTTGGTGTCCATTCATCTGGCTGGTCTTCCTGTTCTTTGTTTTCCCAAAGGTTGGCAGTTCAAGGCCTCTTGTTTTGGGGTCTCACCCAGAGCTCAATCTGCATTTCAATCTGCATCTCAATCTGCAGCTTGCAAACAGAGCTACCTGGACCAGATGTACTCCTCAAGATCCAGAAGAAAAGGACCTGGGGATGCTGGTTGACAGCCGGCTGAACATGAGCCAGGGTGTGCCCAGGTGGCCAAGAAGGCCAACGGCATCCTGGCTTGTATCAGAAATAGTGTGGTCAGCAGGACCAGGGAAGTGATTATCTTCTGCACTTGGCACTGGCGAGGCTGCACCTCGAATCCTGCGTTCAGTTTTGGACCCACACAAGAAAGACATTGAGGTGCTGGAACATGTCCAAAGGGCAATGAAACTTGTGAAGGGTCTGGAGTACAAGTCATGAGGAATTGCTGAGGGAGCTGGGGGGGTTTAGCCTGGAGAAAAGGAGGCTCAGGGGAGACCTTATCACTCTTTACGACTACCTGAAAGGATGTGTTAGCAAGGTGTGGGTCGGTGTGGCAGGACAACCCCCCTCCCCCTTCTCTCTCTCCCTGATCGGTCCCAGGAAATGGATGGCTCAGATTTAGGTTGATAACCTAATCAACAGCTACCTGGTGCTGGCGACTGAAAGTCTGAAAAGACACTCCCCTGTGGAATGCAGAGAGAATGTGAGCAAATTTTCAGTGACTACAAATACACACTTTTATCCTATAAAAAGCTCACGAAATCTCAGAAAGCCAGAAGCTTTCTACATGGAACGTGAAGTAAAAGCTTTCTCCCCTGAGTTTGGACGCAAACTCTGTGGTTACTTCCCGAGGGATTGAGTGAGGACGCTGATGTATCCCCAGCTCCAAAAACTGGATTTGGTAAGATCATTGAGTTTCCTAAATTGTATTATTCCAGCTAAGTTATAGGTACCTTTCTTAACTTGCATTTCAGCTAGCTCAAGCAAGCATTTCTTAACTTGCATTATTGTTCAAGTAAGCATTTCTTGCGTTTTTAACTATCTTTATAGTTCAAGCAAGGTTTTACCCCATAATTGCATTTTTAGCTACCATAGTGTTGCAATTATGTATTCATTGTGTGTCTATGTGTGTCAATCTATGTTTGTATGTTTGTTATGTTCTGTGTCAAATAAATGGTATTTTTAGACAAATCGGCCAGATATCAAAGAATCTTGCGAACGGGACTAAGTCTTGGGGAACTAGCTATCTTAAAGCCTGTCAAACTGCAAAAGCACATAAATCTCCTCTCTCCCATGCAAGACAGTTGGTCTCTTTTCCCAGGTAACAAGTGAAAGGATGAGAGAAAACAGACTCAAGTTGTGTCCAGGGGAGGTTTAGATCGGATATTAGGAAAATGTTCTTCACCGAAAGGGTTTTCAAGCATTGAAACAGGCAGCCCTGGGAAGTAGTAGAGTCACCATCCATGAAGGTGGCACTTAAGGACATGGTTTACAGGTGAGCTCATGTATTGGTTTGAAAACAAACCAGTGGGAGATCACAAGTCAAGACTGAAATTAAAAATAAGTGAAATAATACAAGGAAAAGCACTGACAAAGTCAGATACAACCTAACACCCTGTTAGGGTGGTAGTAGCAGTCCAACTGAAGTAGTTCAGTTCAAGCGGTGATCCTGTGAAGGTCTGATCTCCAGCTGAAGGTCCAGTGGTAGCTCTTGTCCTCTGGGAACCCAGTAGACAGGGCTAGCTCAGGCAGTTCCAAGGCCAGGTTATATCCACGTGGGAACACCTGGTTCCTCCCTCCTGGGCAGAGCATCCCACAATGGGATGAGATAAGTCCATGAGTCATGTGGTGGGTCCCTGATGGCCCATTGTCTGTCATCCGGAGTGGGTCATTAGCAGGTGATAGCAGCTGATGGTCCACAGCTGGTGGTAATAGAATACTTAAATACATCTATATTGCAACCTAGGACAGCTTGGCAGTGCCAGTTTTACAGCTGAACTCAATAATCTTAAAGGTCTTTTCCTGTTGGAACCTAGGTCGCAGAACGAAGCCATATGAATACGTTTCTTAAGCTTAATTCAACTGTGTGACTGACTCTAAAGTGCCTTTCCCAGGAGATAACAGAATGTAAAGAGCCAGAAATGTGAGCATTATGAAAAAAATGTAAACAAGATAAAGCAGTTACCTAGACAGAATCTTAGCTAATATTTAGCGTGATAAAAAGCCTCAGCCAATTAAGAGAGTAGATTAGACACATGAACAGTGCTTTTTGTATATAAGAATGCTTGCTTTCTGAAAATAAAGTGACATGACACCGATACTTCTGATGCCTGATGAGTTTTTTGTCCTTTTTCCATTATACTTTTACACTCTTTTTATATATCCTTTTACCCTTCCCCATTCCTGTACTTTTTACTCCCTGTATCTCAACCCTATAACCCTTGTACCCTTGCCTTGCTCAGAATTCTTTGGGGAAAACAAAACATCCCCACAATCTCAAAAACATGACACACCAACCTTGAACAGAGCCCCATCACTGAGACACGTTTTTTGTAAACTAAGTAGTAATCTTTTTTGGGGGGAGCAATTTTAATAAGGGAGCAATTACTTCATTTGTTAGACTTCTCATTGGAGACTTTTAAATAAGTATGCTAATCTAGGGGGTCCATAAATTGTATACAGGAGATATCGTCGGGGCTCGAGTCGTCGTATTGCACCTGGAATCCTATTAAACCAAGGTAATACCCTTTTCCTATACTGCGTGTCTGTGTCTCAAATTTTTATCAGCATTTAAGGCATCAGTTCTATGAAGATGCGTGATTCATAGTCGGGCGACCCCCAACTTTTGGCGCCCGAACCGAGACTCTGGACATTGTGTTTCGAACACGTCTGTACTCAGAGTACGTATATTTGGGAAGCCGCCAGAAAATCGTATCGATCCAGCGGTGAAAGCAGGGAGGTCGCGGCAGAGAAGGCCGGCTGGAGATGGGAAGTCACAGCCAAGGTGAGGAGGGTCGCGCCCTCACTCCGCACTGCGAAGCGTGGTCATAGGGCTTGCAGCGGCACAGAAAAATTTGCTCCTTAATATTCTTGCTGAGCAAGAGGAGGGAGTAAAGAAAAAAGAACTAGATAACGTTATTTCCTATATTAGAAAGCACAGTTTCCCTGACCGAATGGCGGGGGGTCGGTAGGTGCCACAGAGTCACCAGCGTCGCCCGCTGCAAGCTGAGGAAGCTCATGGCGGCCGCTCCGCCCGTGCTGCTCCGCTCCGCTCGGCTCCGCTCCACTAGCCCCTTAAAGCCACAGCAAATACCGCAACTAATACAGCAGCTGCAACAACAGTCCCAGCAAGAAACAACAGTGCAGCGCTAGAACGAAACATCTCCGGAGAGCGGCAGAAGCCCAGAGCTTCCCCCTGAGCATCCCGTGCTGGCGCTCACAGCCCTCAGACAAAGGGAGCCCCGGTCCTGCCCGGTCCAGCCCAGCTCCCCTGCACCAGCCTGTGACGATTGCTCCCCGAGAAAGCAGAAGAAGCTGCCCAGAAAAAGCGCCGGGAGCGGTGGCGCTGCTCCCTCCGCTCTCCCCCCCGGCCCCCGCACGAGCCCGGGGGGGTGAAGAGAACTCAGTAGCAAGAGAACAGCCAGACGAAACGTGAGAAAAGAGAAAAAATGCCAGCTTCTCTAAGAAAACTGCAGCAAATAGCTGTTTTTATAGCACTGTTCAGTGGCAGATGTTGCAAAACCATGAATAAAGACTTTAGTAGTAGTCATGCTAAGGCTTGGAGGGATCAGTAGGCCTGAGTGTAAACAGTGTTGTGTAGCGAAGTTGCCAGTAGCGATCAAAAGGATCAATAGAGCATACTGATGAGGGTAGAAAGACTTGTCTAAGGAATGTAGCTATAGAACAGTTTGTTTATTTAAGTAATCTGCTAAGTGTGTGACTTATCTAATAGGGTGTAGTAGATTAATGATGATAAAGAATGTTCAGTTAACGAAAAACAAAGTCACAATGTAATCATAAATCAGGTAGATGTGTCTAGAAATCAAATTCATTGAGATGAAGCAATTTGGAAAGAAAACATATATATACTCAGTGATTTTGTAGCAGGAGGGGGCTCTGACTTTGGACGCGAGTCCTCAGGTCCCCAGGGCCCTCAATAAAGCACCGCATAAATAACTTCGGTTGTTTGTGTTTCCTCGGTTCGGGCAACAGTTTTCTGGCGACCGCGGCAGGACTCCGAAGGTGGCTGGGGCGGCTCACGTCCTGATCTACTCCACGCCGGCACCGGGTGATTCTCGGGGAGTCATTGGTTCGTGCCCGACCCCCGCGCCTGTCGGACAACTGCAGGAGGTAAGCCCGTAAGGTGCTTTATTTGTTTAATACTGGGTACCTGCCCATAAGACGAGGTGGCGAACCTCGCAGGGTTGGGTTATAGACGTCTTGGGGAATGCCTGGGCGCCGACCATAAGACGAAGCGAAAGCTACGCTGGTTCGGCACTTGCCCCTCGCGGCGACGAGAAGTGGCAAGTTGGTTGGTTTGGTTGCTGTCCTCTTTCTATACTTGGTGCTGTTGATATCTGTATTCTCTGCATGTTACCTGTTATTCTCTGCATGTTACTTTCTGTTTTGCTATGATGCCTTTTAAAACCTTTAAAGCATTGGTACAAGCTAATGGTAAAGTACCGGGGAACACCCCATTAGGATGCTTGCTGGGAAGATGGAAAAGTGCTGGGTTTTACCAAGACTTAAGCAAAGGAAAAATGATAGATTTTTGTAATCATGTGTGGCCTCTATGCTTCTGAGGGTGGACCGGAATGGCCTGTCAATGGTACTGTTGATGAGAACATAATTAATTCATTGATGTATTATCTAAGGGATAATGAGAAATGGGATGAGGTACCTTATTTGGATTTGTTCCGTTATTTGGGGTCTAAAACAGAATGGCAAAAGGAGTGTGGTATGCTATTGTTGCAAGCAGGGAACGATGAAAATGAATGTATTGGGTGCAAAGCACGTGAAACCTGTGTGAAATATGCAGTATGGTTTTCTAGTCAAGGTGAGGATTTATCTTTAATGGTTGCCCCCTCTTGCCCTGTTCCCTCTGCTCCGCCGTGCAGAAGTGGGGAGGGAGACATAGATGATACTGATACCGATGAGGATGAGACTAATGAGGAAATTAATATACAATCCCCGGAAGGACTTGGAGTAAGTCATACCTCAGTCACCCTCCGTCCCCAAACTCCTTCCCCAAGCTCCCGAAGCATACAAAGAACCCCCATAGCGGCACGGACTAGACAGGGAAGGCGGAATCAAGAGGAACCCCGAATAATAGCCCCCTTAAGGGAAGCCATGGGCCCCCGTGGTGATAAAGTTATTATCAAAGTACCTTTTTCTCCAGGGGATTTGGTGATTTGGAAACAATCAGCTGGGAGTTATCGGGAGGACCCAGAACGGGTGGCCAGGGTGGTGAAGATGATAATTAAAACTCAGAATCCGGATTGGAATGATTTACAAGTGTTATTAGATACATTAATGGATTCTACAGAAAAAGAGATGGTCTTACGAGCAACCAAAGAACAAGCTAGGGAACAACTCCGGTTACGATTGATAATGGGGGAAACAATAGATCAGTTGGTCCCTGGGGATGATCCGGAGTGGGATCCGAATGAGTTAGAAGGTTTACAGAGGTTAAAAAGGTATCAGGAATTATTGATTGAAGGCGTCCGGACTGGGATGCCTAAAACCCTAAATTGGTCTAAACTATACTCAATAAAACAAGAAAAGAATGAATCCCCTTCAGCATTTTTAGAGAGACTTAAAGAGGCAGCACGGCGTTTCACTAGTTTGGATGTGGAGAAGGAAGAAGGTCAGTTACAGTTGGCATTGTTGTTTATGGGACAGTCACAAGAGGATATTAGGAAAAAGTTGCAGAAATTAGAAGGGGAAGACACACGACGCTTAGATAAGCTGTTGGAGGTAGCTTGGAAAGTTTATAATAATAGAGAAAAGGAAACGGCTAAACGACAACAAGCCGGAATTCTTGCAGTAATTCAGCAGTCTGCGGTTCGGGGGGGGGTTAAGGGGCCGGGGAAGGGGAGGAAGGGGAATTGGACAGGGAAGGGGAGGATTCGCTCGGGGGAGAGGAGGATTTTTAGTTGCAGGGATGAGCCAGGGTGGACAGGAACAGTTGGGTCCTAATCAGTGTGCATTTTGTCGTCAATTCGGACACTGGTAGAATGAGTGTCCTGTAAGAAACGGGATTGGGATGAGTAATGTAGGGTTGATGGGAGGTTTCCCCGTACCGCCGGTAGATGGCGCCCAGACACAAGCACAGGCAATGATGTTAGGAAACTATAAGAATCAAAACAGACTAGACTGGGATCTGAAGGTGAGAATAGAAATAGGCGGACAGGAGCAGGAATTTATGGTTGATACAGGGGCTACTCACTCAGTTTTAAATAAACGGTTGGGACCCATAAGTGACACAACTATACAGGTAATAGGAGCTACGGGACAATTGGAGGAAAGGCCTTTTCTACAACCCCTTAATTTAAAATTCGGAGGAAAGGAACTGGATCATCAGTTTTTGTATATGCCAAACTGCCCTCAGCCTCTGTTTGGACGGGATTTTCTGTCTCTATTAAATGCTAAAATTATATTTGAACAGGGTCGAGTTAAATTGGAAATTCCGGATGAAGAAATCGGGAAAATATTTGCAATAAAGGAAATGGACCCGGCACCGATTCCAACAGAGATTGAACATGCAGTGGTACCCTGGGTTTGGGAGGCGGGAACTCCGGGAAAATCAAAGTTTGCCCAGCCGGTGGTAGTTGAGCTAAAAGAAGGAGCTAAACCGGTTAGGATAAAACAGTATCCCATTAAAGCAGAGGCTCGGCAGGGAGTAGCTCCGCTGATAGCGCAGTTTACAGTGCAAGGATTATTAAAGGAATGTGAATCAGAGTATAATACTCCTATATTCCCGGTGAAGAAACCAAATGGTAAGTATAGATTAGTTCAAGATTTAAGGGCTATAAACGAGATAGTTAAAGACATTCACCCGGTGGTTGCCAACCCTTACACATTGTTAACATCTGTATCGGAACGATTTAAATGGTTTACTGTGATTGATTTAAAGGATGCCTTCTTCTGCATCCCACTGGCAATAGAGAGCATGAAGTATTTTGCCTTTGAATGGGAAGAACCAATGACAGGAAGGAAGAAACAGCTCACCTGGACCAGACTGCCTCAAGGATTCAAAAACAGCCCTACCATCTTTGGTAATCAATTGGCAAAGGAATTAGAAGAATGGAAAACGACTCAGGTGAGAGAATCTCCATATTCTTATGTAGTATTGCAGTATGTAGATGATATTCTTTTGGCCACAGAAGACAAGAAGGTATGCCTCCGATTAACTGTTGCATTACTGAATATGTTGGGGCAAGCAGGATACAAGGTATCCAAGGAAAAAGTACAACTGGTCAGAGAAAGCGTCCTGTACCTAGGATGTGAGCTAACACAAGGCCTCAGACGTTTGGGGGTTAATAGAATTGAAGCTATATGCTCCATTCCACTCCCTAGAAATCACCAGGAGTTAAGATCCTTTCTGGGAATGGTTGGATGGTGCAGGCTATGGATTCCGAATTTCGGCCTGATAGCAAAACCCCTATATGAGGCTCTAAAAGAATCCCAATTGAAATGGAATACAAACAGGGAGAAGGTGTTCCAGGATTTGAAACAAGCATTAAAAGAAGCCCCGGCCTTGGGGTTGCCAGATTTAAACAAAGACTTTCAATTATATGTGAATGAAAGGCAGAAACTAGCATTGGGAGTTCTAACCCAGAAGTTGGGATCCTGGAAGAGGCCTGTGGGATATTTCTCCAAACAACTGGACACTGTAAGTACCGGTTGGCCGTCATGCTTGCGGGCCGTTGCGGCTACGGTACTTCTCATTCAGGAAGCCAGGAAACTTACCATGGGAAAAAGAATGATGGTGTATGTTCCCCACATGGTACTAGCTGTCTTGGAGCAAAAGGGGGGTCATTGGCTATCTTCCAGTAGAATGCTGCAGTATCAAGCTATTCTAAGAGAACAAGACGACATAGAACTCCAAACGACTAATCATATTAATCCAGCAGAGTTCCTCCACAGTGAGATGGAAGAACATGAGCTCTCCCATGACTGTGTGGAAGTGATTGAACAAGTTTATTCGAGCCGACCGGATTTGAAGGATGAACCCCTGGATGCTCCAGACTGGGAATTATTCACCGATGGTTCCAGTTTTATGGAAAACGGTACCAGGTATGCGGGATATTCAGTGGTTACAGTTACTCGAGTTGTGGAGGCACAAGCCTTGCCACCAGGTACGTCAGCCCAAAAGGCTGAGATCATTGGACTCACTCGAGCCTTGATATTGAGCACTGGGAAAACGGTAAATATTTGGACTGATTCCAAGTATGCCTTTGGTGTGGTGCATGTTCACGGAGCACTATGGAAAGAAAGAGGACTTCTTAATTCCCAAGGGGCTGTAATAAAACATCGCACAGAAGTGTTAGCATTGTTGGATGCTGTACACCGACCAGAGCAAGTGGCCGTTATGCATGTCCGGGGACATCAGAATGAAGAAGGAAAAATCTACCAAGGTAATCATTTAGCAGATGTAACTGCAAAGCAGGCAGCTCGTCAAGTATGGACTCAGATGGCTCTCATACCAACTAAGGTAAACCCTGTTACACCTTATATGCAACAAGCTCCAAAGTATTCACAGGATGATGAGAAACTAGCCATGTTATTGAAAGCTCGGAAAGGAGCAACAGGATGGTACATAACCAATACAGGACAAGTAGTTGTTCCCATACAGATAATGAAGGCCATCCTCATAGCTGAACATAACAAAAGTCATTGGGGAGCAGAAGCATTGGTACAATTTTTGAAGAATGAAATAATTTCCAATCAGATGTTAACGTTGGCAAAACGGGTGAATGCAATGTGCCCAGTTTGTTTAAAGAATAATCCTATTGTCAGGAAACAGATTCAGATGGGAAAATTACAAGTAGGACCAGAACCGGGAGATTATTGGCAGGTGGATTTTTCAGAATTACCCAAAGCACAAGGGTATAAATATATCCTGGTGTATGTGTGTACCTTTTCAGGGTGGCCAGAGGCCTTTCCGTGTAGGACTAATCAGGCAAAAGAAGTAGTGAAAACTCTCTTGAAAGAGATAATACCTAGATTTGGAGTACCTTTGGGGTTGTCATCAGATAGGGGTCCTCACTTCATTGCTAATATTGTGCAGGATGTAGCACGGATCTTACATATTGCCTGGAATCTCCATACTCCTTGGAGACCGCAATCTAGTGGGCAAGTAGAAAGAATGAATCAAACTTTAAAGGGCCAAATTAAGAAAATCTGTCAAGAAGCCAAATTACAATGGCCTCAGGCTTTGCCACTTGCTCTCCTCCGAATTAGAATCAAGCCAAGGGAAAGATTAGGCGTGAGCCCCTATGAGATACTATATGGAAAACCTTACCATGCAACTACTTTAAAAGAAGACCCGCATGTGGTAGGGGATCAGGCAGTATATAATTATGTTGTTTCTCTGAATAGAGTTCTCAGTGCCTTGCGTGGAGCCCTGCAGTGGAACAGACCTCTTCCACTGGAAAACCCTGTGCATGATGTTCAACCAGGAGACCAAGTATATGTGAAGAACTGGTTCACAGACCCACTGAGAGAATCATGGGACGGCCCGTATCAGGTGATACTAACATTCACAGCAATCAAAGTGGCCGGAATCGACTCCTGGATACATTACATGCGAGTCAAGAAGATGCCAACTCAGTGGGAATCCCAAGTCGTGTCCCCCACGCGATTGATTTTACGAGCAAAATGAAAATTGTAATTGCTGTATTTCTGGTTATGCTAAAAATATTACCTGTTGATGAACATGTACTTGTCACTGTTTCAGATCCTGTAATTGGAGCAATGGAAGGAATGACTGTAAACTTGACTTGTGAAATCACTGATGACCAGGGAGCTGGAGTCGATGAGATAAGTACATATTGGAGAAAAGAGCAAACACTCACTAATGTTATCAATAGTACATTTTGGGATAAGGACACACAAAGAGGCAATACCACATTACAACTTACTAACGTTAGCATGGAAAGTGCTGGGATATATACATGTCTGGTAAAAATTAGGTGGAGTTTTGATTATAAACGAATCGCACTAGGGGTTATGACATGGCAAAGCAACTCGGCAATAAAAGTCTCACCTTACCAAGCATCAGTTGACATGTGGGATGGTCCGCCCTCAAAAATAAATTGCTCATTCACAGCCCAACATGAATGTAGCAGCATGTTCATGGTTACTTGGTGGAAATTAGCTAGACAGATAATGTGGGAAAGGCCGGAAGGAAAGAGTGACCTGCAGGCAGGAAGCGATAGTGGAATTGGATGGTTAAATGATACTCAGGCACGTGTAGGGAAAAATGAGGGATTATATCTCTGTGTGATAAGCTGTGGTTCTATGATGGGGTACGGGAAGAGAGAAGTACAAGGAAAAAGTCATCTAATGGATGGGTTAAGACCTACCCATGGAATTTACCAGGCGGTCCGTGGTACTTCTGTAATTTTAGTTTGCCAACCAGAGTGTGGAATTGTTTTCTCTGAGTTTGGATGGTGGTTTAAGAAAGGAAATGTCCAGGAAGGGGGGAAATACCAATTAGAGAAGCGATTAGGAGGCATGTTAACTCTAGTGATACAGGATGTTCAACCAGAGGATGAAGGGACATATTGGTGTTGGATTGCCCAAGATGCATGGTGGACACACGCTGTGACTTTGGTATCCCTTACTAGGGCACGAATAAATAAAAGAAGAATTAGAGATGTTGAAATTGGAAATAAAACCTGGGTTTTTCACCATAACCCAGAACAAGAAAACTTAATTGTAGGTTTAATTCGAGACTTTGGAGAAATGCAGAATGTTTCTAAAATCACTGCTTGTTTACCTCTGCCTCGAGCAGCGGGAGAACCAATTCCATGGGGAATAGTTCCCATCACTGATTTGCCTGAGGCATATGTAAATGTAACTTGGAGCTGTAGATTGGTTCCTAATGAGTACTATGACTGGAAAGAGGGTTGTATGTTGGTCTGGAGGGTTACTGAACACCAATGCAGGCAGATGCCAGGATATTATGCATGGCTGACAACATCAAGAGGTAATAAGTGTGTTGTTTCAGGGCCTGTTTCAGAACCGTGTAACAAAGTGACTCTCAAGGAACAAAAGGTTAGAGAGGAAGAAGTCTGTCAAAATGTTACCCAGACCCAGTCTTTAGAAGACGAATGGGGAACAATTTGGGGACCAAGCCTTTTAGAAACATATAGCTACTTAGGACAAGTTAATTGGTGCATACAATGGACAGGAAGTAAAAACCAGACTTACACTAAGGTAATGAACCTCCAGACTACCAGACGGGAGAAGAGGGACCAAAAAGACATTTGGAATTGTACCCAAGTAATCACATGAGACACACCAAAAGATAAAATAGGGCTCGTACCAGTAAGAGTCTTGCTAAAATGGGGATGTGAATGTCGAGGATACAACCATACAATTACAGACCAAATTCAAGGAGATAAAAATGGGAAGAGAATCATCAGTTGTAAATCTACTACTATCAGAAGTCCAGGAAACCTAGTTTGGGTTATGGGGCATGGAAAGTGGACCACCCATATGCCAATAGATGGGTCTGTCACACAAATTACTTTAGGAATTCCGACCTTATGTCCGTTTTGGAAGCAGTCTAATTTGACCCGACAATCAGCTAGGACTAAACGAGACTTGGATGATGAAAACGAATGGCATGAGCCAACCAGTGGAGTTAAATTCGGGTGGGCTTTGGAATCCTTGTTTGCACCTATAGCTTCATATCGGAACAGGGATATGCTCTACAAACTAATGGGGCAGACTGAAAGATTGGCAGCAGCCACTAAGAAAGGATTTAAAGATTTCAATATTCAGTTACAGGCTACCACAAGAATGACATTACAAAATAGAATGGCTCTTGACATGCTCCTATTGAAGGAACATGGAGTGTGTGGATATCTGAGCCAGAAAATTGATCATTGTTGCATCCATATCCCAAATGTAACTATTGATGTGGAAAAGGACATTTCACAATTAGAACAAATAGAAGACAAAACAAAAGATCTCGAAAGGGAAGCAGAACATAATTGGATTGCAGAAGTGTTTAGCTCTTTAGGACTCCAGGTATCTGGATGGATATCATCGGTGATTCAGTATGCGATAATGTTTTTGATTTTGATTCTGATTATCTTTGGAGTCTATAAATGTATTTTAGGAACCATTGGAAGGGAGCGCCTACAGACCCGAAGGCTGATCAATGCAATGACCAGGAATGCAATGTCTTCCACACCTCCTCCAGCATATAGAGAAGAAAGACTTTGAGATTTGAGCATCCTTGCAACTTGGAAATTGAAGAATGCTCAAAAGGGGGGACTTGTTGCAAAACCATGAATAAAGACTTTAGTAGTAGTCATGCTAAGGCTTGGAGGGATCAGTAGGCCTGAGTGTAAACAGTGTTGTGTAGCGAAGTTGCCAGTAGCGATCAAAAGGATCAATAGAGCATACTGATGAGGGTAGAAAGACTTATCTAAGGAATGTAGCTATAGAACAGTTTGTTTATTTAAGTAATCTGCTAAGTGGAGTGTGTGACTTATCTAATAGGGTGTAGTAGATTAATGATGATAAAGAATGTTCAGTTAACGAAAAACAAAGTCACAATGTAATCATAAATCAGGTAGATGTGTCTAGAAATCAAATTCATTGAGATGAAGCAATTTGGAAAGAAAACATATATATACTCAGTGATTTTGTAGCAGGAGGGGGCTCTGACTTTGGACGCGAGTCCTCAGGTCCCCAGGGCCCTCAATAAAGCACCGCATAAATAACTTCGGTTGTTTGTGTTTCCTCGGTTTGGGCAACAGCAGAGAACGCTTTGTGATGTATAATCTTATGCAAAAAGGTTTTGCCAAGACCCAGTATTACCCGAAAACTTTAAAGCTGCTTAGCTCGGCGGCGCCTGGCTCAGCGCAGAGTCTGCGCCGTGCAGCCGGGCGGCGCTAGGACCCAGAAAACAAAAAGTTCAGCGCGGAGCCGAGAAGCCCGGGGCAGCTCCGCTGCCTTTTTTCCTCCTCGCTTTCTCCTGTTCCGTTCCCTCCCCAACCCCAGGTGACACAAGCAGGCACCGGCTGCGCCCCGAAAAGTCTTTTTCAGAACTCCAAAAATCAATTCGTAAATGTATTTTCAGAATACCCTATTAATTAGTGCAACTAAGTTATATTTTAAACTTTTTTTTACCTTTTCAGAATGACAAAGCCTTACAGTAAAATAATTGTCCTAATAAGTAATAACACCGTAATTGATGAAACCTTGAACAAAAGCTAAATTCCTTGCTAAAGCAGTTTTAAAAGTGTTTATCTTAAGTATACCTCAGCAAAGTTAATTTTTTAAGCTATGTCCTCAAAACATCATTTATCGTTATGTGCATAAGATCTTAGTTTATGAACCAGCTCAGTGTCTTAGACAAATTCAGTAGAGCACTTTTTAGAATATTTAAAGTGAATATTAACTGAACAAAATATAGAGCTATAGCAATTAACCTTAAATCCTTATGTCAAAACATCAAATGATTTACAAAAAGTTACTAAGTGCAATTAACTATGTGAAGCTCACACTAAGCTTAACCCCATGTATGTTATTTGCAGAAGCATCCAAAATAACTACCTCACTAAATTTAATGTTTTTGTTTACAAGTATTACTTAAGACAATGTCTGTGTATATGTGAGTGTGACAGTACTACAGCAAACATGCTAAGAATGCTATTCTAACTTCTTAAGTATTTCAAATTTGTAAATTAAGCCTGTAAGTAAAACTCTACTGTGTTATAGTAAATTTTACATAAATCAGCTACTAAATAGTTTGTTACCTGTTAAGTGCCATTGAAATTAAGTTCAAATCATACCTTAATGAGCTTACCTAAAACAAAAGGTAGACAAAGTTAAGAAAATAAAAAGCATTTAAATTTATCGAAGAGCCTTCAAAGTGCATTTAAAGCAAACAAAACCTAACTAAAAAGCTACACCCAAAACAAATGATAACTCCCGAGTTTTTCATATTTTATAAGTTCTATTAGTTTAGATATTAAGTTTTAATCCTCCAATTACAGCTTCAAGCAATGATGTCAATTACTGCAAGTTTGCTCCCTACAGTTAACTGTTATTTATATATCTTGTAGCCTGAGTCAGTAAGCTGTCCTTGAAGTTCAAGTTTAAAAGTATTGTTTTATCTAAAAATACTGAGAACAAGAGCTCTAACATCCTATATGGTGTCCAAAAGTATACACAAAAATCACAAGTACACGAAAAACATAAAAGCTAAAAGTCCCAAAGCATCACAAATTATGTTAATTTTAAATTCTGTTAAGTTTAAATTCTAGTAGAGTTAAGTTCTGTTAAAGTTAAATGAGTTTAAGTTTTATTATAAGTACATTATGTTTTAAGTCAAGTTTAAGCAATTGTTATTTTAAGTTTCATTAAGTTTCAGTTCAATTAAAACTGTCTGTTCAATTTAAGTGGTACTCAGTTTAATGTTTATTATTTTTTAAGTTCAGTTAATTTTATCTTCTGTTAAATTCTATTGATTGAATTCTGTTCATTTGTAGTGATGTTAACTTTAAGTTTTATCCAGTTTACATTTTATTATGTTTTGCTCTTTATTTTAAAGAACACAGTTCTGCAGCTGTAAAGATAAGATGAAAATTTACACCAGAAACCTTCCTAATTTAACCGTGTGAACACAGTCTGTAAGATGCTTACTGTCGTCAAAACTTCTAAATATCCAGTTGTTTTAAATTTGTTACTTAATATTATTATTCACAGAAACCTTTGCAGTTTTATCTTCCACAAGTAAAACAAAAGAATGAGTGAGAGTTTCAAACAACACTGCACGTGCACAATTCAGTTATTTAAAATTTATCTATAGTACCATTGATTGTTTAGGTAAAGTTAAATAATAATGCCAGCTGCTTTCAAATATTTCACATTACTTTGTGTAGTTATCTGCAAAAACTGTATCATTTTAAAACACTTTCCTAATTGATATTAATAGAAGCTTATTTGTAAAATATTCTAAAGAAACCCTCCCAGTTAAGGCCTGGGCTCTGGCCAAGCCCCAGTCCTAACTGGTTGGGAAATATGCCATTAATCCCAGTTGTTTCTGCACTAAAAATGTGATCGAGTCATTTTGACTTGCTAAATTAAGCTTATAAAAGCTAGACTCTCTTCCAGGTAAACTTGGAATCCTTGCCTGGGAAAAGTTCTCCAAGCCCTACCTGTGAAATGAAGTTCTTCAACAATTGCAGTCCCTAAGTGATAGCAAAGTAGTTAAGCAATTAATGATGTATTCTTTTAAGTAAGCTTATTGTTTCATTCCATGTATTGTTATACCTTTCTGTCATTTTCACCTTCTTATAATAAGAAACACATCTAGCCAAAAACAAAAAGAGGGGGGGTATAACCTCTCGCAACTAGACAATGCAATATTTGCGCAAAAAATTTTTTTGTGTGTAAAAATGTAGCTTCGCTTTTTAAAACAGTTATTGTTACTGTATTGACAATTCTAAATATGTTGTTAATAGAACTGCAATAGATTTTCTCTTATTAGCCCAAAGACATAACTACGAAGAGTTTGAAGAAATGTGCTGTATAAACCTTTCTGACCAAAGTCCATTTCACCGACAACTTACTAAACTGCAACACCTGTCAAGACAGCTAAGAGTAGACAATGGCCTTAGACTTGCCAAGTAGTTGAAAAGTTTAAGAATCACTAAGTAGTTCAAAAACCTAATCCAAGCAACTGTATTCATTTTATTTGTAGTTTTGCTATTTTTAACAATTTTGCCATGCATAGTGCGATGCTTACAGCGTATACTAGTAAAGACAGTCAACCAAACCTAGCTTGTGCAAAAAAGAAAAATGGGGGAATTGTTGGAAGCTATGTCGCAGAACGAAGCCATATGAATATGTTTCTTAAGCTTAATTCAACTGTGTGACTGACTCTAAAGTGCCTTTCCCAGGAGATAACAGAATGTAAAGAGCCAGAAATGTGAGCATTATGAAAAAATGTAAACAAGATAAAGCAGTTACCTAGACAGAATCTTAGCTAATACTTAGCGTGATAAAAAGCCTCAGCCAATTAAGAGAGCAGATTAGACACATGAACAGTGCTTTTTGTATATAAGAATGCTTGCTTCCTGAAAATAAAGTGACATGACACCGATACTTCTATGAAGATGCGTGATTCATAGTCGGGCGACCCCCAACTTTTTCCAGCCTCAGTGATTCTATGATTCTATGCCAAACTGCATGTCATCAGAGCTGAACTGGGGGGATGATCCTTTGTTACCCCTTTGTTGGCGACGTGGGTATAGAGGTAGCTCAGGGGCTGTCACCGGAAGATTTGTAGTCTGCTATTAAGGAGTGTAGCTCCTGTGCTTGTCTGGTTCTGCTCTGGCTTCAGGCCCCTGCTCCTCCCAGAGGTCCTCTATGCTTGGCAGAGTGGCCATGCTGGTAGTGTCGGGGCTGAGGCTCACTTGGTCACTTTCCAAGTCTGCCTTACCAGCCCTGGCCCTGCTGCTGACGGTGCAGCAGTGGGCGAACAGATGCAAATTGGGGCAGGGTTTGCCCAGTCCCCTTTTTCCCCCTGCTGAGAATTCAGCAGAGGAGAAAGTTGGCTTGACTATCCTCTTGGACAGTTGGGATTTTCTGCTCTTTTCTGAATTGCCCCTTTCAGCATCTGCCATTGTGGAGTCAGGAAACTGAGGGGAAACCTGTCACAAAGGAGGGAGTGTGGCTAGCACAGGCTTTTCCCATGAGAATTCTTCTTGTGTTTTATAAATAAAGTTTGGATGTTATTGGAACAGTGTCCCAGAACTTGGACGGTGCAGGCCTGGCCAATCAGGCCTGGGGGAAGGCTTCTGACCGACCAATCTGGGTGACTTTTGAAAACTATATATATGATAAAATCAAAACAATAAAGGTCGTTCCTTCTTGCCACTGAGAACTGGTGCCTTCTTTACTCTGCTAGCTGCTCAACAGCGACATGGGAGGGGTGTGGTGTCCCACTGAGTGGCAGACCCCACTTTTGCAGCTCTCTGTCATTCCAAGATGCTGGGAGTTTGTTTCTGTCCTCTCCATGCCCTTTTATGTAATCATCCTGGGCATGCCTTGGTTAGTCTGGCACAATCCAATGATTTTTTGGGCACAAAGAATTTACATTCCTGCCCCTGAGGCAGGGGCTGCTGCTGCTCTCCCCTTCCCACTGCAGCCAGTACGGTACAGTGGGCTCTTGCAGCAGTAGTTGGCTAGGGTTCCAGGCAGGTGCTAGTGCTTGCTGGCTATCCTGTGCTGGCAGTGTCAATTTCCCCAAGCCACCTGCCACCACAATTTAGGGATTTTTAGATGTCTTTAGGAAAAAGCAAGTGGGAACTTTACCCTCCACCCCCCATCAGATGTATGATTTTTCTATTGCACTGTTACCAGACACTCCTCTCTCCTTGGATTGTATCCATCCTCTTCCAGAACCAAAGGTGGTGGCCTTGAAGGCTTATAGTGAGGATGGCTTAGCCCAGGGTTATATTCAGTACTCCACCCTTTGGTGCCCCTGTATTTTTTGTAAAGAAGGATGGAGACTTGAGGCCATGTGTGGACTAGTGGGGATGGGGTGCAAATTCTTAGGGATATATCTTTAAATTGTTGTAATCTATACCACCACTCAAAATACTATCCTAATACTATCCTGAGCCTTGAAAAGCATGGTCTGTGGCAGCACAGCATCCCAGAAAGAATTGAGTCAGACAATGGGACTCGTTTCCTAAACAACCTCATAGACACCTGGGCCAAGGAACATGGTATTGAGTGGGTGTATCACATGCCCTATCATGCACCAGCCTCTGGGAAGATTGAACAATAAAATGGACTATTAAAATCTATACTGAGAGCCATGGGTGCTGGAACATTCAAGCATTAGGATGCAAATATAGCAGAAGTCATGTGTCTAGTTAATACTAGAGGATATGCTAACTGACCTGGCCCTGTGCAAGTGAAACCCATACCTACTGTGGAATGAGATAAGGTCTCCTCAATGATTTGTGATGTGCATCTCTTTTTGAGCTTTGCCAATTTTTATCAGTGTTTTATTCAGAATTTTGCTCAAAAGGTTGCTCTGTTCACAGCACTGACTCCTAAGTGTGTCCCTTTTTAGTGGACACCTGAGATTTAGGGAGCCTTTGATGACTACAAGCAGGCATTTACAACAGCCCAGGTTTTAGTCCACCCAGATACAAGTTGTGTTTTTTTGTATTGGAGGCAGATGCTTCTGCCGATGCCATTGGAGTGATACTACTGTGTCAGCATGGTGCATCCAATGGACAGTTTCATCCTTGTTCATCCCTGTGCCTATTTCTTCTGACAGTTGACTGAAGCAGAGAGGAATTATGATATCTGGAAGAGTTGTTGGCCATCCATGAGGTGTTTGCTGAGTGGAGGCACCTTCTCATGGGTCCTGCTGACTTTGCTTTGGCACTGACTGACTACCGAAATGTGGAATGTTTTAGGAACCTGAAGCGCCTCTCTCCCCAGTTGACTTGTTGGGCAACTTTTCTCTTAGTTTCCATTTAATATCACCTATAGACTGGACAAACAGAATGGTAGCTTGGTGTGCTGATTTTTTCTGGGATGCAGTTAGTTTTCTTTCCAGTAGCTGTTATGGGGCTGTGTTTTGGATTTGTGCTGAACACAGGGCTGATAATGTAGAGATGTTTTTGTTATTGCTGAGCAGGGCTTACAGAGAGCCAAGGCCTTTTCTGCTTTTCATATTGCCATGCTGGCAAAGAAGTTGGGAGTGCATGGGAGGTTGGGAGGGGACACAGCTGGGACAGGTGACCCCAACTGACCAAAGAGATATTCCAGACCATATGACATCATGCTCAGTATATAAAGCAGAGGGGGAAGGAGGAAGGGGGAGAGATGTTTGGAGTGATGGCGTTTGTCTTCTCAAGTCACCATTATGTGTGATGGGGCCCAGCTCTCCTGGGGCCCGCTGAACATCTGCCTGCCCATGGGAAGCAGTGAATTAATTCCTTGCTGTGCTTTGCCTGTGTGCGTGGCTTTTGCTTTCCTTATTAAACTTGTCTTTATCTCAACCCATGAGTTTTCTAGCTTTTACCCTTCCAATTCTCTCCCCAATCCTGCTGGTGGGGGAGTGTAGGGCTTGGTTGCTGGCTGGGGTGAAACCACAACAGGTGGATACTTTGTCATGTTAGGAATCCCCAGCAAGAGCTGCTGAGGCAGATCCACCTCCCTCTCCAATTTTTGTCTCTGCAAAATTTTGTTACATCCATGCTGGCCCATGCCTTTTTAAGTTCTGTGCATCAGACAATGGTTGGTGATTCTTTGGTCATGCAGTTTTGGGCAGGGGATACTTCACAAAATCTGCAGAAGGATGGTTGTCTGTATCATGATGAGCAGCCATATATTCCTGCTGGCCCACTGCACACACAGTTCCTTCAGCACTGCCATCACATGCTGACAGCAGGGCATGGTGGTCATTGGAAGACTCTGCATTGAGTCATGCAGATGTACTGGTGGCCTATTGTGCATGCAGATGTCACGAGCTATATTCATGCTTACAATGTCAATGCCCAAGCTAAGAAACTGATAAAAAGGCTGCAGTGTCTACTAAATTCCTTACCAAGTTTTGAGTGGCTTTGGCAAATGAAAGGAATAAGGGAGTGACTTTACAAACGGTTGGTAAGATAAAACCTGAATCTGCTGGTAAGATAAAACCGATACTGAGAGATAGAAGAAACAATGGGAAGGATTTCCATAGGGATTCCACTGATTGACTTACCCAAGACTATGTTAATAAACTACAAGAAGAGAGACACAAGAAAAAGAAGAAAGGGGAGATGTGTATTAAGGGTGTCTGCATTAAGGGGGATGCATATTGCACAGGTCTGAATTAGGCATTCCAAGAAGCCTGTACCTCTCGAGTACCTCAGCCAATGGGGAAAGAGAGAGGGAACCTGCGGCCGGGAAAAGTAAGATAAAAGAGGCTGCATCCTCTATCAATTTGAGAGACCCCATGGGAAATGCCCATGACCTCTCCCTTTATTCATGAATAAAGTTACAGGACTCCTCTGTCTCCTTTTTGGACATAAACCTGTGGTGTTTGTGGATTAATTTTCCTTACAAAATGGGGTCTCTTGTCTGGGATCCTTCCACCGTCTGGGGGCAGTGGGCCGCAAGCGGAGCTGAAGGCTCGCCTCACCCAGTTTCGGTGATCAGCTCCCCTTGCTGGTGGCCAGCACTGGGTGGTTGATTGGGTACCTGAGACTGTCCAGGGAACAGATGAGTGGTGGACCAGGGGGGCTGTGAAGAGTCCACAGGGAAGGACCACTGAAAATCTCACCAGTAAGTAAAATGGAATCCTTGGGGAGTAAACCTGGGAGGGCACCCATGAAGGGTGGCACAGGTAAAACAGGGCACCCATGAGAGGGTTGCCAAGGTAAAGCTGGGAAGGGGGCCCAGCAAAAGGGATGACGATCCCAAAAATATAAGGACATGGATGCCCAAGGGGGGCAGTAAGGGAATGTCAAGAAGGGGTCTCGACAATCCATGCCCAAGTAGGGCAACAAGGGAACCAGCAGTGCATTTTGTGGTCTAGGGGTGAGTTGGCCCCCTGGTGCCTTTGAGAAAAGCAGGTCTGATACCTGCAGTGGATTTTGTAGCTGCTGTGATGTTTGTTTGTTTGTGTGTGTGTGCACGAATTACCTGCGTTAATTTGTATTTTGCCAGCATATAAATCCATGCAGGGACACCTGCGGGATAAAAGTCATTAGTTGAGTGTTGAAACATGTTTTGAACGCCTATTGAAGTTTTGTGTGTATGCTGTTTCTCTGCGTGTGCTACTAGGTATCCCTTTGGGATTCCTGTGTGTGTGTAGCTGATATTTGTGAGCATATTTGTTCTGTGAATTGAAAAATAATCTAGATTTATGGAAGAAATGTGGTTTGTTACCAAGAGAGCCAAAACAGTATATGATACTGGCTTTAAAGAAAGATAATAGAAGTAAATCTCTGGAATATGGTTGTGTAGAATGTTGAGTAGAAAGAGGTGTCTGAGGCATGATCCCATGGAAAAAGAGGTTGAATTTTTAGTATCCCCTGGAAGAAGAGAAAGGGAGGCAGCTGCTGGGAGCCTCCCATATCACGGGATGAAGAGGGATGAGTGGACATGTTGAAGGTGAAGGGATGTTGAGTCCGGTGGCAGGTAGAACCCAAAAAAGAGTAAAAGAAAGGAATGGGACAAGAGAATGTGTTAAGAAAGAAGGAAGAGGGAAGAGAGGAGAAAGAGAAAATGGGTGAGGATTGGAATGTTTTTCAGCACCTTCCCCTGTCTTGTCCTCCAATTTTGCCAGCTGACCCAGGGCCAGCTGCAGTTCCCCTGTATCCTCCGCTTTCGGAGGGCAGGAGCAAGCGCAGAGGTGGGGGGCTGGGAGCATGGACTGGGGGCCTGTGGGGAGGTGCGGGGCTGAGCTGGGGCTGTGGGACAGCTGCGAGCTCAGCACTGGGCAGTCCCTGACCGTGCCACCCCCCGAGGCAGGGGCCGCAGTGGCCTCTTGGCTTCCGTGAGGATGCAAGGCACCCTGATCACCTGTGGTGCTGCTGGCCGTGCCCCCTAGGAGTGCTGGAGGGGGACGAACATCGCGACAAGAGGGAACTCACGGCAGTCTCAATATGAGATATAGAGTAAGCTCCATTTTATTTCACCAAACGAGAGAGTTATATACTGTTACAGATGCTACTAATTATAGCTACACACACATCTGCAGTCTGTTCTCACACATTCAGGGATCCTCCTGGTAACTCCCTTTTTCTTTCTCATAACACTTCTGACTCCCTATTCTTTCCCATGACATTCTTCTCACAGAACATTCTCAGGTAAACAAGTCACTGTAGCTTGTTAGGATTTTACTGAGGCCTGAGTATGCTGAGGCCCTGCTTAGATGTATTCAGTTAGCATAAGTTTTGCTGGAAAACTGCGTTTTCCAACAGTTCCCCCGTTTCACTTGTGAGAACAGACGTTGTCTGTTATCAGATTAATTTGCTTTGCTATAAGTAATTCTTATTATTAGAATTGTTATAAATTTACTTAAGGAAATTTCACTAGTTATTTAGATATGTTGCCATGGTCTAGGAACTGTCATTGCTGAAAACATTCACTTCACAGGTAAAGCTTGGAGAACTTTTCCCGGGTAAGGACTCCAAGTTTACCTGGAAGAAGGTTTAGCTTTTATAAACTCAATTTGGCAAGTCAAAATTATTTGATCACATTTTGATGCAGAACACTTGGGACTCATGGCATGTTTCCCAACCAATTAGAACCAAAGCTTGGCCAGAGCTTAGGTGCTAAGTGGAAGGGTTTTCTTAGAACATCTTATAAACAAGATTTGATTAATATCAATAAGGAGAGTGTCTTAACATGTTACTATTTTGTAGATAGCTATATAAGGCGAGATGAAATATTTGAAAACAGTAGATATTATTATTTGACTTTAACTAAGGAAAATGAAACTGCAAAGCTTTTGCGAACAATAATATAAACTAACAAATTTAAAACTTAAAATTAATATCACTTAATATTACTTAACAGAATTTTAATTTTAACAGAATTTACAACTTAATAGAATTTAAATTCACTATTACTTAACTTTAACAGAATCTATATTTAACTAAAGATACTTAACAGGTAGTTTATACTATTCAGTATAACTTCACTCACAGGTTTTCATTCACACATTAAAACTCTCAAGAAATCAAAATCACACTCTCATCAGTCACAGGCTTCATCTACACATTAAAGCATTCAACACATTCTCAGTAGGCCTACAATATTCACACATACATACAAACACTATTTTACGTAATGCTTTAGCAAAATTCAACTTTCGTTCAAGGCTTTAGTATTCAAGGTGTTATTTTTTTTTTTTTCAGGATAATATCTTGTTACAATGCTTCTTTATTAGTAAATCGCTGGAAATAGGTTTTGGTCTCGGTGTCAGTGCAGCCAGGCTGAAGGAAGAGCCGATCTGCTCCATTTGCTTGGACATTTTCAGGGAGTTTCAATTGCTGAGCTGCAGCAGGTGGTGAAGGTTTGCTAGGACAAGTGCTTACAGAAAAAGCCAAGCTCAGAGACATTTTCCTGAAACTCTGGAAAAGCTGAAAAGTCACAAGGTTATACTGGATCAGCTATAGCAAGGCTGTGCTGCTGGTTAACATGGGGCAATGGGTGTTTCACCCTGCAAAGCGAATAATTAGAGGTTTTGGAGAGAACAGCTGGAGAACGTGTTCAAAGATTTGTTTCTGAAGCTAGAGAGCGCGGCGGGATCGCTGCCGCCATGGGGGACGACATGGATGTGATTCCCGAGCGGGAGATGAAGGATCTCTAGTTCAGAGCACTGAAGAAGATTCGCATCTTTGAAACTCTTAAAAGTTCTCCATGACTACAAAAGAAACAACTCCATTCTGTATCAGACTGCCGTTTCTGCTGGCAACGCTGTTGGTTAGTTCTGGTTCGCTGCTGAAGCTGTCAATCATTTCCTCATCCTTGGGGAGGAGTAGAGTTTAGAGTCTCATCATAGACATCACCGTTGGGGCAGTGAAGGAGGCGTGGATGGCTCGTGGCTCCGCCCACCGGGGCACCCTCCGGGACCTCTGCTCTGGTTGTCATTCGGCCGGAAACCACGGTTGGAGCAACTTCCGCCACAGGTCTGTCTGTGTGGTCCGCAGGCGGCGCGCAGTGAAGGGTAGGGGCCGCCGCTGCTACTCGGTCACTGGTCACTTTCTGTTTGTTCTTTTTGTTTCTACAAGCTTCTGTGCTGTGAGTATCTCTGTTGCAGGGGGAACACCAAACTTTTTCGTTACAGTTCTTTCTTATGTGTTTTTTACTCCCACATCGATAACATTGGGATGATTTCTGGTTACTCTGTTTCTTTACCCGCGATATTTGAGCTTTTTCTAACATTGTATTCAGTTGTTCTGGCAAAAGTTCAACAGTGACTCTCTCAAACAAAGCAGCTAAGATGTTTTTCGTTGTAAAATTGCCAAGCTCTGTGATATATTGAGACAGGAATAGCTTTTTCATCCAATCGAATAACTTTGTATTCTCGGCTGTCGGCAGCGGCACGGAGCGCCCTCTCTCCCCCCCCTCCCTGGCAGGGGGGGCTTCCCTGGCTGCGCTGCGGCTGCCGAAGTTTTACGCATATTAAAAGCGGCACAGTAACTCACAGGTTTTTCTCTGCTCCATGCGGCTGTTATGTCCTGTGCCGTGAGCCACGCAAGGTTTTGCTTTGTGGCATGTATTTGTAAGCAGGCTACGACTTTACTCCATGGTTTGCCAAGCTTTCTTGCAATTTTATCACAGTCCAAAAGTAAAATAGCTCTGTAATTCAACCACTCTCCCACACTGAATACTGTAATAGGATTTGTAAAAAATCCATAAGCTTGTCCCACTGCCATCAGGCCAGCCAAATGTGACAGGCTGCCTTTGCTAAGTCCGTGCTTTTCTAAAAAGCATAACAATAAAAATTGGGCTACCTCTGTTTCCATTATGGTCCAGCTGGTTTTCAGGGTCCTGGTCGCCGCCGTCCACATTCTGCTGGAGCTCGCGGTCGCCACAGTATGTGCAGTTCACCGAAGTGTAGCCCCCACAGTAGGCAGGTCCTATTCGGCCTGTGCCTGCTGGATCTCCCCCGATTCGGGCGAAAATCTTGACACACCGTCGCTGCACAGCTCCGGCACCTCTCCGTTCCCGCCGCTCTCAGAAGCAGGGTCGTAAAACTCTGCTGTTGGTGTCCGTAGTCGTCGGGGTTACCATTTAACATCGCGACGAGAGGGAACTCACGGCAGTCTCAATATGAGATATAGAGTAAGCTCCATTTTATTTCACCAAACGAGAGAGTTATATACTGTTACAGATGCTACTAATTATAGCTACACACACATCTGCAGTCTGTTCTCACACATTCAGGGATCCTCCTGGTAACTCCCTTTTTCTTTCTCATAACACTTCTGACTCCCTATTCTTTCCCATGACATTCTTCTCACAGAACATTCTCAGGTAAACAAGTCACTGTAGCTTGTTAGGATTTTACTGAGGCCTGAGTATGCTGAGGCCCTGCTTAGATGTATTCAGTTAGCATAAGTTTTGCTGGAAAACTGCGTTTTCCAACAGGGGACTGCATTTGGACATTGCGGAAAGAATATCTGGAAAACGCAGATTGTACATGGAAGGATTAGGATTGTTAAGGGTTTTGTATGGGTCACTGGAATAATTTTGAAATGTGGGAGAAAGAGCACCCACAGGCAGTAGAGAGAGTGGGGGCTAGAGGAAAGGCAGAATAAGCCCTTGAATGAACTGGTTAGAAAGATACAGCAAATGTATGTAAGAAGAGATAATGTGGGGGATCAGTTTGAAATGCATGAATTTCTGTTTGTTCCTAATTGTGATTGTAATTTACTGGGAAGAAATTTGATGGCTACAGTCGTACTGTACATTAGTATTGTGAAGAATGATACAGAAGCTAACACTGTGGTAACTTTGTCTGAGATGTCTTATGCTGAAACAAACCCAGAAGTGTGGACAGCCCAAGGGAAAATGGTACGCTAGATAATGAAAATAAATCAATAGTGATGGTATAAATTGCTATCCTCTATTTAAAGTAACTACCGAAGTGTTATTGCGCTTATAATAGTGATTTTGAGTATCGGCGCATGGTGAAAATACAAGTGCATTGTGAATTCAAAAGTCTTTAGTGAACACAAATATTTGGAGTTTGTTTTTTTTGGGTGCAAAACTAAAACAAAGTGTTTATAGTAAAAACTTAAGCTCCATCTGTAAGAACCCTCAGAAACATGATTTGGTATAAAGGATATACTAAATTTTGTAATTGACTAGGTGAGTTGTCTTTTTGCATGGTTTGTTGCAAAAAGCCAGAATTGGCAAGTTAAAATCCTGAGGCCAATTCCAATTGTAAAGTATACTAGTAGTCTGCAAGCTGCTTTTGGGGAAAGTGTGGTTCCCCCGTGCTCTGGGAAAAAAGCAGGTTCCAATACCTGCCTTGGATTTTGCAAGTGGCTTTCGGAGGAAGTGTTGTTCTCCCATGCTTTGGGGAATTTGGCAGCTACTTTTGGGGAACAGGGTGGCCTGTTTCTTATTTTTCTAAGTTGCTAGATCCAGTGGCCGGAGGCTACTCATTGTCTCAGAATGTCTCAGAATGTAGCCAGAGGCTGGCCGCATTGTCTGCAAACTTGTGCAGTCACCATGGTAACTGCGGCCCAAGGGCTGACAATAGGAAGATATCTGATAAGTTTCACACCAAGTTGAAGCTTTGTTAACTGAAAGAGCCTCTAAGTGGATGACCAGAGCGGTTATTACACTGTGAATCTTGTTTGGTGGAACAGGAGGATTTAGAATTGAAAAACAAGGGGGTTTGACCTAGCCTCCTGTTTGGGCGGCCCTGGAGAAAGGAGAGGCTGGGAAGAAACCAATGACTGCACTGCATTCAGGTGATAGATCTCCAGACCCAGGCTAGGGAAGATTTGCTGGGCACCCCCTGGCCTGGGGGAGAGAATGTGTTTGTTGGTGGGTCTTCAAGGGTAGTAGAGGAGAAAAAATTTGAAAGATACACTATCATTAATAGAAGAGAATTAAAATAAGGGGGAGATTGCCACCCACATGGTCAGCTCAGACAGCGGAGCTGAATGTGCTTGTGAGAGCCTGCGAACTATATCCAGGCAGGATAGTGAATATTTTTACTAATTCTAAATATGCATATGGGGTGATACATGCATTTGGGAAATTATGGGAAGAAAGAGGTTTATTAACCTGCAGGGGAAAAATGTTAGCTCATGAGAGCCTCATTTCTCACCTATTGGAGGTGGTGAATTTACCAAAAAGGATTGCAATAATACGCGTTAGGGGACACCAGGTACGGTGCTCAGGAGCAATAGGTAATCGACTAGCTGATGAAGAGGTTCAGAAAGCTGCACTGCTGCCACTAGCCTCTAAGATTCTCTCTTTGCTCCTGTGGCAGGACGTTCCTCCCCCTTCTCTCTCTCTCTGCTCAGTTGCAAGAGATGGATGACTCCAGTTAGGTTGACAGCCTGGCCGGGGTTATCTGTTGGCACCCGAAAGTCTAAAACCGCTACCCGTAATTCATATTGTGTAATGAAGAGAAAATGTGGGGAAATAAACAGCAATAATTTTTAGTGATCATACAAGGCACACTTTTACACTTCAAAAACTCATGGGTTTTCACAAAAGGTAGAAGCTTTTCTACATGGATACTGGAGAGTGAGGAAAAGCCTCTCCCCAGAGTCTGGATGCAGCTCTGTGGTAACATCTTGCAAGATTGAGGGGGAATTCTAATGTATCCCAGCACCAAAATTGGATTTTGGTAAGATCATTGGTTTCTTAAATTGTACTATTCTGGCTAGCGAATAATAATAAGAATAGGTACCTTTCTTAACTGGCAATCTTAGCTATTTTTATAGTTTTTGCAAGCATTTACTCCATAATTGCATTTTGGCTATTACAGTTTTTCAATTATTACTTTATTGTGTGTGTATGTATGTCAATCTGTTCTATGTTTGTATGTTATTTTCTGTGTCTAATAAATGGTATTTTACATCATATTAGACTAATTGGCCAAATATTAAAGAAGCTTGCAAATGAGACCGAGTCTTAGGGTGCTAGCTACCCTGATAGAAATTACTGTCTGTTGCCAGAAGCCTGGCAAACTGCAGAAACTCATAAGGCTCCTGTCTCCTATGCAAGACAGCTCCCAGTAGCTCCACCACTGCCAGAGAAACTGTCTTGTCCACCAGAGGAGCTGGAGATAATTTAACAGAGTAGAGCAGAGAAAAGAGAGGATAATTGGCTTACAAGGGATAGCAGGCAGTGGATGCCAGGAGCTCTGGCCTTTCAAGTGTTGGGGCAGCTCCATGGGAAGAGTCATTGGGGCCCTTGAAGATTGGCGGAGGCCTTCCTCAGAGTGTATGCTACTGTGGGTCTTTTTAATTTGGCAAAACAAGCTATTGAGGGTTGTTTGATTTGTGCTAAAACCAATGACAGGGTTACAAAGAAAATTGCCAGGGGACGGAGGCTGTGCATCCCTTCCAAAGATACCGAGTGGATCTTACTTAAATGCCCGAATGGCAGGTTTAGATATCACCTGGTGGTAGTGTGCCAGCTGACAGGGTAGCCAGAAGCATTTGCAACTGCTTCAGCCACTACAAGATTGTTTGTTGGGGTATTTTTGGAGCAAGTAATTCTGGGATGCGAGACTGTAGAACCAGTGGACTCAGATAGGAGAACTCATTTTAGAGGAAAAATCCTTTGGGGGGTTATGGCTGCTTTGGGAGTACAGTGGAACCTCCATACCCCCCGGCACCCCCAGAGTTTGGGTAGGGGGAATGAATGGGGAAATGGGGAAGCACCTTTTGAAGCTGGTAATAGAAACTAAGATACCATGGGTATGGCTTTTGCCACTGGCTTTAGCAAAAATAAGGGCCAGACCCAAGGGAGACATTCAATTATCTCCATTTGGATTGATGTTTGGAATTCGTTACCCTTGTAATTCTCAGTCTAGGTGGGGGGGTAGAAATAAGTGATGTATATTTAAAACAATATGTGGCCCAGATACTGTGTCTTGTGAAATCTCTTTGACAGGAAACTCGGCTTGCAAAGACCCAGCCTTTGGACTTTGCTGTTCACAATATCCAACCAGGAGATTGGGTCCTACTTAAGGCATGGAAAGAAGCATCACTGGTGGCGAAGTGGTGTGGACTTTTCCAAGTGTTACTGACAACAAAAACATCCGTCAAGACAGCCAAACACAGGTGGATCCATCACACTCTGGTCAAGGCCTCTAAAGCCCCAGAGATTTGGACATCTCAACTGGAGGAAAAGGATGGGAAGCCACGATTGACTCTGCAGGAGCGGACTGGAGCAGTGACCAGTGTGTCGACATCAGGGGAAGCCCTGTGTGCCTACCCAAAACCTGTCTGCTAAATTACTCTGTGTGGGCATCCCTCTTTTTGGACCTCAAGTGAGAAAGGGGTAATCAATAGGTAACTCAAGTTAACTATTGAGAGACGGAATATGTGAATTCTAAAACCTAGAAAAACAAGATTCCCTTAATCTTATAAAGATAAGAGGGACACGAATCTGTTTGAAGCCAGCACAGAAACCGCTGAATCATCCCATGAAGGACTACGCATGCTCCAGAGAGAAAGGTGAAAAGTGCATTGTGTTGAAGACTACTGGGACCTTTACCCTGGAGGGGGTCTTGGGGTCTCCAAAGACCACCAGGACTTACAGAGCATGTGTGGCACGCATGCTAATGATATTAATGACTTCCGAGAAATGATTTGTATAACCACTCCTATTCTGGGGAATGTGATAAATATTAATGAATTTTACCTATAAGACTGTGTCTTTGGATGTGCCGAGGTGTGTGTTTAGAGGAGGCAATCCCCCACACGTGGTGCACTGAATAAAGCAAATACCCACTTCTCTGACTTGGTCTCTGAAGTGTCTCTGGGCTCAATTGGGGCGAATCAAATTGGCACCCCAGATGGGACCCTAACTCTGCTGTGCTGCCGGATCCAGAGGTAAGCAGACCTCCCAGTCGCGACCCTGAATTTTCAGAGGGAGCTCAGCTGTCCTTTGGCTCACAGCGGGGGTAGACCAAGGACCATCTGTACCACATTAAGGTATTTGCTGTTTTTAAAAACCAGAAATACCTGCAGGAATGGGGTACAAGTCCTTGAGGGTGGGTTGAGACTGGGTCTTTCAAAATTAGTCCCGGGCAAGGGGTTGGACCCCCGGGGTTGGACCCCGCTGTCAGGAAAGGTACCTTTAAGTGTTTGGACCCCTAGGGGTTAGACCCCGCTGTACTGCACCATCGAACTGCTACTTTTGTTCTGTCTGTTGTTATTTTGTTACTGTGTGAGAGAACGAATGAGATGTGTCTCCAACACAAAATGAGTGGAGCTCTAGCTGCAGTTCCGTTATATGGTGACAGAAACAGCCAGAGAAACCTGAAGCGACTGGCAAAGTGTGAATGAGTATAAATCATATATAAACCGTTGGTTTGGAGTATCTGGAGGAGGGCAGATTGTATTATTGGAGGGGAAAGATTTTAGCCATAGAATTGAGAACAACCAGACCCCCAACACATTTCTAATATAGCGCCATTTGATTTTCCTTTTGAAATCCTTTATTTAGTGTGTGGAAACACTTGTGAGGCTTGGACTTTGTGCGCTTGTATTAATTGTGAGAGGAAGTGATATTGTCTATTTGCTCAAGTGCTTTTGAAATTTTTTTTTGAATGTGTGTGCGTGTACTGTGTGTGCAAATTTTTACCTGTGTTAATTTGTATTTTTGCCATCATATAAATTCATGAGGGGATGCCTGCGGGATAAAAGTAACTAGGTGAGTCTAATAGGTATCCCTTTGGGACTCCTGTGTCTGTGTAGCTGCTGGAATATGGTTGTGTAGAATGTTGTAGTAGAAAGAGTGGGCACGCAGGTAGATCGAGTAAAAGAAAGAAGAAAGAAGAGGGAAGAGAGGAGAAAAAAGAAGGATTGGGATGTTTTTCAGCACCTTCCCCTGTCTTGTCCTCCAATTTTGCCAGCTGACCCAGGGCCAGCTGCAGGTCACCTGTATCCTCCACTTTCGGAGGGCAGGAGCAAGCGCAGAGGTGGAGGGCTGGGAGCACAGGCTGGGGGCCTGTGGCGAGGAGCGGAGCCGAGCTGGGGCTGTGGGACAGCTGCGAGCTCAGCCCTGGGCAGTCCCTGACCCTGCCACCCCCCGGGGCAGAGGCGGCAGTGGCCTCTTGGCCTCTGTGAGGCTGCAGGGCACCCTGGTCACCTGTGGTGCTGCTAGCCGTGCTCCCTAAGAGCGCTGGAGGGGGGAGGGCTGCGTTTGCACACTGTGGAAGGAATATCTAGAAAATGCAAATTGTACATGGAAGGATTAGGAAGAGTTTTGTTTGGGTCACTGGAATGATTTTGTGGGAGAATGAGCACCTCCAGGTGGTAGTGGTGGTGGGGGCTAGAGGAAGGACAGAATAAACCCCTGAATGAACTAGTTAGAAAGATACAGCAAATGTATGTAAGAAAAGATAAGGGAAAGGCAAAAGCAAAGATGATGCTTAAGGTATTACAGCTCCAAAAGAATAAACTGCGGGGCCCCCGGGACAGAGGAGACGGGATTGGCCACCAGGATGTGGCAAAGACATTCCCTCCTTGGCAGGAGAAAGCCGATCAGAACAGCGGCTGGGAAGGGATCAGTGTGCTATCTGCAGGGCAGAAAGACACTGAAAGCAGGAATGTCCATGGAAACAGCTGGATCCTCAGGAGGAGGAAGTCCAGCGATTGATAGAAATTAATTGTTAAGGATGTCAGGGGCTCCCAATATACCAGGGATGCCCCACACAAGAGCCCTTGATAACTTTTAAGGTGGGCCTGAATCAAGAGGAGATGTGAAGGCTCTTCATTCACTTTGAATTTTAACCCTAAGAGAGGAAATTGTCAACAAAATCTTTAATTATTCAAAGGGTGAGTAGAAAAGATGAAGCATGCACCTTATTCAAACACTATTAGTAGATGTGGGGAATAAGTTTGAAATGCATGAATTTCTGTTTGTTCTCAATTGTAATTGTAATTTACTAGAAAGAGATTTGATGGCTAAAGTCAGAATGCACATTAATATTGTGAAGAAATACAAAAGCTAACACTGTGGTATCTTTGTCTGAGAGGTCTTATGATGAAATAAACCCAGAAGTGTGTGCAGCCCCAGGGAAAATGGTATAATAGATAATGAAAATAAATCAATAATGATGGTATAATTGGCTTTCCTCTATTTAAAGTAACTACCAAAATATTATTGTGCTTAAAATACAAGTGCATGGTGAATTCAAAAGTCTTTGGTGTACACAGGGATTTGAAAATTTTTAAAAACTAAAGTTCCATATGTATGAACCCTCTGAAACTTGATTTGTATAAAGATATACCAAATTTTGTAATTAACTATTTCAGAGTTAAAGTCTCCTGCCTAGGTTACTGAGTGGTTGGTTTTTTGTAAGCAGAGTTTTGCTCAAGTGCTTCTGAGTTCTTTAGCCTTCAAGCAGCCAGAGAAATTGCCTTAGAGGAGATGCAAATTAACACTACTGAGGGAAAGTGTGAACAATGTCTTCCCCTCAAAACCAAGCTCTGCGTGCTTGCAGAGAAGGAAAACAAAACTGGCTGTGTTGCAAAATAAAACTAGATAGCATAAAATACAAGAATTTGGAAATGGGGGTTGAAGGAGGCAAGAATTCATCCTTCTCCCCACTCTAATGTGTTATCACTGTGCAAGTTTGTTTTAATATCATTAACAACTTTGAATGTTCAAGTGTGTCCTCATCAGATAAAAAGCTATGTGTGTCCAGATGTGAGACGAGGAGCCACTCGAGCCACAGAAGCAAAAAAGAACTGCTGACTACCCTCACAACTGTGAAATCTACAGCCAGAGACTCCTCTCTAATGTGAAACTCCAGAAAAAGAGGAACACAAAAGAACCAAATTGGACAATATAATATACAGTAAATTGGTTAAAAGCTGCAACGCCAAAATGAAACACATAAAATGGTTTTGCTTTTTGTATTTCCAGAACAGTGTTATCCACAGTGTTTTTCCTGGATCAGTCAGCTATCCTAGCAGAACCTTGTAATAAATGTGATAGCAGGTATGGCTTCAGATGCAAAAGGTAAGTAAGCCAAAAAGAAAAGAAAGTGATAACGCACGTGCATAAAACAATGGCCACATTACTCAAATCTAAATTTGCAAAATTATATAACCATATGTAAATCAAACAAAAATAATTTTCTTTTAAATGAAAAGGTTTCAAAAGGATGGCTGGCTATTCTACCAATTAAGTTCTATTAGTGATTATCACATTTCTAACTGTTGCTGTTATATGCATATTTGTTTGTCCAGCGTTTGGGAATGCTAAGCCCCACAAATGGAAGATACTGCCTTTAAGAAATCGCTAGAGATCATGGACCGATCTGCCAGGCTTTGGGCTCTGCAATTAAAAAGACGCTTTTAAATTTAAAATAGCAGTTACCATTCATACGAATTCCAGTATGCTTTCCTCTTTCCTTTCTGGTCTGTCTGCTAGAATTCCCACCAAAAGAGTGGGGAGGGAGAAGATAGTCTAATTAGATCACAAGCAGGGAAAACTAACAATACAAGAGTCCTAGTCAGTTAATTAAATTACAAATGAGAAAAGCTATCAGTGGCCCTGATCACTGTCTTGAGCCATGAAGGGGCTGCCAAAAGACAGTGAACGGCTCCTCACCCCGCCTCCAGAGCATCCCAGCCCTGCAGTGGGGCCAGTCATGGACATAGCAGAGGCAGTGCTCCACAGAGCTCCAATCCCAGCCCTGCAGTGGTGCTCTCAGTCATGGACATAGTAGAGGCAGTGTTCCATTCTCCCCATTCCTGACTCCAGAGAAACCCAGAAAGCAAATCCCCCTGGGGTATGGAACGCCCAAGAAAGCCAAGGGAATTAACATTCCTCTTAGAATTTGTATATATTCTGTCTTTCTTCCTTTTCTTACAAATATTAAGAAAAACTAAGTCCCTTTGAAATTAACTGCTCAAAATCCTGGACCTATGAGGGGGCTAATATGTAGAATGAGAATCAAACAAGGTGAGGACCAAAGCCCAAGGGTTGGCTGTAGCAGTGTGTCTGCAGGTTTTAGTGGAAGCAGGCACCACAGTTAGTGATGATTGGCACTGCACATCTCCTCTCCCCTATCCCATATTGAGTTAAGGGCTAGAAAGTTTTTCTTTGTTCCCTCTAGCTGAGTTTCCCCATTAGGTTTCAAATTTTTGTACCTTCCCTCCTCACATCCCCATTCCCTGGTGTCCCTGTCAATCCTGTACCTCTCGCGTTCTGGTTGGTTCTCCTGTGTAAACCCCTCCCATCCTGCTGCCCCTCTTAACCCCTTGTGCTGTTCCGTTCGGGACTCTCGAGCTCCTGAATCCAGCCATCTCCATCCCCCGCGTCCCTACCCGATTCCATCTGCCTTCTCCACCCTGCCGTTCCTCCCAATAAACCCCGGATTCCGAGAACGAGAGACTGCATTTCTTCCATCATCGCCTTGTCTCCTGCTGGCCTCCGTCCCCGGAGGCACTCCGCGCCTGCACCCGCGGGCTTCACTGCTGCGCCCGGCCAGTGCGTAGAGGTCGCAGCGGCTCACCCGCTTCTGTGCGGCTTCGGGGCTAGCCGCCTGAGTTGGCCAGTGCCCCCAGGGTGGGGTTGATACTAGATATGTGAACACAGTGCCTATAAAATTTTAACCTTGGGATGGCAAGGTCATTGTGTGATAGGACCAATATTTCCCCACATTACTGTTGTTCCTCAACTACAATGCTTACTACAAACTTTTATACGAAAAGATAAGCCCACCAGATTTCACACCTTTGCCAGGTAGTTTATACCTTGGCTCGTAGTTTGTGAACTAGAGAAATGAATAGTGAATCTTTTGGCCACTATAGAGACCATAATGAATGCCAATGCAGATGCCATAAGAGCACAGCGAATCAAAATTAAGAGCATCTCACAATTAGCTACACAAAATAGACTTGCATTAGATTTGCTGTACAACAAAGGAGGAGTATGTATAGTGTCATGGGTTTGAGACAGGACCTTGCCAGGAGGACGCATGAAAAAGGGCAAACAGGCTTCAAGCTTAAAGTTGCAAAAGGTGATTTAATTACTTAACAGAATTGGAGGATAAATGCAAGGCAAAAATAAACTTTTCATACAGTTTTTGTTCACTCCCCCCTCCCTCTTACGAACCTATAGTATTCACCCCCTTTCCTCCTTTACAATCCACAAGCCAGGTGGGGGGGGGCAGGGTGTGGGGCCTCTTTTCAGTCCACAGAGCAGATTCTCAAATTTACTCATCACCACAATTCTTCTACTACAAATACTCTTTATCTCTACTTGTTTCTCTCTCTCTCTCTCTCCAGACAGTTTTCTGCTCTCACCCCCACCCTCTTAAGAAGCAGTCTCTGCACTCACCCCCCACCTTCCCTCTTTCCAAACCAGCAACACAGACAGGGGCAGGTTGAGGGGTCCTCTGGTCAGTCCAATCAGGAAAAGAGGTTCTCTACTTAGCCAGGGGTCCTTCCCACAAGAGACAGTCCTCTGAGAACTTCTTTGGCGTGGGTCCAATCTCACGAGCAACATCCCGCCCGAAATTCTGCTGCAACATGAGTCTTTTTGTCCATAGGGTGCTGTGCAGACTCTCCCAAGCCGAGGCCAGGCTGCTTCCATCCCAGGAGCAAGGCCTTTCTCTCCCTTGCAAGGCCTTTGCAGTTTTAGATGAGACTCCCACTGGTTCACAGTCTTTTCCAGGCATCCACCTGCCCTTCTGGCGTGGGCTGTGGGCAGAATTTCTGCACTCCTGTGGACTCCATGGGCTGCAGGGGGACCTCCTGCCCCCCCATGGCCTTCACTGTGGCTAGCAGAGGGTTTTCAGCTCCAGCACTGGAGCACCTCCTCCCCCCTTCTTCACTGACCTTGGCAATCTCCATGCTGTTCTCCCTCACATATTTTCACCTCCACCTCCTCCTCCTCCAACTACAAAGAAGTGAAAGAAGTGCGTGCCTGCTTTGTTTTGAATTTTTCTTAAATATGTTTTCACAGAGGAGTAACCAGCACCTCCAGTTGGCCCAAACTTGGCCGGCAGCATGTCCATCACCTTCAGAGCCATCAGAGATTGGCTCTGCTGGACTTGATGTAAAAACTTCCAGAACTTGCACTCAGGACACACAGGAGACATCTTTGTGCCACACCCCACCCCTCAGACACCTCCCTAGGCCTACTAGAACAGCTTCTGAGGGGTCCAAATTTCTCCTAGATGTTAAAAACACTTCACTGATGTTTTGGGCCAATCAAAACCACCACATACAGTTATAAATACAAGCTGTTGCAATTATGTTGATCCCAGCTTAAACAATTGTTTGTATTAGTTATTTGTATTATTGCATTGTTATTTACTGTCTGTATTAGTAGTTATTTTTGTATAATATTATGTACTTGGAATCACAATGCTTATGCTCAATGGCAAAAGTACAAACTTAGAAATAAGATAGAGAAAGGTACTTCCTTTCATGATATACAAGATTTGTAAAGAATTACAAAATGACCAGAGAGAAAAAAGGGGGGATTGGGAAAGGGGTAATCAATAGGTAACTCAAGTTAACTATTTAGAGACAGAATATGTGAATTCTAAAACCTAGAAAAACAAGATTCCCTTAATCTTATAAAGATAAGAGGGACACGAATCTGTTTGAAGCCAGCACAGAAACCGCTGAATCATCCCATGAAGGACTATGCATGCTCCAGAGAGAAAGGTGAAAAGTGCATTGTGATGAAGACTACTGGGACCTTTACCCTGGAGGGGGTCTTGGGGTCTCCAAAGACCACCAGGACTTACAGAGCATGCGTGGCACGCATGCTAATGATATTAATGACTTCCGAGAAATGATTTGTATAACCACTCCTATTCTGGGGAATGTGATAAATATTAATGAATTTTACCTATAACACTGTGTCTTTGGAAGTGCCGAGGTGTGTGTTTGGAGTGATGCCTGATGGTTTTTGTCCTTTCTCTTTATACTCTTTTTATACTCTTTTTATACTCTTTTTATACTCTTTTTATACTCTTTTTATACCCTTTTTATACCCTTTTTATACATTTTATACCCTTTCCCATTCCCTATACCTTTCACTCCCTGTACCTTAGCCCTACATGTCTATAACCCTTGTACTCTGATATTTAGCCTAGTTCGGGGTTCTCTGGGGAAGATGAAACATCCCTATTATCTCAGAACTAGAGGCTTCAACCTTGGACAGAGCCTCCTCTCTGAAACATGTTTTTGTAAACTAGATGGTAGCTTCATTTAGGGGGGGATAATTAGAATAAGGGGACAATTGCTTCATTTGTTAAGTTTCTTATTGGGGGATTTTAGGTAGATGTGCTAATTTGTAAGGTCCATAAAATTGTATACGAGCTGTACATGGGGTGCTCCTTGGCATGATTCCACCTTCGATGAGGGGGCACCGGAGATCCTATTAAAACCAAGGTAATACCCTTTTTTCCCTATAGTGCTGTGTCTGCCTCTTATTTTTACCAGCTTTTAAGGCATCAGGAGGAGGGAATCCCCCACACGCGGTACACCGAATAAGGCAAATACCCACTTCTCTGACTTTGTCTCTGAAGTGTCTGTGGGCCCACTTGGGGCAAATCACCAGTCACTGCGGAGGGGCTAATACTTGCTATCATTGTTTTATTTTAAGTGGTTTCTGTGCCTTCACTCACCACAAGTGGTGCGGAAGATAACGTGAAAAATAAATTAGGTGACTAGATTACACTATTAGAATGTTTTTCTTAAAAATCTTACCTTTATATTGTCAGTTAGGTTTGGGCCAGAAGTGGGAGAATCTTTTTTTTAACCCTAGGAGAAGTAGCAAAAAACTTTAACCTCAGTAATTTCTGGGTCTGCAGAGGGCCAGGAGGATCTGAAGACTGGCCATGGGTGGCCAGCCCAGTCAAACCTAAATGGTGGGTCAGCACCCTGAGTGAGGTATATAACGAAACAGGATTTTGGGATTGAGGAACGAAGTCCATGGTGATTTCATTCTTCTGAAAAAGGCATTTAACAAAGACGATAAGAAAATTAGCTCATGTACAGTCTAAACATGGAAAGGATTGGAATGGGACATGTTTTCATGTTTACCTGGTGGACAGTGGGTTAAACAAATGTTCTTTTTCCTCTTATGTGCTATAGCAACTCTAATCTTTTCACCATGCATGATACCTTGCTTAGTGCAACTCATTCAGCAGATGATCAAGGAGATGAAAAAAGTAGCCATGCCTACTGATCCAGAAATGGCTACGAAAGGACAAAAAATTAAGTCAATGATAACTAAAAAGTTTGTAAAGATAATTATTGAGAAAATAAAAAGAGGAGGGATTGAAAGGAATAAGGGAGTGTCATTAAAAACAAACAGCTGGTAAGATAAGACCTGAGTCTGCTGGTAAGATAAAACCGATACTGAGAGATAGAAGAAACAATGGGAAGGATTTCCATAGGGATTCCACTGATTGACTTACCCAAGACTATGTTAATAAACTACAAGAAGAGAGACACAAGAAAAAGAAGAAAGGGGAGATGTGTATTAAGGGTGTCTGCATTAAGGGGGATGCATATTGCACAGGTCTGAATTAGGCATTCCAAGAAGCCTGTACCTCTCGAGTACCTCAGCCAATGGGGAAAGAGAGAGGGAACCTGCGGCCGGGAAAAGTAAGATAAAAGAGGCTGCATCCTCTATCAATTTGAGAGACCCCATGGGAAATGCCCATGACCTCTCCCTTTATTCATGAATAAAGTTACAGGACTCCTCTGTCTCCTTTTTGGACATAAACCTGTGGTGTTTGTGGATTAATTTTCCTTACAGCAAATAATTTCAATGGATTTGTATTGAGTCTGGCTGAGCTGGAGCTCATTTTCCCACAACAGGCCTCACAGTGCTGTGCTTTGCACTGAGAGCTGGAAAGGTGCTGATAATACACCAGTGTTTTGGCTACTGCTGAGCAGTGCTGGCACAGGATCAGCACTGTCCCTCTAACATTCCCCCCCCATCAAGGGGCTGGGGGTGGGCAAGATCCTGGAAGGGAACACAACTAGGCCAGGTGACCCAAACTGAACAAAAGGGTATTCCATACCATATGACATCAGTTCAGATATAAAAGCTAAGGGAGGGAGGAGGAAGGAGAGGCATTAGTTATTTCGAATGTTTGTGTTGGAGGGTAGGATTTGTTCCTTTTGTTTTCTTTCTCTTCAGGAATTTTTGTGCCATCTGTTGCTAAGACACCTTAACTCTCGGTACTTAAGAGAGACAAAAGAAATTACCAAGCTCAGGGGAGGAGGGCAGCTGGCTGCTCTCCTCCTATCCCAGGGTTTCTCTGGGGGGAGGAGAAATATCACGAGGAACTGGGCTAAGCAAAAGAGACTTGGGGGCAGCCCCTGGCTCTCTTGCTTCCAGGGCAACGGAGGAGACAGCCGAGCTTCCACAGCTAGGAGAGAGTTCTCTGTGACCACTGGAGCCCAGCATCTGCATTTCTTCCTGTGATAATTGCAAATGTAACTCGTGTCAAGCAACAAGTTGTTTTAGATGTGGATGTGATAAGGGCATGATAGCCCTAGACACAATTGGCAAGGGGAACTGCAGTAAGGAGTGGGGTTATCCTTATAAGAAATAAACCGAGACACAGAGACGATTTTCTTGTAAGGCATGGAAAGATACCAGACTCAAATATATGTACCATGGATGTTACATTAAATATTTCCAACTACAAATGTCATCAAATGTTACATAGGTTATTTCTAATCACAAATGTTGTAAAAGTATTTAAAAAAAATAAAAGAGAAAGACAAATTAAATGAAGTTTCTGTAGTTGAGTTATAGAAATTGTGCTGTAACTGCTTTTTAGCCCACCCCTCTTTTTTTTCCTAGCTTTTGCTTGCTCTGTAGTTTTTAGAATCCCTAGTAACAGCAGAAGACGCAAGTGCAGAAAGACCATCCCCTTTACGACCCTCAGCAACAGACCCCAGCAACAGCGAACGCAAGCGCAGAAAGACAGAGCATGACGTAAAACTCGAGAATTCAGAGGAGTGGGATTTCTGAGAAACGAAACTAAAAAATGTATAAAAAGGAGGAGTTTTAAACAGAAGGCGTGCTTTTGTCTGTGGAGCCAAGAGTCCCAGGCACACCCATCGCTGCTTTGCTTATTGCCTCCAGCCTTATATTCTAAATTCTGTATTTTAATAATCATTGCTATTTTGTAATCTGCTTTATATAAAATTTTTGCGACTAAATTTTCGATTGACTTGTTTTCATTTATAACATTCCTTACTGGGTGAGCTTTCATGTGTAAGAGCAGCTGTTTGAACTGGGACTTTTTATTATCAACAAATTTGACTGGGGAGTGTAATAAATTACAATCAGTTTAGTTCACGAACTATTTGAAAAGGGTGATAGGCCTTAGGTTGCCTTTCCATTTATTTTTCTTTTTGCTGTTATGGAAACGATTCTTGCTTTAAACCAATATACTTGGGCAGGCTGGTGGCTCTGCGACCCCCACATGATGCTTGCAAGCGGCATTTGCCCAACCCCCACGAGACAGATACAAAAGGAATTTGACTCAGGGGCCATAAAACCTCCCCCTACCAAGGGCCCTGTGCAACCCCCACGGTGAGACCATCCCAGGAGGCCCAGTAACAACCACTCAACGCAGAGCACGACAGCCTAGACGACTCAGCAGCCAATCAAGGATTCATGAAGGGACGCCAATCAAGGCATACGGAGGGAGTGGGATACAAAGGGTTATAAAAGTTCGTCCTCTGTAAGCCGGGGTGCGGTGCATAGAGGTATGCTTGAACCTCTGCCCGTCCAGCGCTGTCTTGACTGATATCCGCTTGCTTTTTTTAATTAATAAATTCTTTAATTGGATCTACGTCTCTGATTGGATAATGAGGCTCTATTTATAACAATTTGGTGCCGTGACCTCGGATAGGGAAATTCCCCTGGAGTTCCCCAAAGGGAGGCGCCCCGTCGTGATTTGACGGCCTGGAGGGGACACTCCACTGGCGCACCCCTACCTGACGGACCTAAATTTCAGATATCAGCCAAGGGTTCAAGGCCCCTGAAATTCAGTGCACAGAAGCCACAAGACGCTGGACAGCGGAGTGTGAGTATCGGTTGAGATACAGAGACACACACGGCGTGGGTGGTCGGGGTGGTTTTCCCGGAGTGCAGCGTGTGAGACGTCCATCTACGGACGAAGTGATTGGGACTCCCCAGTAGCGCAGTTCCTGTTCCCCGCGAGGGGTCAGGTCGCGACCGGGAGTGTTGTTGGTGAGTGTGAGGGCACTCCGGAAGATGGGACAGGGGAAGAGCAGGCCTCCTGCCTCCATGAAAAGGAATGGGAGACTCCCAGGGATTCCCCCTGGCAGTCCATTAGGCATACAGCTGAAATATTGGGCTGATGACTCCCGGACCCAGGGGAAGAGTAAAAATAAAATGATTAACTATTGTGTGGCAATTTGGGGAGGAAAACAGATTAGGGCAGACTCTCTATATTGGCCGGCCTTTGGATCCGACGAGGAATCCCTATGTCAAGCTTTAAATCTCTGGGTTAACAGCAAAAGACCATTTAACCAGGAAGAGAGCGACTATGCAGCTCTTTGGCTCCCTTACGGGAGGGGGGCGGGAGTGTTTGTGCTCCAAGGAAAAGACAGACGAAAGAAGTCTGTTGATGCACCCCCACCATACGCACCACCATCTCCTGCAGCTCCACCACAGCGGGAGGGGGGAGGTGCGGCTTTGTTACACCAGGAAGAAGGGGGTGTAGCTCCGTTAGCCCAAGGAGGGGGAGGTAGCGTGGCTCTGGGGGGAGGTGCGGCTTTGTTACACCAGGAAGAAGGGGGTGTAGCTCCATTAGCCCAAGGAGGGGGAGGTACCGTGACTCTGGGGGGAGGTGCTGAGCCATCGTCTCCTGGGAAACGGGAAAGTCCCGTATCTGAGATTAACATTCCACAGGGTCCGATTACCCGGAGCAGAGCTCGTAATTTATATCCCCTGAGGGAAGTGGCTATGGGGATGGTAAACCAAGAGGGGGGTGGCCAAGTACCTGGCATAGGGTATGTGGAAGTTCCCCTGAATTCCATGGATGTCCGGGAATTTTAAAAGGAAATGGGACATCTTTTAGAAGATCCTCTCGGAGTAGCAGAGCGGGTGGATCAATTCCTGGGTCATAGTCTCTATACATGGGATGAGTTACAATCAATTTTGGGGATACTTTTCACCATGGAAGAGAGACGCATGATCCGTACGGCAGGCATGCGTATTTGGGAAAACCAACACCCACAAGGTCCCATGGGTGATATGAAATGGCCATTACAGCGGCCCAATTGGGACAATCAAAACCCACAAGATCGGGTTAACATGCGGGACTTGAGAGCTATTATAATTCAAGGAATAAAGGAGGCTGTGCCTAGAGGGCAAAATATGCACAAAGCCTTTAATGAAAATCAAAAGAAAGATGAGGATCCAACCACCTGGTTGGAAAGGCTAAGGAAAAACTTGCAATTACACTCTGGAATAGATCCTGATAATCCGGCAGGCCAAACCCTGTTAAAAGTGCAGTTTGTGCCAAAAGGATGGCCTGACATTCGGAGAAAATTGGAGAAGTTGGAAAATTGGCAGGAGAGAGGGTTAGATGAATTGTTAAGAGGCACAGAAAGTGTATGTGAGAAGGGAAGAGGAAAGTTATAAAAGGCAAGCAAAAGTGATGGCCGCGGTGGTGCGGAGTGAACAGGGAAATGCAAGAAAGCAAGATAAGGAAAGTCAACTTCTTCGGTCTGAGAGCTTACGGGCTGAGGGAGAGTTCCACCCCCCCAGAAAAGGGAAGGAAGAGATATGAGTAAAGTTGTGTGTTTTTACTGCCAGAAACCGGGGCATGTGAAAAGAAATTGCAGGCAGAGGATCGCCGATGAGAAAATGTTTGCCGAGGAATAGGGCTGTCAGGGGCTGTATTTGCTGGGGTCACATAAGACCGCCGAGCCTTTGATAAAAATTCGAATAGGACCCCAGCGACAAGAATTTGAGTTCCTTGTGGACTCAGGAGCTGAACGATCAACAATTCAATCCTTGCCATTGGGGTGTAAAATTTCCAGAGACACAGTACAAGTGACTGGGGCAAAAGGGGAGCCTTTTGGAGCATCTGTGATTAAGGATGTACTATTTGAAACACCATCTAAATTAGGGGTGGGGTCACTACTACTATTACCAGAAGCAGAATTTAACTTGTTGGGACGGGATTTAATGGTTGAATTAGGCATTGGGTTACAAATAAAAGAGAGTGAATTGCAAGTTAAATTATATGCCTTGTCTACCCGAGACGAACAACAAATTGATCCACAAGTATGATATACACCAGATACCGTGGGTAAACTTAATATTGAGTTACTCTCAAAAACCCAGAGATACCGATTAAAATACAGCAATATCCAATACCTGAAGAAGGCAAGAGGGGTCTGCAATCAGAAATAAAACGATTATTAGAACAAGGTATCCTTGAACCATGCATGTCTCCCTATAATACTCCAATTCTGCCAGTTAAGAAACCAGATGGCAGTTACCGACTAGTCCATGATCTAAGGGAAATAAATAAAAAGACCATTGAGCAATTCCCAGTAGTAGCCAATCCATACACTATCTTAAGCCAGCTGGGACCACATGATATATGGTACAGCGTCATAGATTTAAAGGATGCCTTTTGGACTTGTCCACTCGATGTAAACTGCAGGGATTACTTTGCATTTGAATGGGACGACCCAGAAACACATATTAAACAGCAACTCCGATGGACTGTACTGCCTCAAGGATTCACAGAGTCCCCTAATTTATTTGGCCAAGCACTAAATCAAATTTTACAAAATTACCAACCAGGACCTGCTGTAAAATTAATTCAATATGTAGATGACCTCGTCATAGCCAGACAGCTTGAAGAAGATGTCCGACGAGAAAGTATTAAACTATTAAACTTTCTAGGTTCTCAAGGACTGAAAGTGTCCAAATCCAAATTACAATTCACAGAACAAGAAGTAAAGTACCTGGGACACCGGTTAGTAAATGGGACCAAGAAATTAGATCCTAGTCGGGTCCAGGGCATATTAGATATGCCCCCTCCGAGAACCAAAAAAGAAGTCAGGCAACTACTAGGACTGTTTGGATATTGCAGGCAGTGGATTTTGAGCTACAGTCAAAGAGTAAAATTTCTATACGAAAAGCTAACTCATGATGGCTTGCTAAAATGGACAGAGCAAGATGATGAAGCTTTTCAAGTTTTAAAGCAAGAATTAATTAATGCTCCTGTGCTGAACCTCCCAGATTTAACAAGGCCTTTCTGTCTGTTTGTGAATGTAGATGAGGGCACGGCGTATGGGGTGCTAACTCAGGATTGGGCTGGGAGCAAAAAGCCTGTGGCTTATCTGTCTAAACTATTGGACCCAGTGAGTAAAGGGTGGCCCACTTGCTTACAGGCGGTAGCTGCAGCCGCTCTGATGGTGGGAGAGACAATAAAAATCACCTTTGGAAGTGAGATCCGGGTATTTTCACCACATGACATAAGGGGGATTCTAGCCCAAAAAGCGGACAAATGGATTACTGATGCCAGGTTACTAAAATATGAAGGAATGTTGGTGGCATCACCTAAACTGACTTTAGAAACCACATCCCTCCAAAATCCGGCACAATTTCTATATGGAACCCCCTCCACAGAACCACTGACACATAATTGCCTTCGGACTATAGAAGAACAAGCAAAAATCAGGCCTGACCTCGAGGAGGAAGCACTTGGGGAGGGCAGGGAACTCTATATAGATGGGTCTGCCAGGGTGGTGGAAGGAAAGAGAAAATCAGGCTATGCAGTGATTGGTGAAAGCTTTGAAGTACTTCAGTCAGGACCCTTAAGTCCTGCTTGGTCAGCGCAGGCTTGCGAGTTATACGCCTTGCTGCAGGCACTAAAAATCCTGGGCTCCAGTAAGGGGACAATTTATACGGATTCCAAATATGCTTTTGGGGTAATACACACATTTGGAAAAATATGGGAAGAAAGAGGCCTGATTACATCTCGGGGAAAAGAACTAATCCATGAACAGCTAATTAAAGAGATCTTAAAAACAGCCAGGAAACCAGAGCGATTGGCTGTGGTACACATAAAAGGACACCAAAAGGGGATTAGTAAAACTATCCGGGGTAATAACGTAGCAGACCAGGAAGCCAAACATGCAGCTTTACTGAATATAAGAATTGTGAGTAAGCCTAGTGACCCCTGGAGACATCCCCGGTTAAGTTGTGAGAGCTGCAGACAGGATCCCGAAGATGAACCCTGTTATTCCTGCCTAAAGGAATTAGGTCCAATGGATGCATTTGTGTGTAGCTGCTACAATCCTTACAGAAACTACTGCTATGCTTGTAATACAGATACTGAAGATCATGAGAAACTTGCCTACAACCCTTACTGTAGAGATATAGAATATGTCCTGCCAAAGTTACTAACATTTACTGCAAAGGAAAAAGAGAAACTAACACAAATGGGAGCAGTTGAAAATCCAGAAGGGAAATGGATGCTGGCTGATGGGAGGGAGATCTTACCCAAGAGCATGGCACTTCGGGTATTAAAGAAATTACATGAGAAAACACATTGGGGAACACAAGCCTTGGTGGACCACTTTGCCAATAAATATATGTGTCTAGGAGTGTACAACCTGGCTAAGCAGATAACTATGGGGTGTATAACCTGTCAAAGAGTAAACAAACAGCATTTGAGGAAAGCAGTCCCAGGGGGAAGGGAGTTGGCTCATCGCCCATTTTCACATGTGCAAGTAGATTTTACTGATTTGCCCCAAGTGGGACGATATAAGCACTTGCTTGTTATCGTAGACCACCTAAACCACTTTGTGGAGGCCATTCCTACAACTAGAGCCACAGCAAAAACTGTTACTAAAACTTTATTGGAACACATAATTCCCAGGTATGGGTTAATTGAAGTCATAGACTCAGACAGAGGACCACATTTTGTCTCTAAAATATCTAAATTGGTTGCAGATGCATTGGGAATCCGTTGGGAATATCACACACCTTGGCACCCACAAAGTTCGGGGAGGGTGGAGCGTATGAATGGAGAAATAAAAAAACAATTAACTAAATTAATGCTTGAAACAAAAATGAGCTGGGTAAAGTGCTTACCGCTAGCTTTATTAAACATCAGAACACAACCTTGCTCAGATATCGGAGTGTCACTGTTCGAAATGTTGTATGGAATGCCCTTTGATGCAGAAATCCCTGCAGATCATCCTAAAATCTCTGATGCTCATTTACAAGCTTATATTAATCAGTTGTTTAAACGGAGAGAAAAACTACGACAAAAGGGCTTGGTAGTTCAAAGACCTCCCCTCTGGATACCAATACACAAACTTCAAGTGGGAGACGAGGTACTAATAAAAACATGGAAAGAATCCACACTAACCCCTCAATGGGAGGGACCTTATGTTGTCTTACTCACCACAGAGTCTGCCATACGAACTGCTGAGAAGGGGTGGACTCACGCCAGCCGTGTGAAGAAGTTCACCCGAGACCCGACGTGGCAGGTCATCCCATCGCAACGGCCTGAGGACTTAAAGCTAAGGCTTAAGAAACAATAAGCTTCCTATAACTCACATGAATCCTGTTAACATTCATTTAAAGAAGCCTGCTTACAGTTATAGATCTGAATATGCTCTCGGCCTATATGCACAAGATTATGTGGTTAAATGTTATGATACTGATTGTGATTGTTATCCTTTTGTGTGCTTTGTTTGCAAGGTATGCAATGAAAAGTGGTGGATCTATTGCAGAAAGGAGAGACCCCCATCAGGGGTTTGCCTCCCTTGCTATGAAGCAGAAAGAGCTGAGACAATGCAAATGTTACAATTGGCACTTAACATGGGCAGATTGGAAAAGGGGTTTAAAGAATGGTGGGAGATCTTTGCCCATGGCATTTACCCTGACTTGTACTGTTATCACTCCAATGAACCCAGACCCATGGTGGCCGAGCTTGTTAAGAGCGAATGCAGAGTCAGACTTGCGCACTAACCCTGCTCGGAAGGAGCAGTCAAACACACAAACTGGATTAGTTACCAGAACCGCTGGAAGCAGCGGCACAGGTGCTTCACAGAGGTCTATCCTTGCTGCTGAGAAGATAGATACCCCTGTGGCTGGAAGCAACCCAGTCGACAGGCGAGGCAGAAGTGAGAAACCAAATGTGAGAATGCAACCTGGCAATAAGACTCTGAACTCCCTTCTCACGAAACGGAGTGAACCGGGATATTTGCCAGTCAAATTGGAGAACAATCTGACATTGTTTAAAATATCAAAAGCAGTGAGATCCTCCACTCAAGCCTTGCAAATATATTATGTGTTACTGATAATAGCCTGTTCCATGCCATGTAACAATGCAACCTTGACACTCTCACACCACCCACACCAACCGTTTAAGTGGACACTAGGCAGGTTAGACAAATCTACTGTAATACAAACTCACATTATGGTAGGAGCCCCAGTTTTCACCGTCACCTCGTGTGACATGGTCGATTACTCATCCTGTGAAAACCCAGAAACACGAGCAAAAGGATGGGTGGGACCAAGAGCCTTTTACATGTGCCCTAATCCAAATCCAGCAGACACTAAGAGGGGCCAGATTTGGTGCGTCAAACAAAATTCGTACTGTGCGTGGCACAGTTGTGAAACTATAAACTCGGTTTATCCTCCAAGAGCCGGAAAAGATCAATTTATCACAGTCTGGTGGGGACCATACGGGTGCAAACCACCTAAATATAACCGGGAACCTTCTGCCTATAATCCATATGCCAAGAGAGGTTTAGTAGAAGAGAAGAATGGAGTTCCTTGTCAATTTGCAGACATACATGTGGAACAACCCGATGATCCAGGGTGGATAATTGGAAAAAAATGGGAATTTAGACTTTGGATTCCAAGCAATAGTCCCAATAACGAACCGGGAAATGGCCTCAGTCAAGATCCGAAAGGCCTTTTTTACATAAAATGGAAATAGTCCTTCCAGACCCACAACCTATAAGTCCAAACACAGCAATCAATCCACGGAATATGCTACCAGAAACTAACATCACAGATTCAGATAATCTATGGAAATTAGTAAAAAATAGCTACTATGCTTTAAATGCTACTAATCCTAACTTAACAGAACATTGCTGGCTTTGTTATAGCTCTAAACCACCCTTTTATGAAGCTATTGCTATTGATGGAAGAGAGACTAAAACCAATGACAGCAATCCAACCCAGTGTAAATGGAGAAGTGACTTAAATATAAGAGCTGGAATCACCTTAGCACAAGTAACTGGAACTGGCACCTGCATCGGTCAAGTGCCACAAGAAAAACAAAGCCTGTGCAGTAAAATTGTGGAAAATCCTAACAATCAACAACCAGCTAGATGATTGTTACCCGCAAAAAATGCACATTGGGTTTGTGCTAGTGTTGGAGTCACCCCGTGCATACCCTCGAATGCTTTTAAAACCACGGATCATTGCATTCAAGTCATGATTATTCCCCGACTTACTTACCACTCTAATGAATATGTGCTGGATCATCACATGATACCAGAACACCCTTTAATAAAAAGAGAGCCAATCACAGCTATAACCATTGCCACTTTATTAACATTAGGGGCTACTGGAGCCAGCACTGGTATAGCTTCTATCGTACAACAAGGAAAAGAGTTTTCCACACTAAGAACAGCAGTTGATGAAGACCTTGTAAAAATTGAAAGTTCTATTACTGCGTTAGAAAGTTCTCTAAGATCTCTGTCTGAAGTTGTATTACAACACGGAAGGGGCTTAGAGATTTTGTTCGCGCATGAGGGTGGATTGTGTGTGGCTCTAAATGAAGAATGCTGTGTGTATGCTGACCATACTGGAGTAGCCCGAGATGCAATGGCAGAGCTACGAAAAGGACTAGAAAAGCGTAAACGAGAAAGAGAGGCCACACAAGCATGGTATAAAAATTGGTTCCAATCTTTTCCCTGGTTAACAACCTTACTATCCACCATTGCTGGACCCCTAATTATGTTAATCCTAGCCCTAACGTTCGGACCTTGCATTTTTAATCGTCTAATTACACTTGTTAAAAACTGTTTAGAAGCAGCACATCTATTGCCTATTACAATACAGTATGAGGGCATTCCAGTTAATGAAGATTTGGCTCTCGAAGATGAGGATGACTTATAGACAAGTTAGTCACCACTGTCAGAGCCTAGATTATCATCCAGACAAATTCGTGAACTAAATGAACATGAGAGAGGGGGAATTGTAATAAATTACAATCAGTTTAGTTCACGAACTATTTGAAAAGGGTGATAGGCCTTAGGTTGCCTTTCCATTTATTTTTCTTTTTGCTGTTATGGAAACGATTCTTGCTTTAAACCAATATACTTGGGCAGGCTGGTGGCTCTGCGACCCCCACAGGATGCTTGCAAGCGGCATTTGCCCAACCCCCACGAGACAGATACAAAAGGAATTTGACTCAGGGGCCATAAAACCTCCCCCTACCAAGGGCCCTGTGCAACCCCCACGGTGAGACCATCCCAGGAGGCCCAGTAACAACCACTCAATGCAGAGCACGACAGCCTAGATGACTCAGCAGCCAATCAAGGATTCATGAAGGGACGCCAATCAAGGCATACGGAGGGAGTGGGATACAAAGGGTTATAAAAGTTCATCCTCTGTAAGCTGGGGTGCGGTGCATAGAGGTATGCTTGAACCTCTGCCCGTCCAGCGCTGTCTTGACTGATATCCGCTTGCTTTTTTTAATTAATAAATTCTTTAATTGGATCTACGTCTCTGATTGGATAATGAGGCTCTATTTATAACAGGGAGGACCTTTACCATCCACTTGGGTGCCTCAGGGGAAACCCGGGGGCCCTTCCCCCTACGGAAGAGTCCTGCTGCCGCTCCCTAGCCCTGTGACTTTCCTGCCACTGACTCAGGTTGCTTTTCTGCTACACTGTGGCCCCGCATCCCCCACCCGCCCGGACACACCGCAGCTCCTGCCACAGCTGTGGAGTTTCTGCCACCTCTTGCTTGCTGCCCCGGGTGAGCCAGCTCTGCTGTTCCAGCCTGTTGCTCTGAGGTCTCCTGCTGTAGTTCATCCCCCCCCCCCCCCCGATCCAACCGCCCGCCATTACTGCCTGAGGGAGGCTCACCCGACCTCGTGCCACAGCACCACCTACAGGTGCGCGTTAGTCATCGCACTTGCTCTGACCGGCTGGGAGCCCAACAGCGCCCCTGCTGGCTGTGATTGTAACTGCACCAAAGGGAAGGGTATATAGCAGCCCAGAGAAAGCTGCCACCGAGTTTCCTGGTTTTGTTTGTTGTTGCTACTGTTGTTGTTGCTTGTTTGCCTCGTTATAGATACTAGTAAAGAACTGTTATTCTTTTTCCCATATCTTTGCCTGAAAGCCCTTGATTTCAAAGTTACAATAATTCGGGGGGAAGGGGGGGACCATATTGTCTATTTTGAGGGAGGTTCCCACCTTCCTTAACAGACACCTTTCTTTCAAACCAAGACAGTCTGTCTTCCAGAGCAACCGCTATGCGTGCTGAAACCCTGCTTCCCGGGAAGTGGCTGGACATCGCTTGCTGATAAGAAGAGTAATTTTTTTCTCTTTGCTTGTGCACATGCAACCTTTCACTTTTGCTTTAGTAAACTCCCTTATCTAAACCTATGAGTTGTTTTCCAACTTGCTTGGTGGGCATCTGGTATCCAGCCAAGGTCAACCCACCACAGGATTTTAATGTGAACTTGCCTAGGTCTCAGGGGCAGACAGAGGTCCTTGTGGTGGTGGACTTGTTTATGAAGGCTGCTGTTCTTGTTCTACTAAAGAAACTGCCCACAGACCCTCAGACCGTGCATTCGTTTTTGCAGCATTTGTTTTGCTGCCATGGCCTGCCAGATAGCATGGTAATGGATCAAGGGTCCCAGTTCACTGCCCAGTTCTGGACACAGCTTATGGGCCTGCTGGGGGTGCAACTCTGTCTTTCCTACCTGTATCACTCACAGTCTAATAGTCAGATGGAGTGGGTGAACCAGATCCTGCAGTAGTATCTCTATTATTATATTAATTATCATCAGGGTGTCTGGGTCTCTGTGTTACCATTAGCAGAATTTCTCTATAACAGCAGTGTCTACTCTTCCATGCAGCAGACACCTTTTTATGTGCAATGTTGTTTTCATCTCCATGACCACCTCACTACTCTGAAGGCTGTCTGGGGGTTTTCCCTGTGAAAGGCAAGACGTTTACTGCAATACAACTTCCTTAGAAGTATGAACATTACCTGAGACTATGAGCTTTTACTTCAGAGCTGATGTGACCTGAAGACCCAACCTAAACTGGCTCTCACTGGCTGAGAACACCCCATTGCCACAATAAAACAATAGAAGTTTTACCTTTCAAAAACCCCAGGCATAAAACCATGGCCAGAAATGCAGTTGACCAGAATCCAGTTTAACCCCACACTCACAGACACCTGCATGGGACGTTGATTTGGAACAATGAAAATTAACACAGCACTGATACATGTATCCACACCACCTGCACAGGATATGCATGTACTGGTCCTGCATCAGAAAAGTACATACTGATTACACGAGCAATGGAAAGTGGTTAGCCCACCCCTTAACATGAGTAATTTGATTGGTCTACACAACTATATTGTAACATATATAAACCCTGCTTTCCTCTGCATCAGGGTCCTCCATGTATTAAGCCGGAGTACCCCTGTGCATGTAGTTAAAGAATAAATTCTCTTGGAAATTCTATGCTATGCATCCATGTCTCACTCCTTGGCCAGTGAAGAACTGACTTTTAAATCCTTGAGGACTCCCCTGAGTGGTCTCCCCTGAGCAATTACAGCATATACATTTGCTTCTTCAAGAGCAGCTGGAAAAAGCAAAGGCTGCTTGCAAAGACTATGCAGATAGACATTGGTGACTAGCACCGGACTTTGCGGTTGGAGATTATGTTAGACTATCTGGTGAACATGTTTATTTGGTGTGCTTTTTTTCTAATTTAGACTACCGTTATCTCGGCCTATATAAAATTGTGGCCCAGGTTAGTTTGAGTGTGTTTTGTCTGCAGCTTCCACGTGCTTTCAAGATTGAACCTGTTGTTCATGTCTCCCTGTTAAAATCTATTCACCCAAATCCCTTCTAGCAGTAGCCATGACCTCAGCCTCCAATTATGGTCCAGGGTCAGAGAGAATATCACATCTGGGATATCTTGGATTCCAGGATATCCTGGAGTACCCTGAAGTATTTGATTGATTGGGCAGGCTATGGCCCGAAGAACCATTCCTGGGAGCCTGCATCAGAAGTGCATACCCTAGCTAAGGTTCAGGTTTTTTGTGTCCATTATCCTGTTAAATCAGGTCCACTGGGGAAGAAGGAGGGGGGGGGGTTGGGGGTGTTTCATTTATGCTTGTATCTGTTCAAAGGAGATGATGTTTTGTACATAGTATGTCCATAACTTCCCTTGGTTTTTTTATCGAGAGAGCTAATAAAACTGGCTATCAGGCATAGCTCAGCCTCTTTGAGCTATTACTTGACTAGAGCCTTTAAATCGTATGTCTTTGTCTCTTCTTTTAAGCCTGCCCTGACAATTATAGATTTTTGGCTAACAGAATAGAGCAGAAGTTGTACTGTACAAATTAAAATTATCTGGAACTTTTCCCTTTCACCCTTGTTCCAAAAGCAGCATTAAATAAGCAGTTTATCTGGGAAAAAGAAAGATTAGTTACTTAATGTTTCTGAAACCACAGATAACACAACACGAGAAGACTTAAGTGTACAAGAAGTTCACATCTGCAGCTTTAAAACACCAATTTGAGAAACAGGAAGAGTCATCCTAACCTTGATTCTGCTGGCAGCCTCCTGTGCCTGCATCATTCTCACACACTTGGAGGGAGTTTTGTCAGAAAGGACTTGGGTAGAGCCGAGGTAATTGGCAGCAAAAATTATTCCATCAATCAAGTCTTCAGGATCACAAGGTCCTGGAACTACAAATACAGGGGGGAAAAATCACATTAAACCATGGCAAAAAAAAAATTCTGACTAATTGAGCTTGTACCTAAGAGCTGTAAATGCTCGTACCTAAGAGCTGTAAATGCTCCTCTGAACTACTTCATTTTAGCATAATGGCATGACAATCAGTATTTTTAATCAAGGTATACAAAACCCCTGAACATGTTTTCTCACAATCTTTCCAGCAGAAATTAATTTCTAATTGAATTTCTCACAATAGATCATTCTCCTATATGGCAGGGTTCACTCTAGAGCAAAATAAGCTCTTTAGTTTTGTTCTTGCATAGGAACAAGAATACTTCATTTGTTCTCTCATCACTTTGAACAGCCAGTGGAATCTCCTCAAGAGTGCTTTACAATTGATACACACCTCACACATACCCCTCCATAATATAGGAGATCAATGTAATCAAAATCACACTCATTGCCAACAAGGGTATTGTGTAAGGAGGGGGAAGGTGTTAAACAAAAATATTTTTATGGTAAATATACAGAGCAAGGGCTCGTGTGTTTGGAAAAAGCTACTCTCTTAGTCCTGCAAGGTGTTTAACGACTTCCAGCTCTCATCAGCTTCTGTGTAAAGTTAAAAGTCAAAGTAAAAATCACCTCACAAGTAAGTACAGAGAAACAGATATAATGTACAGGTTTTCAGGTGTTTAAAGATTACATCTGTAGAAGACAGGGCTTTTCTCTATAGATGTTAAAATTCTCATGATCTGAAAAAAAGGAAGGTTTATCTGAAAAGTGTCTTGTTTTGCTACAAGTAAGAAAAAAAATCTGTGTTCAAGGTCAGTGAAAATGTACAGATAATCATAATTTAAGAGAATTGGTAAAATTGTCTCTATTTTATCAAGAAGTATAAACTGGTTTTGCTCTCTATTTTGCTAGGAACAAAACCTGATCAATTTATAACAGTTTCTAGTCAATTCAAGAGTTAGCCTGAGATTTAATAGGTGCTAAATCCGGAAGTTGAACATAACACAAAAAATGTCAATTTCCTTCTAATTCACCAAACATGACATTAACAAGGACTGAGAACTTTAACCCCAAAAAGAATGTGTCATTATTATTAATAAAAAAAAATAGTAGCTAATCTTAATCACCCTCATAACATACACACAGATATGAGTACATACACAAACTTTATCATGAACCTTTCCCAAATTATGGCTTCTTTATAGATGTAAGTTTATGACTATTGATTTTGAGGTACCTTGAGTGTGCTCAATCTGTTCAGATACTACATAAATGCACACCCCAAAAATTAAAGGAATTGTGGACACTAGTCACTTTCAAGAATGAAACACAAAGGAATGGAATTTGTATTGTTAGGACTGCAGGTAAATGTTTGGGCCACTAATTAGGCTGTGGCCCAAGGTTCAGCTAATTGAACAGGATGTGGAAAACTACTGTCCACGACATGAGAAATTGCCAGATGTGACAGGTAACAGAGTGAGAAGCTGCCAAAAGTTACAGGCAGCAACATGGATGGCTGGATTGCACTGGTGGTTAAGGGGGAGCTACATGAGACTTCACAGACACCTGACAAGGAGCATTGGGGGCCTTTGGGGTAGTGGAACTTTTGAAGGCCAGCAGTGCCTGGGTAACTGTGGCATATAAGGCTGAGAGTTTCTAGGGACTGGTATCAGAACTGCCAAATTTGGGTATGGATGTAGCAAAATGGACCAGTGGGGAAAAAACAATTAGAGGTGGGTTGTTTATTTGTGAGAAGACCAGGGTGGAGAATGGGAGGGATCAAGGTAGATGTGGGGGAGGGGGTGGTAGTAAAAGCATGGGAAAATGCAGAAAAGGGGGATAGAAGAGGCCGGTTTCATGTAAGCAGGCTGCCAGTCAGTATACTTTTTTGACTAAGCCTTGTGACTGATCAGTGTAGTCTGTCCTGTCTCATTAAATCCTTTTTCTTAATTCATTTTTCTGTGTTCTCTCACCCTCTATCCTATGTGATAGCTGCAAGGTCTAAGTGCCAGCAACTGGAGAAGGGGCCACAAGTCACAGGGCCCATAGGTCTGGGTGCCAGCAACTGGAAGAATCAGATGTTTTTATATTTCTCGATTGACTTTTAATACTCTCTGTGCATGTAAGTAGGAGACCTGCATCTGGAAAGACTCAAGGTGTGGGTGAGGGGCCCCAAGTCCAGGCATGGATGTTAGAAAGGGAGATATAAGGATGACAAAAAGAAGGGCCAAGCAGCAGGAAAAAGGATAGTAGAATAAACATGTACCTTTTTGAGTGTGTCCAGAGAAGGGCCACTAAGATGATTAGAGGGATAGAACACCTTTCTTATGAGGAAAGGCTGGTAGAATTGGGATTGTTCAGCCTGAAGAAGAGAAAGCTCCAGGAAGACCTTATTGTGGCCTTTTAGTAATTAAAGGAGGCCTATTAAAAAGATGGGGACAAACTTTTTAGCAGGTCTGTTGTGATAGGATAAGGGGTAATTGTTTTTAACTAAAAGATGGTAGATTTAGATTAGATATAAGGAAGAAATTTTTTTTTACAATGAGGGTGGTGAAACACTGGAAGAAGTTGCCCAGAGAGACAGTGGATGCCCTATCCCAAGAAATATTCAAGGTCAAGTTGGATGAGGCTCTGGAAAATCTGATCTAGTTAAAGATGTCCCTGCTCATTGCAAGGGGGTTGGACTAAATGACCTTTAAAGGTCCTTTCCAACCCAAACTATTCTACAATTAGTATGTAAACCATGTGATCTGTAGTGTTTCTGAGCTCCCATTGGGAAACCCTGTGCTTGATCAGTGACTGCAGTCTAAATCCAGACAAAGAACAAAACCTGTTGTTCTGACCATATCACACATGTCAAACCTGCTTCCATTATCAGGACAGCTGGGGGGGGGGTTGGGGTACTTTCCCTGGCTATCAGGGGAACACCCAGATGGGACAGGGCAAGCATACTGATATCACTATGTTGGTGCTTGTTCCAGGTCTGACAGCATCAGCATCTTACCAACCACATCCAACCACATAGCATCTAGAAGTGCTATATTTTGGCATATTATTGCTCAAGCCATGAAACTATACAGTATTTTAATTGCTGATATTTGATACTCAACACATAAAGGCCTTATCAGCACTTCCATCATCAAACTCTTTATAGCATAGTTCTTGATCAAAACACAAAATCTTAACATCAGGTGAAAGAAGTACAGAAAAGACAGGAAGCATATTCAGAAGGAAAGAGGAACTTTTTTTTAAATGAGGTGTGACACACTTGCAGAACAACAGCATCGTTCTTCACAAGCCCCCTCTGTACATTATGTTAGATTATGAAATTATATCTTGAATAGAAATGTAGTAGAGATGAAAGTTTTTCTCATATTATCAATTACCTGCATAAAAATAGTGTGTTCAATGTTTTAAGCAACAGCCCACTGAACTGATATCCCAGAGAATGCTAAGAGATTTTTTATTTGCTGGGGGGCAGGGACACACTACAAGATGGTCTGTGACAGAGGGCTGTCTACCAGAGACAGTTCTTTCACTGGTTTGAATTTCCAAACCTCGGCTAGTTTCAAAGCAACCTATGTAACACCAGTTCATGTAGTCACAGGTTTCTAAAATATAAAACATACTTTTAAAGACTAAACCAATTCCAAAATTTACAGTCTAAAGACAGTACACTGCAAAGCACTTAAGGAATTCCAAATTAAATATGACATCAGCTTTTTTTTTTGGTCATTCTATAAAGCATAAGGGTTATTTAATCAGTGGATAAGTACCTAAAAATCAGTGCAAGTTTCCTCCTACTTGCCTGCCAATTAAATCTCAGTTTTGTGGAGATTTTGATTGTTTTGTCTAACCTTTATTCTTTATCAGACAACAAACTATTCTCTACACACACATTCACATACATTATTAATTCCATGGTGTTTTTTTTTTAATCAGTGATTTAAACACTATCAATAGAACCAGTAGAAAGGTGGCAGGAACCATCAATAAAGTGTTACAAAATAAGAGAGATTTTACTCAACTTTGAAAGAAGCCTGCTGGGGTTTTATTCAAGTTTCAGGTTGGACACAGTTTAATCTAAATCAGTTCATCCAACCCTAGCAAGTTTTATATTCTGCTCATAAAAATAAAGTTCTATACATTAAAAACATCTGAGTTCTTCATATAATGAAAAAAACATTAAGTTATGAAATATATCTTACCTTCAACATATGTTGGGAATGAAGCCAAGCTTTTTCTGGACTGTAATCAAGACAAACAGGATTTCAAATAAAACAAAGTATGCTTAATTATACATTAAAAATTTCTACATAAAAATGAAATCACAGTTATTAGCAAAAGATGGTGAGAGTTTATTGGGAAAAATATTTACTTTTAAATTAAAAGTCTGACAAATTATTAGAGGGTTATTATTCGTCAATATGGTATATTCCATTAACATGTTCATCAAGTAGGTAATGCATTACATTATTTTGAATTAGCTCTTGGTGTTGGCAACATGCTTCCTGGCTACTAATTAGTGCTGTGCTCTCTTTAGCAAACAGAAATACAGGAAAATACATAATCTCTCAAAGACATTTTCCAAATAAATACATATGGAATTATTTAAAATGGACCAATACTATTATTAATCATGACAAAAAGCATTGGCCTGCTCTGTTAATTATGAACCAAATTTAATTACTTATTAAGATTGTTCTTGACAGGTTATATAACCACCTATATCTGCTGGAGTAAATACATTTAAGAACAGTCCTACACTGATTAAGTTTATGCTGTAACAATCACAAAAGCACATATAAACATGCATGATTTAGACAATGAAAATTGCAAGCAAGGCATTTATTTCTTCTTTGTTTAATCAAGTAAAATCTCACTTTCATGAAAAGTGGACTAATAGAAAAAAGCCAAAACATCCCTCTGACATTTGTAAACACACAGACTAAAATAATACCTCATTTCCAATTGCAATTTTCTATGAAAGACTCTGTGGTAGTAATATAAACATCTAGAAGAGATAACTTCAAGGAGGGAGACTCACCATTTTGTTATATTCAACAATATATAGATATAGGGGAATTTACTAAAGAAAAAATTTGTACTAAAAAATGGTAATATGTATACTAAAGCATATGCTTCTATTAAACCTTTTTAAAATAAAGGGTTTGGATAAGCCAAGCATTACAAGATCTTGACAAACCTGGCCCTCATTCTACAATGCATTAAATTTGGATTAACTTTATAGAGATATATATATATAAACAAGATCCATGTCTCAGAAGAGCTTCAGTTGCATTTACATATTCACATATATACCAACTTATTTCCTTTTATGATAGGCAGTTCAATGGCTTCTGTACTTTTGTGACAAATCAATCACTTGGGAAGTGCACACTTATGTGACAGGTAAATGACTAAGCTAGTGAGTCTTTTCCATTTTTTGTTACAAAGACACGAGGAATAAGTAATATTTTTCATCCTACTACACTGTCTTCACTGTAAAATAATTGGTGACAGAAAAGCAAAAGGCGTATGAAACAGAAAACAGAGCCTAGAGAACATTAAAATACTTGGTCTTTCCTCATGAAAGAGAGTTTCTGAGTTGTTCAGCAAAACTGAAAGCTCTTGTGGTGGATTTGGCAGTGTTAGGTTTATGGTTGGACTTGATGATCATAAAGGTCTTTTCCAACCTAAATGATTCTATGATTCTATGATTTGTCTCAGAGAAAATATCAGCAGAGAGAAATTTGTGACTAAATAATGACCGCCTCCTGTCAAAATGCTTAAGGGAAGTCAAATGCTGAGAGGACACAAGCATTTATTTTCAAATCAGGATTGGCTGTTCTTTGGCTATTCAATCTATTTTGATGACTTAATCTGATGATATTTACTGTATCACTTATATTCACTTCAATAATTGCATGCAATTGCTGCTACCATGATGCTAGAATTAGCTGGAGTCTGACAGGCCTAGAGAATAAAACAACTGTACACTTCCAAAAAATCAAAGGCAGATTATCCATAAAAGTACCCTTTTTGAAGCATTCTTAGGAGGGCAAATAGGATGGGGCACATCAGAAGGACATGATGTGGCAGTTTGTGCAGGCAGGGCATGTAGGAAGGCGCAGCCACCCCCCTCCCTCTGCTCCTGAGGTCAGCTCATCTGGTAGATTTGCCTGCTCAACTAGGACAGACACAGCAATGGTTTCCACATAGTCAAAAGCCATTGCTAGCAGGATCATGGCAACCCAGACAGAGCTCCCTCAGAGGCACACAGCTGTCCATGTCTCTGGCTGCAGGGAGTGTTTGAGCCTGGCATTAGTCCTGGAGGGCAGCAGAGATGACACCTGCATGTGGTATGACCAGTGAATGATCTGCTTAAAGAGGAAGTGAAGAGGCTAAGGACTATCAGGGAGTGTGAGAGAAATAGACTGGTGGAGTCACACCCTTCCATCCCTGAGAGAAATGCAGCAGATGGAAGCTTGGTGAGAGTTGGAGAAGCCCTGACCCTCATGCAATCAGGCAGAAGGAGGAGACCTAAAAGCAGGGGGGTAGGGGGGGGGGAGGAATGAAAACAGGTCTGTGCTCAGGAAGGGAGAATCCCCTCCCAGCTTCCCCCACCTTCCCAGATGCTGTTACAGAACTGGCATGAGGCCCGGGAACTTGAGGGTCAGGGAAATGATAGTGAGGAAGAAGGCATATCTGGGGGGTTGCCCAGAGCAAGTCAGTCAACCCCATACATTACAACTAGAGCTGTTAAGAAAGAAAGAAGGATAATTGTTGTAAGTTATTCCCTTCTGAGGGAACTGAGGGCCCTGTATGCCGACCAGATCCATCCCACAGGGAAATCTGCTGCTTCCCTGGGACCTGGGTAAGGGATATTACAAGAAGACTCCTGGAATCATTCGGCCCTCTGATTATTACCCACTTCTGATTGTCCAGGTTGGCAGCAACACAGTTGAGGAGAGAAGTCCTAGGGCAATCAAAAAGGACTTTGGGGCACTGGAACAGTAAGAAACAGGAGGGGCTGGAAGCCATTGTGCAGCAGGACAGCTAACATGTAGTCATCATCACAGAAATGTGGTGGGATGACTCACATGACTGGAGTGATGCAATGGATGGCTATAAGCTCTTCAGAAGGGATAGGAGAGGAAGAAGAGGCAGTGGAGTGGCTCTGTATGTTAGGAAGTGTTTTGACTGTATCGCACTCAAGGATAGTGATGATCAGGTTGAGTGCCTAAGGGTAAGAATCAGGGGGAGGCCAACAAGGCAGAGATCCTGGTGGGAGTCTGTTATAGACCACCCAACCAGGATGAAGAGGCGGATGAATTATTCTATAAGCAGCTGGCTGATCTTTCACGATCACCAGCCTTTGTTCCTGTGGGAGACTTTAACCTGCTGGATGTCTGCTGAAAACTCAACACAGCAGAGAGGAGACATTCTAGGAGGTTCCTGGAGTATGTGGAAGACAACTTCGTGATACAGCTGGTAAGGGAGCATACCAGGGGTGGTGCCCTGCTAGACCTGCTGTTTACAAACAGAGAAGGGCTGGTGAGAGATGTGGTGGTTGAAGGCCATCTTGGGCATAGCGACCATGAAATGATGAGTTTTCGATTCTTGGTGAAGTAAGGAAGGGGGTCAACAAAACCTCTACCTTGGATTTCCAGAGGGCAGACTTTGGCCTGTTCAGGACACAGGTTCAGAGAGTCCCCTGGGAAAGAGTTCAAAAAACAAAGGGATACAGGAAGGCTGTACATACTTTAAGAAGGAAACCTTAAAGGCCCAGGAGCAGCCTGTCCCTATGTGCTGAGAGACCTGCCTGGCTGAACATGGAGCTTTCACAGGAACTCAGGGGAAAAAAATAATTTATGACCTTTGGAAGAAGGGGCAGGACACTATGGAAGAGTACAAGGATGTCATTGGGTCATGTAGAGAGAAAATTAGAAAGGCAAATGCTCATCTAGAACTCAACCTGGCCATAGCTGTGAAAGATAATAAAAAGTACTTTTATAAATACATCAACAACAAAATGAGGGCCAAGGAAAATCTCCACCCAGTATTGGATGGAGGGGATGGGGGGGGGGGAACACCATCACCAAGAAAGACGAAAAGGCTGAGGTACTTATTGCCTTCTTTGCCTCAGTCTTTAACAGAAAGACCAGTTATCCTCAGGGCAGCTAGCTCCCTGAGCTGGTATGGACAGGGAGCAGAACAGATCCCTTGCGATCCAGGAGGAAGCAGTTAGTGACCTGCTGAGACACTTAGACACTCACAAGTCTATGCAGTCCGATGGGATTCATCTGAGGGTACTCCTCCTTTTATAACCAGATGACCTGCTTAGTGGATGAGGGAAAGGCTGTGGATGTATCTACCCGGACATCAGTAAAGCCTTTAACACTGTCTCCCACAGCATTCTCCTGGAGAAGCTGGCAGCCCATGGCTTGACAGGTACAGTCTTCACTGGGTTAAAAATGGGCTGGATTGCCAGGCCCAGAGAGTGGCAGTGAATGGAGTTACATCCTGCTGATGGCTGGCCACAAATGGGGTTCCCCAGGGCTCAGTATTGGGGCCAGCCCTGTTTAATAACTTTATTGATGATCTGGACCAGGGGATCCAGTGCACTGTCAGTAAGTTCACAGATGACACCAAGTTGGGTGAGAATGTCGATGTGCTGGAGGGCAGGAAGGTTCTGCAGAGGGATCTGGACAGGCTGGATCGATGGACAGAGGCCAATTGCATGAGGTTAAATAAGTTGAAGTGCTGAGTCCTGCACTTGGGTCACAACAACTGCCTGGAGCGCTACAGGCTGGGGGCAGAGTGGCTGGAAAGCGCCCAAACAGAAAAGGACCTGGGGATGCTGGTCAACAGCTGGCTGAACATGAGCCAGTGTGTGCCCAGGTGACCAAGAAGGCCAATGGCATCCTGGCTTGTATCAGAAACAGTGTGGCCAGCAGGACGAGAGAAGTGATTGTTCCCCCGTATTCAGCACTTGTGAGGCCGGACCTCAAGTACTGTGTCCAGTTCTGGGCCCCTCACTACAAGAAGGACATTGAGGTGCTGGAGCAAGTCCAGAGAAGGGCAATGAAGCTGGTCAAGGGCCTAGAGAGTCAGTCATATGAGAAGCAGCTGAGGGAACTGGGAGTGTTTAGTCTGGATAAATGGAGGATCAGGGGAGACCTTATTGCTCTCTACGACTACCTGAAAGGAGGGTGTAACAAGGTGGGGGTCAGCCTCTTCTCCCAGGCAACTAGCAACAGGACAAGGGGAAATGGCCTCAAGCTGCACCAGGGGAGGTTCAGGTTGGACATCAGGAAGAATTTCTTCATGGAAAGGGTAGTTAATCATTGGTACAGGCTGTCCACAGAGGTGGTGGAGTCACCATCCTTGGAAGTGTTCAAGAAACAACTGGACGTATCACCTTGTACTATGGTTTAGTTGACAAGGTGGTGTTTAGTCAATGGTTGGACTCGATGATTTTGGAGGTCTTTTCTGACCTTTATGATTCTATATAATTCTTTAATTTTTTTTTAATATAAATACAGTTAAATACAATACTCTCTAGCCTGTTAAGTGTTGTGGCCAAACACAGTAAGGAGTGCAATCACAAATGGTCTTAGATACAGCATGTCATGCATTCAGTCAGACGGAGGCAAGCACAAAGGAAAAATGTCAAACCAGTTTTTTCTTGTTGTTTTTTTGGTACTAGAGAGGAGATTACACATGTACAAAGACATAAAGAAAATAGAAAGGCATAAGCAATACAGACAAGATGGTGTCTTTTATAAAGATTGCACTACCTCTTTATTCGTGGAGGTCTCTGCTGTACTGCAGGCATCCTGATTATGTTGCCTACTTGGTTCAGCACCCCAGGGTGAAGAGCAATCAGGAGATAGAGACTAGACATGGTAAGAAAATAAAATTACATAATTTGAGTGACCAATGTAGAAATATCCCTGGTTTGGCAGTGGGAATAAGAAATGAGGAAAACACCAACACGTCAAACACTTTCTGAAGTGTTATAGCCCTTTCTTCTCATTGTAATGATCACACACAGTCTAGTGGGATGTTGAGACTTACCTAAACAGCTAAATCATCACAAAAAAACCTTTTTTCTTTGTCAATAATCTATTTAAGCAAATTGAAAAATTAATAGCTGCCCTCAGTAGTAGACAATTGTGTTTTGACCTCCCCAGCTGCCACACACCCACCCAGGTGCTCTCTTACTCCCCCTCCTCAACAGGGGGAGAAGATGGAAAACTCATGAACAAAGACAGGAATACCACTTACCAATTGCTGTCATAGGCAAAACAGACTTGACTTAAGGAAAATTCCTTTAATTTTTGCCAATTAAAATAGATTTGGATAGTGAGAAGCAAAGACAAATTTAAACCACCCCTTTTTCACAGGTTTAACTTTACTCCTCTATTTCCCCACACCCCAATCAACACAGAGGGGATGGGAAATGGGGGATATAGGTCAGTCCACAACAGTTCCTCTCTGCCACTCCTTCCTCCTCACACTTTTCCCCTGCTCCAGCATAGGTCCTCTCCACCAGCTGCAGTTCCTGTCAGGAGAAATCTGCTCTAGCATGGATTTTCCACAGGCCTCAGTTCCTTCAGGAAATATCCACCTGCTCCAGAGTGGGGTCCTCCACAGGCCCCAGTGTGGATATCTGCTCTGGTGTGGTCTCTTCCAAAATCTGCAGGGGAATATCTGCTCTGGTGCCTGGAGAACTTGCTCCTGCTCCATCTTCTCTGACCTTGGTGTTCATGCTACTGTTTCTCGTCTTCTTTTTTTTCTCCTCACTCCTCTGCTCATCATCTGGCATTTTCGTAATTTCTTAAATATTTTCACAGAGGCACCACCAACTTCACTGACTGGCTCAGCTTCAGCCTGCTGTGCATCCATCAACAAGCTGGCTGGAACCAGCTGTGTCTGGCACAGGGCATTCCCATACCTCTTCCCACAGAGACCACTGCTGCAGACCCTCCACTATCAAAACCTTAACTAACTTTTAATGGAGAAACCAACTTTCAGACTATTTCCCCCACTCATTCACTATCATAAAGAATGTTCTTCTCTGTTCTAACTATAAAACATCTATGAGATATGGTATACTTGCAAAAGACATATTAGAAAAATAAAGCAAACAGCAGAGAAAACTAGTATCATGAATTTTCCATCTCTATGTGATCCACCAGCAAATACCTAGGTAAACTGCTATAAGAAATGCTGTCATACTAATAGGAGACTCCTGTGAAATGCTGCCAATATTAAAGAGCTATAATGAGGTATCTAAAGTCAAGAGTAGTAAGTACTTTAGTACAAATATTTTACAAAAATACAGCATGTAAAAGAGTGTAAAGTTTTGACCTAGTAAGTATTTCAAAACCAGATCTTTAGGAGATGTGGCAATGCAGGTGTCACAAGGTGAACTCTTGTAGGAAGCTTTAGTATGCAGCTATGCACACTGTTGGGGTGTTTTTACCCCAGCAGCCCTAAAATTCTACAGTCTCCTTCAATATAGGAATCTTGGTCCTTGCTTTGTCAGATCAGTACAGTTTGTCACTAATAGAAAAACAGTAAAATTTTATCCTTCTAGTTTCATAAGTAACTATTACATCCTTTCTCTAAGCAAGCTAGAGTTATAATACTGTAATATGATTATATTTCTACTTTGAAATGTCAGCAGCAATAACCCAGAAGCAAATTCTTGGCTACATTCCCACCACACCTTAAATCTTGTACTATATCAAATATTATGTTATGAAATCCAATTTCTGCTACTTTTTCTTCACAAACACATGACAAAAAAATCCACCCCACTCCTTTTCCTCATTTCTTGAAAAGACCTATCTTGTATGCTTACTAAAAAGAAACTCAAGAATCACATTCAACTAATAGAGGCTACCAAGGAATGAGAAGGCTCATTGGTTTTGTCCACTGCCAAGACTTTGTTGCTGGTTGGTAGATATTAAGAAAGGGAGTGAAGTGACATTCTGTTCCCACAGGTCACCAGAGACCACAGTGCTGCCTTCTTCAACATGCTGTCTGTTCACTGTTAAAGCCCTTTGTCTGGTAGTCCTTGGAGGTCAATGTCACAGGGACTGAGTATTTCTTCATTCAAAGTCTCAAATAATACTCTATTTCTTGGCCCCCCTCCCGAACGCACCATAGCCTGCTGACTTACTCCTGCAGCTCCTCCACCTGCTTCCTGAGTGACTCCACCTGAACACACCTTACACAGATGGAGGTTGCGCCCTCCTCCACCCAGGAGGTAGGGGGTCCAGTCTTTATAGTCCTTCATCTGGACAGCAGCTTCCCTAATAGGAAGCTCTGTCTAGGTGACTGACTCCAGTTATTCCAGGCTAGCCTGGCTAGCTAGAAGATTCCTGTCTGCTGCAGAGCACAGCCTTTGCCTGGGCTCTACCACCAAGTTTCTGACAACCACAAAGCACTGCCTAATAAGACTGTCTTAGGCTACATGGAAGGTGTAACCAAAAGTATGTATTCTATTACCATCTTCATAACCTGTTAAAAAAGGTGGGGCAGTGTTCTTTATCTTCAGCATGACTCAGCCCTGATAACACCCTCTGGAGGGCTATCTCCGCTAATGGGCCATCAAGGTCCCCGGGAATGACTCATATAATTACATCATCCCATTGTGAGATGCCCTGCCCAGAGGGGAGGAACTGAAAGTTCCTACCTGCAAATTAGCTGAGACTCTGGAACACTGGACTATGGACTTCCTCTGGATTCCCAGAGGAGAAGAGCTCAAGAGTCACCACTGGACCTCCAAAGACCGACCTGACCTTTCTGCAGGATCACCATTTCAACAAGACCACATCCACCACTCCAATGGGTCCACAGTCACCATTTAACTGGACTGCTACTACCACCCTGACTAACAGGGTGGCAGGTTGGATTCTGACTTTGTCAGTTTAAATCGTTTCTGTATCATTGCCTTGTTATAAATACTAGTAAAGAACTGGTATTTCCTTTTCCCATACTGTTTGCCTGAAAGCCCCTTGATTTCAAAGTTATAATAATTTGGAGGGAAGGGGGGGGGTCATATTCTCTATTCTAAGGGAGGGTCCCACCTTCCTTGGCAGACACTTGTCTTTCAAATCAAGACAAAGACCTACTAATTGCCTGGAGACCTCAAGCTGCTGGGTAGGCTTGCACAGCCACCAGCTAGCATAGGTAACCATCAGGGCTGCAGCCTAAGCCAAAAGGTTAGCAGAGCAGGCAGCATCTTGGTAACTGGCTGTGTGCAGCCCTTCTCTCCCACCCTGCCATGCAAGTTGCTGACACCACTCCCAAAAGACACAGGGGCACTCCCTAGGGGCTGGTTATATGCATTTTGAACTGGCTGTGGGAACAGCCAACACTGCCTAACTTTCACCCACCCCTCTGCAAAACCTGTTGCCTGATAGCCAGTTTCTTCCCCACAGACAGTCCAATAGTGTTGGAGGCCCAGAAACCCACTCAGATACCACCACCCCCAGGTTCCTTGCAAGCCTTGCACTCCTTTCAGCATGCAACAACGAGGCTGCAACAATACTGTTGCTAGCATCGGCCTACTGTGGTTTGAAATGGGGAAAAAATGACTGAAATCTCTGGGAACGCACACAAGAATTGGAACATAGTTATTATTATGGGTTTCTGATGGGTTTCCATGGTGAAAAAATTGTCGGGAAACTACTAGCATTCTTTTCCACAGTTGAAACACTGTGGCAGGCACAGACTGTTTCCCATGGGAATTTTTCTCTTCTTCTTCCTGTGTTCTATAAACAAAGATAAAGTTTAGATGTTATTGAAGCGGTCTCTGAAAACATAGGCGGTTCAAGCCTGGCCAATCGGCTTAGGGGGAGGTTTTGAATTGACCCAATCCGGATGATCTGTGAAAGTCTTTATAAGTTGGAATTAATTAATAAAATAAGAATTTTGCCACATTCAAGAGCCTGATTCCTTCACTCTGCTAGCAGTTCAACAGCGACATCTGGTGACCACCGACGTGTACTGCGCGCAGCTACAGGTACGCAGTTTCGGCCCGAACCCAACCCCCCCTGCCTGCCGTCGGGCATGGCCAATTTTGATATTGACATGGGGTCTCCCCTGCCTGCGGATGAACTTTTACGGGCTTTTTTGGAGGACTCTGAGGATGACCCAGCGGCAGCTCAGACGCCGCAGGTCGCTCAAGACTTGCTGGAATGGGTCTCGGAGCACATGGCCCAGAACATTTGGGAGATGGTGCTGAGCTGTGAGTCTTGGCTGACTGTTGGCTGCTCTCTGGCCACAGAGATGATGTTTGGAGACCGGAGCACAGTCCGCTTCCATGGGGTTTGGAGAGACATTTGGGACGTGTTGAAGGGACAGGAATTTTATGAGTCCCAGATGGCGGCTTGTACAGGCACTGACCCTCTGCTTTCGGTCATTGGATGGTGCGTGAAGGATGTACCAACCCAGACTGACTCTGAGGTCCCGTCCCTGACGGCAGATGCAGCCGCGAAAACTCAGTATGTTTCTCCGAATGACCTCCCGAAAAGAACTTATGTTCACCCGACTGAACAGCTAGCCGACATATTGAAGAAAAGAGGGCCACAGATCGGCTCTGATGCGGCCGCTGCAAAGGTTCCCCCTCCCCTGCCGCCGCGAAATGGGCTGGTCCAGAAACCCCCCCCACCCCCGCAAAATGGCGCCAGAGTGCCCCTCCCCCTTGGGCAGCCGGCATCCGCGGCAGGGACTGACAGGCTGGAGATGGGAGGTGCTGCAGTGCAGCGAGATCCGCAGCTGCTCACCTTGGCTGTGTTCCAGCCGCTCGCGGCTCCGGGGGTCCCGATCCCAGACCGACAAGCGGCTTCGGTTGCTGGGCCCAGAAAGTACGGCGGCGGTTCAGCCTCCGTCTGCCGCTGGCTTGGTGCCAGGGCAGCTTCAGGGACCTGCCGCCATTCTGGCCAGGATGGGACTGGAAGGGAAGCCTTCTGCGGGGGGGGTTCAGTGTTCCACCGGATCCAAGCAGAGCCACGGCAGGTCAGTGGCCAGCCGCGGCCAGCGCAGGTGGGACTGGCATGGCGCCGGGGCTGTGCGGGCTGGCACCGGCTCCACCACCGGCTGCAGCGGGTGCCTGGCAGTCGGCATGGTTCCCCGGCACAGTCACGGGGCAACTTCCGGACCCGGCCGCCGTTGTGGCCGCACAGGGGCCGGAAGAGAAGCTTCCAGCGGGTGGTGCTTCCGCTGCGGGGACTTTGATTGGCATTCCCGAGGGAGCAGGGCGAGCCCCGGTTCCCCGCGAAACAGAGGTGCCAGCATCCGTGCCGAGCACGGCGGAGCCTCCTCCATTTTGCATTCTTCATGATTTGCTGGCCGAGGTGGCTGGGATCTGGCAACAGATGGAGGTTCTCTCGTGCAGGATTCCCTGCCCAGGCTCAGCTGGACCAGAAGTCCCTGCCTTAGGACCCCAGATGGGGTCCGGGCTTCCCGTTGACCCGGCAGCCAGCATGGCGGCAGGGGCACAGGGGCATTTCGGCCCTGGGCAGATGCCAGTTCCCCTGCTGGGTTCTGTGGCGAATGCAGCCCTGGCACAGCGTACTAGCGCTGTGCTGGCGGGCTTGGCAAACACATCTGGTGGCACACTGGTGGCGCCACCATTCCCCTGCCCCTCTCCCGTCCCAGTCACCGAGCAGGTTTTCAGCGTGGACACTGCTTCCGGCCAGTCATGATCCTTTGTGATGGGGCGTGCTGGTTGCAAGCCCTATTCGGATGACTCAAACAGTGATAAGGAGGGTTTTCTTCCTCCTGGGCTGAGGCTCGCGTGGGTGACGAAAAAGAAAAGGCATTGGGTTCTGAATAACCCTTGGAGACGCCGCACCCGCATGGAGATTTTCCGCCCACGTGACTCCATGCAGTTCTGGGAATCAGTCAAGCAGGGCGCGCTGGAGGCAGGAGACTGGGAACTTCTAGAGAACATTGGATTGCCCAAACAGCGGGAGGGATGCGAATCTGCTACGGCAGGTCTGGGTGGTGGTGGCTTCCCACAAGGGGGCGCTCAGGCTTTTCCGGTGTATGTGCCTGGCCCAGATGCCATGGACACAAGGAACAGCCACTCCACCATCGCATGGCACGTCACAAATGACTTAGCGACCAAAGCAGCCAAATTTGGCTTGTCTTCTCAGGTTGTGATGCAACTTCTTAGAGTGATAAATAGTGATTTGCTTGCTCCATTCAATATTATGTATCTGGCTCAGGTGCTGTTTCACCCCATGCAATACAGCGCCTTTGAGGACAATTGGAAAGCGATGGTTGAGGATCAGCTGAAGAAAAATGTGTCCTTGCCTTCTGAGGACCCTAGGCGCATGGTTGGGGCTGATGTCCTCATGGGTAAGGGACCTTTCACTAACCCCAACATTCAAGCTGCTTGGGATCCTCGGATCCTCGAGCAAGCCCAACAGCTCGGTATGGGAGCCATTTTGAAAACTATTGAGATGGTCACCCCACAAACATGGTACAAAAAGATACAGCAGGGGCAATCTGAGCTTTTCCTGACATTTATTGAGAAGCTTGCAGCAGCTTTGAAAAAGCAGATTGAGGATCGGTCCATGAGACAGATCCTGATGAAACATTTGGCAAGAGACCATGCCAACGACGAGTGTAGAAGGATCATCAATGCCCTACCAGGGGATCCTTCTGCCGGAGACATGATGCAAGCTTGTGCCAGGGCACAATCAGAAAGTCAGGGGAAATCCGCTCTGGCTGCATTTCTGTCCTCGGATCCGGGACCCTCTGATCAGGGACAAAACCAGCCCAAGTCTGGGAACAAACGGAAACGAGTCAAATCAAAGCAGAAAGACAATTCAGGAAAAAGGGGAAGTTCAGGGACCGTGACTCTTCAATGTAAGAGGTGTGGTAGGCCAGGTCACACTTCAGACTACTGCGGGTCGCAGTACCATGCAGATGGTCGACCCCTGTCGGGAAACGTGAAGAGGGGTGCAAAAAGGGGGATTTGCCCCCCATCACATCAGTTCCCCCAGAACAGGGTGATGACCCAGGCTTACCCGGTCAATGTGGAAGAGGCACCAAAAGCTCAGCCCGAGTCAATGCGTACACCGCAGCAACAGTCATCTTAGATTCTGACAATGCCCACAGGGTTCCCTTGGATGTGGATGGTCCCCTGGATCAGGGGGCTGGTGCACTGCTTGTGGCAGGGCCTGAGGCCACCAGCCAAGGGATCCTTGTTCTTCCAGAGTTCATAAATGCTGATTTCAAGGGCCAGATTCATGCTGCAGTTTCCACGTCAGACCCCCCGTCACCATTCCTGCGAAGACTCACATAGCTCAATTGCTGTCTTGTGAGTCTTCTGTTCCCAGGTTAGACCAGCAAGTTGGCGGAGGTGACAGCACTGAACTGCCGGGACTTCCACAGATCTACTGGGCTGCATCTATTTCTAATGAGTCACCATAGATGACTTGTACCCTCATCATGCCGAAAGCACATCCGCATCGAATTCAAGTCTGAGGTTTGATCAATACAGGTGCTGATGCAACGATCCTTTCCTCCACTTCATGGCCTCCTATGTGGCCTTTATGCCCTGTGGGACTGAATATCGCAGGGTTGGGAGGAACAACACAGAGTCGATTGAGTAAGCAACCTGTGTTGGTGAAGGATCCAGAGGGACACATGGCCTCCATTCGGCCTTATGTCACTCCAGCTCCAATTAACCTCTGGGGACGGGATGTGTTGGCAGCTTGGGGGGTGCGAATCACGACAAATTTTTAATAGGGGTCACTGTGTGCAAGGGCGCTCTGTATTCCACGCTATCTCTGCAATGGCTGACCAAAACACCTATATGGGAACCGCAGTGGCCCCTGCCAAAAGACAAATTAGTCACCCTTTGTCATCTGGTTCAGGAGAAACTGCAACAGGGACACATAGAACCTTCTACCAGTCCCTGGAACACCCCAGTTTTCGTGATTAAGAAAAAATCGGGGAAATGGAGACTGTTGCAAGATCTCCGAAAAGTTAATGCAGTGATGGAAAGTATGGGGAGCATGCAGCCTGGCATGCCTTCACCCACGATGATTCCCACAGAGTGGGAAATCTTGACTGTTGATTTGAAGGATTGCTTTTTTACAATCCCTTTGCACCCCAATGACAGACCAAAATTTGCCTTTACGGTGCCTGCAATTAACAATGTGGAGCCTATAAAGAGATTTCAATGGAAAGTGTTACCTCAGGGCATGAAAAATAGCCCAACTATCTGTCAATGGTATTTTGCGCAGGCCTTGTCTGGAATCCATGAGCGGTTTCCTGAGGCACTCTGCTACCATTATATGGATGATGTCCTGGTGGCAGCATCCACCCAGGATGAGTTGCGGAGGTTACAGCCTCGACTGCTCGATGCCTTGCACTCCTATGGGTTGCAAGTGGCTCTGGAGAAAGTTCAACAACAGCCTCCTTGGAAATATTTGGGAGTCAAAATTTTGGATCGAACCATACAGCATCAAGAGGTGCAGTTCTCAGACACTATTAAGACTCTGAATGAAGCCCAAAAGTTGCTAGGCATCATCAACTGGTTACGTCCGTATTTGGGACTGACCAATGCACAACTTTCCCCACTTTTTAATATTTTAAAGGGGGACTCTGAACTAAACTCACCTCGGCAATTGACTCCCGAGGCACGATGAGTGCTGAATGAAGTGCAGCAAGCTTTTTCTTCTCATCAGGTTTATTGAGTAGATCCCTCTACTGATATCACTGTTTTCATTACTGCTCCAGACCTCCATCCTACAGGTATCATTGGCCAGTGGAATAAACCATGGGATGATCCTTTGCATATCCTGGAATGGGTCTTTTTGCCCCATCAGCCAAAAAAGACAGCACCCACATTGTTCGAATTGATAGCCTGCCTGATAACTAAATGCCGTTATCGGTGTGTACAATTGACGGCAGCAGATCCTGCAACGATTGTTCCGATACCACAGGATAATTTTTAATGGAGTCTTGCTAATAGCGCTCCTTTGCAAAGTGCACTGCAAAGTTTCTCAGGGCAGATTGCTTATCATCTGCCCAGCCACAAATTGCTGCAGCTGGCAAATTCAGTCAATCTTACGTTGCGGCCAAAGAACAGTTGTGTGCCAGTTCATGGACCCACCGTCTTCACGGACGGTTCTGGGAAAACAGGAAAGGCCATTGTTACCTGGAAGGAAGGATCTGAGTGGCAAGTGCTGAAAGGCCACGAGACAGGCTCTGCTCAACTGGTTGAATTGAAAGCAGTTGCCATGGCTTTTCAGCGGTTCTCTCAGGTGCCTTTGAATTTGGTCACTGACTCTGCTTATGTAGCAGACATAACCAAACATTTGGATTGTTCAGACAGGTAAATTCCCAGAATAGAGGGAATATGCTTCAGGCCCTGATACTTAGGTTACAAAAATTTTATTTAAGAAGTGAATTGATATTGCTTTAAAAAAGAAAAAACAAACAAACAAACAAAAATAAACTTCTATCATTCCATGTTCTTCCAAATAAACAGGCCACCAAAAAGTGTTCCACAGCAACAAAGAGTGATGTAGATGTTTATAGTGCAGTCATCCCAGAAATAACTGAGTGGATTCACATTAAGGATGACTTTGGCCCATCAAATTTAGTCTATTGGTCCTTTTCATATCAGGTATAAATTTTAACACAGTTAAAAGTTGCTTATGAACTTACTTTATTGTGAATTTTTAAAAACCTTGTAAATTTAATGGTGAAGATTACCTTCACAGAGCAGCAATAAGAACTGGAATGACAGGTTATGAACCTATTCTGATGCAAATTAGGCTTGATGCCAAGAAGTACAGAATTAATAAAAGAAAATCTAAGACTGTAAACCTGAATAGTGGCCTTTAACACTCAGGTAGAGGGAAAGAGATTACTTTACAAGAGTAATATGTCACAAGTACTCAGTGAGCCAACTAGGAAAGATGCCCTCCTAGACTTCTTATTTATGAATGGAGAAGGACTTGGGGGGGATGCGATGGTAGGAGGCTATCTTGGCCACAGTGATCACAAAATGGTTGAGTTTAAAATTTTTGGTGTAATGAGAAAAAAGGTCAGCAGAGTTACTACCCTGGATTTCAAGAGAGCAAACTTTAAGCTACTCAGGGGGCTAGTTAGCAGAGTACCCTGGGAATTGGACTTTGAGGGCTTAAGAGTCCACAAGTGCTGGTCAGTCTTTAAGAACCAATTTTTAGAAGCACAGGAGCAGGCAATTCCACTGTAAGTCAAGCAAGAGGGGCAGAAGATCAGCTTGGCTAAACAGGGAACTTCTCATAAAGCTCAAGAGGAAAAAAATTGTATGATCTCTGGAGGCAATATCAGGCTTCACAGGAAGATTACAGAGCTGTGGCTCATATATGCAGGGAGAAGACAAAAAAGGTCAAAGCTCAACTACAGTTGAAACTGGACAGGGTTGTATCAGACAAAAAGAAAGGCTTTTTAAAGTGTGTTAAGAGGAGCTCTAAAGAATACATTGGACTAATACTTGTTGAGGATGGTCACCTGACTAATAGGGACAAAGAGAGGCAGAGCTGTTCAATGCCTTTCTTTAATAATACTGATAGACTTTGGGCTGCCTCGCCCTCTGAGTTGGAGGACCATGACTACAAGGACAGTGACTTTCCATTTGCAGACACTGAAATTGTAAGGGACCAGTTGCATCAGCTGCATGATCATAAGTCCATGGGGCTTGATGGGATTCATCCAAAAGCAATGAGACTCTGGGAGGTGCCCCCTGACTGGAAGCTATCCAATGTTATTCCAATTTACAGTTGTAGTGTTTGGGGCTACATCTACCCTGTTCTGCAGTGCACCAAACACAGTAGGATCAACTGGTCAGGAGAAGTGATTGTCTTGATATCTTTAGTTTTGGTGTGGCCCCAACTTGAGCGCTGTGTGCAGCACTAGGCCCCACCATTTAAGAAGGCTGTGAGGGAAGGTCTTTGAATTGCCCCCAGAGGAGGGCTGTTGGAGACAACAAAAATCTTATAGAATAAGTAAAGGGCCTTTGATCATTTTTGTTCACTGAAAAGCACTTTGGGAAATGCACAGACCACATGCAGGCAAGAACATGCTATGTAAGCCTCGTGTGAGCGCCACCTGATCAGAATTCTAATTGGTCAAGGGGGCGTGTGGCAATGACACAGAGGTGATAAGGGATGTGGCAGGCAGCCAGCATGGGTTTGTTTAGTTAACAAGAATGCTAACAAGAATATTTTTAGCACATTATAAAGCTTTGCATAGTATATTTTTAGCACAGTATAAAAGGCTGTATGTGGCTGCAATAAATTATTCTTTTTGATGAAAGCAAAAGTGTCTGTGTCTTCATCATTGCTACAAATGGTTCCCGACCAGTTAGAACTTATCAGGAACTCATTGAGAGGGCTTTAAACTAGGTTTGAAGGGGGAAGAGGATGCAACTGGGCTCTCCAGAAGTAAGCTCAAGGGTGATAAGCCAGAGTCAGGGGTGAAAGTAGCAGCCCAGCTGAAGTGCATGTATACTAATGCACACAGCATGGGTAACAAACAAGAAGAGCTGGAAGCCATGGCGCAGCAGCAAAGCTATGATGTAGTCACCATCACAGAAACATGGTGGGATGACTTGCATAACTGGAGCGCTGCACTGGATGGCTATAAGCTCTTCAGAAGAGACAGGAAAGGAAAAAAGAGGTGGAGGTGTGGTCCTTTATATTAGGGAGGCTTTTGATGCTGTGGAAATTGGAACTAATGATGATGAAGTTGAATGCCTATGGGTAAGGATTAAGGGGAAGGCCAAGAAGGCCAACATCCTGCTGGGAGTCTGTTATAGACCACCCAATCAGGAAGAAGAGGTAGATAATTTATTCTACAAGCAGCTGGAGGATGTTTCAGGATCACCAACCTTTGTTCTTGTAGGTGACTTTAACCTACCAGACATCTAGTGGGAACTTAACACAGCAGAGAAGAGGCAGTCTAGGACGTTCTTAGAGTGTGTGGAGGACAACTTCTTGTCACAGCTGGTGAGTGAGCCAACCAGGGGAGGGACTACATTAGCTCTGCTGTTTGCTAATAGAGATGGGCTGGTGGGAGATGTGGTGGTTGGAGGTCGTCTAGGGCATAATGATCATGAAATTATAGAGTTTTCAACATTTGGTGAAATCAGGAGGGGCATCAATAAAACTTTCACACTAGACTTCCAGAGGGCAGACTTTGGCCTATTCAGGAGACTTATTCGGAGAGTTCCTTGGGAAGCAGCACTTAAAAACAAAGGAGTTCAGGAAGGGTGAGGGCACTTCAAAACAGAGTTCTTGAGGGCAAAGGAACAGACTGTTCCTGTGTGCCAAAAGATGAGTCGACAAGGTAACTTTCCAGCCTGGATGGGCAAGGAGCTTATGAAGGAACTAAGGGATAAAAAGAGGATGTATCTGTGGCTAGCACAGGTCTTTCCCATGAGAATTTTCTCCTGTGTTTTATAAACAAAGATAAAGTTTGGATGTTATTAAAAACAGTGTCTTGAGATTTGGACAGTTCAGGCCTGGCCAATCAGGCCTAGGGGGAGGTTTCTGACCGACCAATCTGGGTGACCTCTGAAAAATCTATATAAATTGGAATCAAAATAATAAAGCTCTCTTTTCATGCCACGCTGAGAATCCGGGTCTTTTTCTCTGCTAGCGGCTCAACAGTGACATGTATCAGCTTTAGAAGGAGGGTCAAGTACCTCAGGAAATATTTAAGGGGGTCGTTAGGACATGTAGGAAAAAAATTAGAGAGGCCAAAGCTCAGTTAGAACTTAATTTGGCAACTTTTGTGAAGGATAATAAAAAATGCTTTTACAAATATATTAATGGTAAAAGGAAGGGTAAAAGCCATCACAGTTCTCTACTGGATGTGGAAGGGAATTCAGTGACTTCAGATGGGGAGAAGGCGGCGGTGTTTAACGCCTTCTTTGCCTCGGTCTTTATCAGACAGTTTGTCCTCAGGATAACTGTCCTCCTGCGCTGGTAGGTGGTGTCAGGGAGCAGGATGGTCCCCCTGTTATCCAGGAGGAAGCAGTTAGAGAACTGCTGAGCCGCTTGGATGTTCGTAAATCTATGGGACCAGATGGGATCCATCCCCGGGTGATGAGGAAGCTGGCAGAATAGCTTGCGAAGCTGCTCTCCATCGTTTATCAACAGTCTTGGCTCACTGGTGAGGTTCCAGATGACTGGAAGCTGGCCAACGTGACACCCATTTACAAGAAGGGTAGGAAGGAGGATCCTGGGAATAATAGGCCAGTTAGTCTAACCTCGGTACCTGGTAAGGTCATGGAACAGTTTATTTTGAGTGCCATCACACAGCACTTACAGGATGGCCAGGGAATTAGACCCAGCCAGCATGGGTTTAGGAGGGGTAGGTCGTGTTTGACCAACCTGATCTGCTTTTATGACCAGGTGATCCACCTGATGGATGTGGGAAAGGCTGTGGACGTTGTCTATTTGGACTTCAGCAAGGCCTTTGACACCGTTTCCCACAGTAAACTCCTGGAAAAGCTGGCAGCTCATGGCTTGGACAGGTGCACTCTTCGCTGGGTTAAGAACTGGCTGGATGGCTGGGCCCAGAGAGTGGTGGTGAACGGTGCTGCATCCAGTTGGTGGCCAGTCACTAGTGGTGTCCCTCCAGGATGTGTGCTGGGGCTGGTTTTGTTTAATATTTTTGTTGATGACATGGATGAGTGTATTGAATCTACTATTAGTAAATTTGCAGATGACACCAAGCTGGGGGCGTGTTGATCTGTTGGAAGGTAGGAGGGCTCTGCAAAGAGACTTGGAACAATTGGATAGATGGGCAGAGTTCAATAAGATGAAGTTCAACAAGTCCAAGTGCCGAGTCCTGCATTTTGGCCACAACAATCCCCTGCAATGCCATAGGCTGGGGACAGTGTGGCTGGACAGCGCCCAGGTAGACAGGGACCTGGTGGTACTGGTTGACAGCTGACTGAATATGAGCCAGCAGTGTGTCCTGGTGGCCAAGAAGGCCAATGGCATCCTGGCCTGTATTAGAAATAGTGTGGCCAGCAGGACCAGGGAAGTCACTCTTCCCCTTTACTAGGCACTGGTGAGGCTGCACCTTGAGTACTGTGTCCAGTTCTGGGCTCCTCAGTGCAGGAAGAACGTTGAGACACTTGAACGTGTCCAAAGGAGGGCAATGAGGCTGGTGAAGGGCTTGGAACACAAGCCTTATGAGGACCAACTGAGGGAGCTGGGGTTGTTTAGCCTGAGAAAAGAAGACTCAGAGGAGACCTTATCACTCTCTACAACTACTTGAGGGGTGGTTGTAGTCAGGTGGGGGTTGGTCTCTTTTTCCAGGCAGCAACTGACAGAACAAGAGGACAGTCTCAGGCTGCGCCAAGGGGAATTTAAGTTGGATGTTAGGAAAAGTTTTTTACTGAAAGAGTGATAAAGTTCTGGAATCGTCTGGAATCCCTGGATGCGTTTAAAAAAAGATTGGATGTGGCCCTCAGTGCCATGGTTTAGTTGAGATGGTGTTAGGGCATGGGTTAGACTTGGTGATCTTGGAGGTCTCTTCTAGCCCGGTGATTCTGTCATCAGATGGCGGTGAAAGAAGTAGACCACACCTGTAGCAAACCCCACTGGACCAGAGGATTCAATCAACCAGCAAATTCAATCAAGGGACTCATATGGCGCGCCCATCACCTTGAGGTGAGCAGTGGGGAATCATGGGAGCAAAAATGTCCCTTGAGCAGAAACAGAGCCTAGAAGTTTTGCGAGGGCTCTTGCATCAACAGAATAGAGACATTTCAGATGCTAAGCTGATTAGCTTGCTGGATTGGGTGTCCATGCATGTGAAAGATTTCCCTCCTGATGGGACTTTTCAGCTGGATGCCTGGCAAGCAGTAGAATAGAATAGAGGACCCTCAGACCCTGACGATGACAGGGGACTTTTTTGGCAAACCAAAGTCTGACGTGGGGGAATCGCCAGCACAGCCTATAAGATTAGGTCAGTGGTATTTGCTGAACGAAGAACTACAGGATTGTGCGGATCATGGGACCGGGGGGCATCCTGGGGGCATTGGTGCAGCTTAAAGATATTGCAATAGACTCTCCACATTGGAGCAACTTTTATAATTGGTTAAAGAACCCTGTAACTAATTTTTAAATGAGAAAAGCTTTGATGTTAAGAGTCCCTGCAAGTAGCTGAGGCAGGGAGTGCTGAAAAGGACAATGATGATGAATCATACAAGGACGTATTACTGTCAGCTCATGTTCATCCTGGATAGGAACCAGACCTGTATTTTCCCTTGGAACAACCCTTAGCACTGTTTTTGGAACCCTCCAATACTCCCCCTCATCCCAGGGACTGCTTGGTGGATCGGGGCAGCTCCAGCAGTGCCGCTCTTTCCCCCCCCCATTCTTCCCCAGGGATTGCAGCAATTCTATCTGGGGCCCTGGCAGGGTGCCCAGAAACAGTAGCAGCTCTGGGAAAGCACAGATGAGGCCCCGGCATAGCTTCCCCCCCACCACTTCGTTCTCGCTGTGTATCAACCAGCCGCAGGAGGCGGCAACTGCAGGGACAGGCAGGCTCTGCTTGGGGCCAGGAGACTCGGACACCTGCACCTGCGGGGGGGGGCCCGGGGGGCCCCTCCAGGGTTTCCCAGCTCAAACCATGAATGTTTTTCAAAGTACTTTTTTAATTACTGAAACTGAGTTGTATTTTGGATTTGTGTCCAGTTTTCACAAAGAGACAGCATTTCAGCAGTATAAAGGAGAAATAACAATAATAATAAAAAATTAGATAATAAGAAAGCTGGGCAGGGGAACCAAATGAAATGACATCTGTGTTGAAAATGACAGTAAACCTTCATTAACTTGGGTGAAATTCCCTTAGTAGGAGTTGCTGGGGTGCCTGTAATTTGGTGACATTGGAGGAGTAGAGAGACAGAAGTGGGCTGAATGCCAAAGCAAAATATTTCTGGCTTAGGCAGCCTGAAGCTCCTTTTTCCCCTCTGCTCACTATTACTGCTTAGCCTAAGACATTCTACAAGCTTTCTATTTTTGCTGGATCTCACTAGGACAGAATATTTTTCCTGGAGACCCCATATTTTATATACTTTGTTTTCTGGGGTTACAGGTTACAGCAATTTTCAATCCAAATCTCTGAGAGGAAGGCCCACTATATAACTTAATATTGGAGGACTATCTTTTACAGAAACCACATTATTTTTCCTTCTGAGGCTGTCCCAGAATTAAAGATTTTTCTCCTGTGTGCAGACTGCTGACATCATTTGGAGTCACAGGCCTACGAATAAGAGGTGAACTTGATAACATCAACATTGAAACCATGAGGTAAAATTTATGTTTTCCGTGAGTAGCCTAGTTACTCAAAGAGCTGAGCATGTTGGCACCAGTCCAGCAAAGTATTTAGTGGATGGTTGGGACTCCTGATGTGCCAGAAGCTAATTAAGGTGAACCAGCCAGTACAAAAATAATTACAGGCAGCACACATAGTTCCTTCTACTAGTCCCTGGAATATACCTATTTTGTGATCCCATGCAAATCAGGAAAGTACCATTTATTGCATGATTTTCAGGCTATCTCCTCAGAGCATCATTTATCATTATATGGGTGTTATTTTAGTTTGTGGGCAGGATGATTCATATTTGCAAGATACTATTTGACATCTTAATCTTACCCAGCATGGTTTCAGGCGGCCCCTGAGAAAATTCAGTAGATCCTTCCTTGTGAATATTTAGGGTGGATGTTAACTGAATGAAATGTGAAACCACAGCAATTAACTTTAAAGCCTGATGTCAAAACATTGAATGATTTACAAAAGTTACTAGGAGCAATTAGGTTTAGCCACTCATTAATCAAAGCATTTGTTTGCTCACTTGAAAGAAAACCCTGACTTCCCCACCAACATTATCTGAAGAGGCTATTTTTGAGAATTAGATATAATTAGCTCGTGAATCTCCACTGCAAAAGCAGGCAGTACTGTGCCAGCTTTATCAGTTTGCTTGCTTTTATTCCCTACTGCACCTTACCCCACAGCTTTAGTAAGACAATTTAAATGTGAATGTTTTGCCACGAAGTAACATGTGGAAGCATTTCAAACTGGTATAGCTGTTCAGTGCTTCCAGTGTAATTGTTCTTCCTTAACACTTATAGATTGAAATTGAACTTGATATCAAAACACTTTAGGTACAGTGATGGACCAAAAATGTGACTAAAAGTGACACCATCTTACAAAGCAGACTTGCCCAATGAGTATTGTGTTATCTGCTCAGTGGCTGAGTTTCTAATATTTAGTCTTGTGGAAGAAGGAAAACAGTGGAGTAAACAGTAGCACACTCATTTAAATCAGCTGAAACTGTGACTTTGTAGCTGCTTATATACATGCGTCACTTTTATACACCCACTGAACTAACAAAGTTACATGTGCAAAAATCATGGCAGGATTATATAATTATGTCCTTGATGTTTTGTCCTTAATTATTTGTATCTCATTAGCTTTAATACTCCAAGCTCAAATCTATTGTACTGGCAATCACAAAAAGCTGTCTTACCATCTGCGACCTGAGCAGGTTTTAAATGTAACAGACCCAGAATGTTGTAATTTTTCTGAGTAAAGCTGCACTGTGAAAAATCCTAGCAAACTTATGCTTATATCAGAAAAGTACTGACCGGGAACAGGCATTTTCAATAATGTTTATAGTTACCATGAGCTATTCTCAAAACCAAATTATGTAAAATCAAAATGTATTTGCCACACCTTTATAATCTTTCCAGTAAATCCAGCAAAAACTCAACCTTCTAGAGTTCCATGCTGCTACTCTTTGTCCTAGGTTGCAATATAGATGTATTTAGTATTCTATTACCACAAGCTGTGGGGCACTGGTTGTTATCTCCTGCTATGACTCACCCCTGATAACAGGTGATGGGCCATCAAGAACCCACCGCATGACTCATGAACTTATCCTATGGTGAGATGCTCTGCCCAGGAGGGAGGAGCCAAGCATTCCCACCTGGATATAACCTGGGTTCTTGAGTGGCACAGGTAGCCCTGTCTACTGGGTTCCTAGAGGACAAGAGCTACCACTGGACCTTCAGGTGGAGACCAGACCTTCCACAGGATCACCGCTTCAACCTAACTACTTCACTTAGACTGCTACCACCATCCTGACTAACAGGGTGTCAGGTTGTATCTGACTTTGTCAGTGTTTTTCCTTGTATTATTGCACTTATTTTTAATTTTCCTGTTAAAATATAATCCTGACTTGCGATCTCCCACTGGTTTGTTTTCAAAATAATACACTATTTCATTTACAATCAGTTGTTCGCTTGCATATTGTTTACTGATGTTTAACCATTGTATGACAATTTTATTGTTGCTTTTTGTAATGGTGGAGTCAAAATTAGTTAAATTCTCTTGTATCTGAAACTTTTAAGGGGACACTCTCAACTGTGAATCCAGTTTTATTAAATTTAAGTGAAGTTAAGTTTAAGGTCTGTTAATTTTAGGTTCTGTTAAGTTTAATTTCTGGTAATTTCAAGTGAGTCATGATTATGTTTGATGTGCTAACACCAGCATTTTTTCTTAGAGTGGAGAAAAAGTGAAAAAATAATTTAAAAAGTCCTATCATGGTAAAATATGCACAATAATGTTATTTTTTTAAATTAAAATATAAAGTTCTTCTGTTATGGAGATAAGATAGAACCACCTGAAACAATTATGATGGAGAATTGGAGATCAACTCGTTAAGAACTTGAGCTTATAAGTTGTATTAAGATATGTGAAGATGTGGTTTATTACACCCTTATTTTCATCAACAATTTTATGAGTGTAAATGTTCTACGTTGGTTAACTAAAATAACTATTCATAACAATCCTTGCAGTTTTGTCTTCCATAGGTAGCACAGAAGAATAAGTAACGATTCCAAATTATGGATATTATTCATTGTACGATGCTTAGTGCTTTCTTTCTTTCTTTTATTTTGCTTTATTGTTATATATGCACAGATGTGTGGAAAAATATAATCTCGGTTTTTTAGAAGTCACTGTTGCTGGATTAACGATTCTGAATATGTTGTTAATGTCATAATGAGAATACACAGAGCTTTTATAAAGGGAATTAGCCATGAGATGATATTTAATGTTGCACATATGCATTCTTTTGGTCATTTGCAGTTTGTTCATATTACCATTGATTATTTAGCTAAAAATAAATGAGAAAGCCAAACTGGCTGCTTTGAAACTTTCACATAACCTTGTGTAGTTATCTGCAAGAAATGTATCATTTTTAAGAAACTTTCCCACCTGATGTTAATAGAGGCTTGTTTGTAGGATATTTTAGGGAAACCTTCCCAGTCAAGGCCTAGGCTCTGGCCAAGCCCTGGCCCAGGCTGGTCGGGAAATATAGCAACAGACCCAGGTGTTTCTGCACTAAAAATGTAATGAAGTGACTTTGACTCACTGATTTGGGCTTATAAAGCCTGGACCCCCTTTTGGGGTGAATTTGGAAACCTTACCCAGGAAAGGTTCTCTAGGTCCTCACTGTGAAACGGGGCTCCCCAGCAATTGCAGATTCTGGGTGATGGTAAAGTATTTAGGCAGTTGATGATGTATCTTTTTGAATCACTATCCTTTTTCTCTCATATACAAATGATTACATGTATAACATTGCTTATTTTTGCTTGGTGCTAAAGCTGAGCATGTAGTGAGCTTATTGTTTTATTACATGTATTGTTTTACTTTTGTGTTGCCTTAATGTTCATAGTAAGAGAAGTGCGTGTTACAAAAAGCAAAAAAGGGGGAATATGGCTTCTCAAGAACAATTAGATAATGCAATAATACTGTTCTGAAGGTTTGCGTGCACAGAACCAATTTCCAAAAGTTTTATGTAAGGATCCACAATTGGATGTGCAGTGGCAAGGCCCAGCTGATTTACTAACCTGGGGGAGAGGGTACACATGCATTCTATCACCAACAGGTCCAATGGGCTTACTTGGTTGTCTGGTAAAACTGTACTGTGAGTTGGAAAAACCAATCCAACAACCTGATACCTGAGCTGAAGAGGCTCTCAATGGCGACGAAGAGGCACCACATGACACCAGCCATCAGCACGCAGATGAACCCGGAGATAACATGGAGGATGCTGAAGCAATTACAACAAAGAACAGAAACCATGATGCATGGTGTAGGAGCGGCACCAGCCCCAGAGAACACCATCTTGGCCTACCTAGAAATAGTAGATAACAACACTACCATAAGAATTCTGTGACTAGTCTGGACAAAAATCAAAATCATGGTTCTGTTTTTAATTGTCTGCCATCCCAAAATGCTGTCAGGCTAATGCGTATATCATCCATGAACAGTTCAAGATTAATTCGCCTTTCACCCATTTTAAAGGTATCATCTCTATCCTGAGGGCAGAGTATGGTGTTTAGTAGCCTCTTCAGTCACTGCAAATTCTTCTCTGTGTACTGTATAAATAATCTGTGGTGCTCACCGCAATCACCATGAACCCTTTGCACAAAAAACAAAGAAGGGGAAGATGTGGGAGACAACAAAAATCTTATAGAATAAGTAAAGGGCCTTTGATCACTTTTTCTCACTGGAAAGTGCTTTGGGAAATGCACAGCCCACATGCAGGCAAGAACATGCTATGTAAGCCTCACGTGAGCACCGCCTGATCAGAATTCTAATTGGTTAAGGGGGTGCATGTAGAGTGACACAGAGGTGATAAGGGATGTGGCAGGCAGCCAGCGTGGGTTTGTTTAGTTAACAAGAATGCTAACAAGAATATTTTTAGATAGAATATTTTTAGCACAGTATAAAGCCTTGCATAGTGTATTTTTAGTACAGTATAAAAGGCCTTACCAAAGTGTACAGTATAAAAGGCTGTGCGTGGCTGCAATAAATTATTCTCTTTGATGAAAGCAAGAGTGTCTGTGTCTTCATCATCGCTACAGGGGGCAACCAAGCTGGTGAAGAGGCAGGAAGGCATGTCCTGTGAGGAGCAGCTGAGGACTGGGTTTGTCTAGTTTGGAGAAAAGGAGGCTGAGGGGTGATTGCGTGGCTCTCTGCAGCTTCCTGAGGAGGGGAAGTGGAGAGGGAGGTGCTGAGCTCTGCTTCCTGGGATCCAGTGATAGTGATGCCTGATGGTGTTTTGTCCTTTCTCTTTATACTCTTTTTATACCCTCTTTGTGCATTTTATACCCTTTCCCATTCCCTATACCTTTCACTCCCTGTACCTTAGCCCTACATGTCTATAACCCTTGTACTCTGATATTTAGCCTAGTTCAGGGTTCTCTGGGGAAGATGAAACATCCCTACTATCTCAGAACTAGAGGCTTCAACCTTGGACGGAGCCTCCCTTATGAAACATGTTTCTGTAAACTAGATTTTAGCTTCATTTAGGGGGGATAATTAGAATAAGGGGACAATTACTTCATTTGTTAAGTTTCTTATTGGGGGATTTTAGGTAAATATGCTAATTTGTAAGGTCCATAAAATTGTATACGCATTGTACATGGGGTGCTCGTCAGTGTGATTCCACTTTTGATGAGGGGGCACCTGGGATCCTATTAAAACCAAGGTAATACCCTTTTTTCCCTATACTGCTGTGTCTGAGTCTTATTTTACCAGCTTTTAAGGCATCAATAGTGTCTGTGGGAATGGTTCAAAACTGCATCATGGGAGGTTCAGATTGTCATTAGGAAGCATTTCTTTACCAAGAGGATAGTCAAGTACTGGAACAGGCTTCCTAGAGGGGTGGCTGATGCCCTAAGCTTGACAGTGTTTAAGAGGCATTTGGACAATGTCCTTAATAACATGCTTCAACTTTTGGCCAGCCCTGAAGTGGTCAGGGAGTTGGGTTAGATGATCATTCTAGGTACCTTCCAATTGTATCATATCATATCATTGAGGATTCATAGCAAATCTCTAGAGATTGCAAGGCGATAAGGAGCCTGAATATTTTTTGATACCCATCTGTGATATCACCTTTATAGAAATAGTAAATAATATTAACAAGTTTTTCATAGAAACTGTTAGCATTATTATCTGACAGATAACAAAACTGAAAAGTCCAGAATTAACAGGAACAGACAAGGTTCTATACTCTAAGGTAAATTATTTTGTAGTTATTCTAATTATCCAGTGGATATTAGTGATAAGGACAGTAGAACAGAACGGCATTTTACTCACTTGATAAGGATAGTGGAATGGAACAACATTTTACCCTTATTAAGGATAGTAGAACAGAAGAACACAGCCTTGAAGAAATAAATAAAAGATGCAACTTAGGCAAACAGAAGTCATGCAAAATGCAAGCAGGAATCCAGCTCAGCTCTGCAAGGCTGACAAAGTAGAAGTTATGCAAAACAACAATATTGCGCTTACTCAAAAGTGGGGGTTGAGGTCCATCTTCTGAAAAAGGATACCAGACATTGAAGACAGACCCCAAACAACCATTCAAAGACTTCCAATAAGTGGTGTGACTATGTCAAATAAAGTCAAGGAAGTGGGGATAGGTAATGAATACATAATCAGTGTGTATGATAAAAGCTGTTCACCCAACATTTGTCACACTTGAATGGAGGAAGGATCCCCTGAATGACCAGCACTACAATAAAGAATGCCTGCTTTCTAATACTCAAAACTGTGTTAGAAAGTTTCTATCCAGCTGATTTTGGTATCATTAGGAAAAAAGAAAAATAGTGGCACTTGTTTCAGAAAAAAAGTCAGTGGAGCTTTGTGTCAAATTTATCTCTAGTACAACTCTAATGAAGTCAGAAGTGTTCCATAAAGGAAAATTTGGTGCACTGACAATATATATGTATAGTTCTTATGCATCTTTTAAATAAAAATTTAAAATAGATATAGCTTTACATATTTTGCTGAGAAATAAAATTAGTCAGAAGAGTATAACCCTCTCCATTTCACTATAATGTATAATACACAGTCCCTGTTCCTTTAACTGTAACCTGATCCTATAGATCTGTATACTTACATCTTCATCTAGTGGCCTCTGATCATCACAGTCCCTGGTTGGACTAATGTCCTGCCTCATCACCCAAATAGGTTCTTTTGGTTGATTGGGGGTATAAGGAGAATGAACAGTCCTTGTCTTCACTTCTTCAATAGCTTCTTTAATATCTTTGATGGCCAGTGATATTGCATCCTTTTTTTCCTTTCTGCTCTGCTGTACTGACTCTCCTGAGTTGGCTGTGGCCCTAGAGCCAGCTGACAGTTGACCATGCCCCAAGCTCTGGAGCTCTAGGATGTCTTCAGCAGCCTTGCCCAAGCTCTGAGAGCTTATATTCTGTTTCACCTCTGCCACAATCTGATCAGTATCTTCCTCTTGTTCATAGCTGTCCATTCTTGGATATGGAGCAAACTCTGCCTCTTTCTCAGGGCTATCTGACTCTTCATCAGATTGTTCATCATAATGGTGAAGGTGGGCACCAAGAGCTTCCTTGTGATAGTTGTCAGTTTCCTCCCTTTCCCACTTATAGAGCTGAAGCCCTTCCCTAACATCAAGGTCCAGCACATCCCCTATCTCCTCATACACATGCTCCTGCTGCCTATAGTCAGCATAGGGCTCAGCATACTGCACATCCTCTCCTTGGTGGAGGGGCTCATGAGTGTATACGTAACCTGAGTACACTGCATTCATGCCTTCCTCATGTTTAGTGGAGTGGAAACGTACATGGTCAGTCAGCATTTGATTATGAACAGCCTCAGCATGCTCTGCTTCAGCATGTTCTGTGTACTCCTCAGATTCAAGCCTGTATTGCACTGCATATGTACTCTCATTCTCATTCTCCTGTACTATATCTACATCATAACCATCCTCTGCTGTGGCTATAACATCCCCTTGCACCATGTCCATGTAATTGTGGAAATCACTCTCAGTGCCAGCTGATCGAGCTAGCATCCCTTCTTCTTCCGGCCCAGATCGTACGCCTTGGTTGCTGTTTCTGTGCCTTGAATAGCAGATCACAGACTGTTGTTCCTCTTCTACCTGTGAGTACTCCAAGTCAGCTTCCACTGATTCATTCATATCTTCATTTGCTGGCTCTTCATTCACCTCCACCTCAGATGGTATGACCAAATGGTTCATGGAAAGTTCTGCTGTGTAGGCCACTTATTCTATAGGCATTTTGTCTACCAGGACTGGAAGGAAATTAACAGAGTGATATTAATAAAAAAAAAAACAACAAAACCACAACCACAACCAAAACAAACAGTCAAACAAAAAGCCCCCCAATTTGGAGTCAACAAACAACCCCAGAGTAGAAAAAGGCACCCTTGCTTCTCAAACAGACAAAGTTTGGGCTTCATCAGCTCTCAAGTAAGCGGACAACCAGCACAACAGCATGACCTTCCAATGCAAATTGATTTCTACCAGCACTGTTCATTCAGGGACGAGATCACAATTCCTTTGAGAATTGCAGTTTACAGTTTTATGGGCAAATTCTCTGGGAAGGAATCCACTGTCTCAGACCAGTCCAAGAGGTGCTTCTATGGACTGGACACACATTTAGACAATGCAGACAAGATGCACATCAAAGCAGCTAACTTTCATCAGGGGCTCCATTGTGGTAGAGATACTGTGGTAGGTTGTCATAGTGTAAAATGACAAAGAGACTTTATCCCATTGCAGTAGTCTGCAATTGGTCATATATATAATACCTTTGCAGACTAGACATTGCCAACATATCTTCAACTGAGATACTCATCCTAGGGCACCTTTTAGTCAATGGAGCGAAAAAGAAACTTTTAGGGTGCAATGCAAAGTGCCCATTTCTCTTCCCTAGTGAAGCATAAGATAGTTAGCTCCAGTATAGACATCTTTATGAAATACATTTAAAATTATGAAAAATTACTTCTGACCCAAATGTCTTTCCTAAAATAAGGAATAAAAATTACAAATGTTTTTTTTACTGCAACCATTGCCACTTTGAGACTAGTGAGACATTTTAGTTTTACCAAATGCGTTCTGCTCAGAGTAAAAAAAATCTCAAATGATGACATAATTACAACAGACATCTGCCAAGAATGATAGATACATAGAGCATAGAAATAAGAAAAACCTATAGGAATACAGATTATCCTCTAGATGTTTCTCAGAGCAACCAAGTTTACCTAGCTCAGAGGGTATAGTTTTTACCTGACAATTGCAGCTATTCTGAACCTTTTTCAATGTCTTAAAATGTAGTGTCATATCTCATATATTTCAAGTATAATCACATACCCATAAGAAAAAATGTAATGCACAGTTATAGAAAAATCCATTCCAATAAGAGAATAAGAGTTCATTGTTTGCATTGAAGTTTGTGGTAAAATTTCCATTGATTTACAAAGAATTAGGCCCAAACAGAATGTTCTTTAAAAACCCTGACTTCAATCAATCAGTTGCACTCAAAGTACCAATGAACATCTAGGTGAAGCACGGAATTGACTCCACAACTCAGATAGTTATGAAGTAGGTATGTGTTTATTCCAGCTGGGGTGCATGGGGGGTAGCCCCTCCAAAGACATGCACACCCTCAGCGGCACTTCACTAAGTTTATATTAGGTTACAGATTATATATGCATAAAGTTAGACAAAGCCCCTATACATATTCATTACCTATCCCCGCTTCGTATTATGATGAGTTCAAAGTTCATTTAAATATGCTCGCGCAAGCGCAGTGTCTTCAAATTAATTGTGGGGAAGGGTCCCGATGATTAATTATGACAGATTCCCTCCTCTTCATCACGATGAACTGTTCACCCTGTTCCCTTGCGCATGCTCCCTTGGTCCTTGGTCCTAGTCCAAGCCTGAGAACCGACCCGTACCAGTCCTGGGGTCCAAGGGCAAGATGCTCGGTTACACTTGGTAGTTTCTCTCAATTACTTGGCTCTCCTCTCTTATCCTCCCCGGTACCAAGTAGGCACATATTCATTAAAAAAATAATAAATGAATCACAGCTGGCATATCTTAGTAAATCATTATACAATCTCTGGCTCTCTGAATCAGCCTAAAAAATATTATTATTACTATTATCCAGCTTCTAGCTCTTTTACATTAGTAATTTCTATTTTACCCTAAATCATAGGTAAGAGCCAGTGACTCACTCTCAGAGAAAAGGTAGTAGCAGAGAGAAATGAAGTTACACACAGCCACACAGAATGACAAATTTTCTGAAATCTTTATTATTTCTATACTGCCACATATCTTAAAAAGAACACCATCAAGTTATGGACTGTGGTGGGTTTACATTGGTTGGCTGCCAGACCCCCATCCAGCCACTCTCTCAATCCCCTTCCTCAACAGGACAGGAGGAGAAAATAAAATGGAAAAGCTCTTGGGTCGAGATAGAGACAGGAAGATCACTTACCAATTACTGTCATGGGCAAAACAGACCTGAGGAAAATTTATTTAATGTATTGCCAATTAAAATAGATTTGGATGGTGAGAAACAAATTTAAAAAACACCTTTGCCCCACCCCTTTTTCCCAGGCTCAACTTCACTCCTTCATTCCTGATTTATCTATTTCCCCACACCCTGAGGAACAGGGGATTTAGGTCAGTCCATAACAGTTCCTCTCTGTTCCTTCATGCTCATGCTTTTCCCCTGCCCTAACATGGGTTCTCCATGAACTACAGTTCCTTCAGGAAATATTAATCTGTTCCAGCATGGAGTCTTCCATGGGCTGCAGTGTTGATATCTCCTCTGGAGTGGTCTCCTTCACAAGCTGCAGGGAAATATCTGTTTCACTGTGATCTCTTCTAAAACTTCCACAGGATTCAGGGGAATTAGCTTCTGAAGCACCTCCTTCCCCTCCTTCTTCTCTGACCTTGGTGTTTCTCATAATTTTTCCTTACTCTGTTGTGCAACATTTTGCCCATTTAAAAATACATTTTTACAAAGGCATCATCAGCTTCATTAATTGGCTCAGCTTTGGCCTATGGTGGATCTGTGTTGAGGTTAGGATTTTTTTTTTTGTTTTCTTTCTCTTAGGGAATTTTGTCCCATCCGTTGCTAAGAGACACTTACGATTGGTACTTAAGAGAGACAAAAGATGTACCCATGGGGGCGGGGGGGGTGGGGGGTGGGGAAAGAGGAGAAGAGGGAAGAGGGAAGAGCACCTGGCCGCACTTCCCTTATCTGAGGGCTTTCTCTCTGAGGGGCAGAGATCCCACGAGACTTAGGCCAGGAGAAAAGGCTGAGCTCAGTTCCTAGCCTTTTCTTGCTCTCTAGGCATTGGAGGGGACAGTCAAGCTGCTGCGCAATTGCTGGAGCCCAGCTCTGTACTACCTCTTCCTCACTGGGTGAGCCTTTGCATGTAAGAGCAGCCATTGGACTGGGACCTTATTAACATCCAATTTGACTGGGAAGGACCTTCACCATCCACTCAAGAGTCTCAGGGGAAAACCTGGGACCCTGACCCCCTTCCCCCGGGCTGCATGCTGCAGCTGCTACAGAGGAGCCAGGCTGCTCCCGAGCCCTGCTGCTTTTCTACCACTGCCTCAGGCTTGTTTCTGTTACACTGCAACCCAGCACTAACGAGATGCGGCGGGAGGGAAACTCACGGCACTCTCAATATGAGATATAAAGTAAGCTCCATTTTATTTCACCAAACGAGAGACTTATATACTGTTACAGAAGTTTCTATTCATAGATACACACACACACCTGCAGCTGTTCTCACACATTCAGGGATCCTCCTGCTAACTCCCTTATTCTTTTCTCATAACACTCCTGACTCCTAATCTTTCTCATGGCATTCTTCCCACAGAACATTCTCAGGCAAACAAACCACTGCAGCTTGTTGGAATTTTACTGAGGCCTGGGAATACTGAAGCCTTGCTCAGCCCTGCTCAGTTAGCATGAATTTTGCTGGAAAACTGCGTTTTCCAACAATTCCCCCGTTTCGCTTGTGAGAACAGACGTTGTCTGTTTATCAGATTAATTTGCTTTGCTATAAGTAATTCTTATTATTAGAATTGTTATAAGTTTACCTAAGGAAATTTCACTAGTTAGATATGTTGCCATGGTCTAGAAATTGTCATTGCTGAAAACATTCACTTCACAGGTAAAGCTTAGAGAACCTTTCCCGGGTAAGGACCCTAAGTTTACTTGGAAGAAGGTTTAGCTTTTATAAACTCAATTTGGTAAATGAAAATTATTTGATCACTTTTTGGTGCAAAACACTTTGGACTCATGGCATGTTTCCCAGCCAGTTAGAACCAAAGCTTGGCCAGAGCTTAAGTGCTAAGTGGAAGGGTTTTCTCAGAACATCTTATAAACAAGCTTTGATTAATATCAATAAGGAGAGTATCTTAACATGTTACCACTTTTGTAGATAGCTATATAAGGTGAGATGAAATATTCGAAAACAGTAGATATTATTACTTAACTTTAACTAAGAAAGATAAAACTACAAAGCTTTTGTGAATAATAATATAAACTAACAAATTTAAAACTTAAAATTAATATCACTAAAAATGAATAAAACTTAATCTTAATAAATCTTATTTTAAACTAACAAATAGGACTTAACTATAATGAAATTTAAAATTGATATCACTTTAACAACTTAACTCTAACAAGATTTAAAACTTAACAGAATTTAAAATTAACATCACTTAATATTACTTAACAGAATTTTAACTTTAACAGAACTTACAACTTAATAGAATTTAAATTTACTATTACTTAACTTTAACAGAATCTATGCTTAACTAAAGATACTTAACAGGTAATTTAAACTATTCAGCATAACTTCACTCACAGGTCCTCATTCACACATTAAAACTCTCAAGAAATCAAAATCACATTCTCATTAATCACAGCCTTCATTTACACATTAAAGCATTCAAAAAGCAAACACTCTCAGTAGGCCTACAATATTCACACATACACACAAATGCTTTAGCAAAATTCAGCTTTCGTTCAAAGCTTTTAGTATTCAAGGTGTTATTATTTTTTTTTTTATCAGGATAATATCTTGTTACAATGCTTCTTTATTAGTAAATTGCTGGAAATAAGTTTTGGCCTGTTGGTCAATACGTGGCAATGGATGTTTCACCCTGCAAAGCGAATAATTAGAGGTTTTGGAGAAAACAGCTGGAGAACGTGTTCAAAGATTTGTTTCTGAAGCTAGAGAGCGGGGCGGGATTGCTGCCACCATGGGGAACGACATGAACGTGATTCCCGAGCGGGAGATGAAGGATCTCTAGTTCAGAACACTGAAGAAGATTCGCATCTTTGAAATTCTTAAAAGTTCTCCATGATTACAAAAGAAATAACTCCATCATGTATTAAACTGCTGTTTTGCTGGCTACGCTGTTGGTTAGTTCTGGTTCGCTGCTGAAGCTGTCAATCATTTCCTCATCCTTGGGGAGGAGTAGAGTTTAGGGTTTCATCACAGACGTCACAGTTGGGGCAGTGAAGGAGGCGTGGATGGCTCGCGGCTCCGCCCACCGGGGCACCCTCTGGGACTTCCGCTCTGGTTGTCATTCGGCCGGAAGCCACGGTTGGAGCAACTTCCGCCACAGGTCTCCTTTGTGTGGCGTGCCGCAGGGTAGGGGCCGCCGCTGCTCCTGGGTCACTGGTCACTTTCCGTTTGTTCTTTTTGTTTTTGCAAGCTTCTGTACTGTGAGTATCTCTGTTACAGTGGGAACACCAAGCTTTTTCATTGCAGTTTTTCCGCATGTGACCCCCACTCCCGCATCGGTAACATCGGGATGATTTCTGGTTACTTTGTTTCTTTACCCGCGATATCGGAGCTTGTTCTAACAAAATATTCAGTTGTTTTGGCAAAAGTCCAACAGTGACTCTCTCAAACAAAGCAGCTAAGATGTTTTTCGTTGTAACATTGCCATACTCTGTGATACATTGAGACAGGAACAGACTTTTCATCCAATCGAGCAACCCTGCATTCTCGGCTACCAGCAGCGGCATGGCGTGCTCTCCCTCCCCCCACCTCCCTGGCGGGGGGGGTTTCCCCGGCTGTGCCGCGGCTGCCGAAGTTCCCCGCATAGCAAAAACAGCAGAGTAACTCATAGGTTTCTCTCTGCTCCATGCAGCTGTTATGTCCTGTGCCGTGAGCCACGTAAGGTTTTGCTCCGTGGCATGTATTTGTAAGCAGGCTACAACTTTACTCCATGGTTTGCCAAGCTTTCTTGCTATTTTATCACAGTCCAAAAGCAAAACAGCTCCGTAATTCAACCATTCTGTTACACTGAATACTGTAATAGGATTTGTAAAAAATCCATAAGCTTGTCTCACTGCCATCAGGCCAGCCAAATATAACAGGCTACTGAGTTCGTGCTTTTCTAAAAAGCATAACAATAAAATTTGGGCTACCTCTGATTCCATTTTGGGTCCAGCTGGTTTTCAGGGTCCTGGTCAACACCGTCTAAGCACTCGATCGAGGCTCGCAATTGCCAGAGTTGTGCAGTTCACCGAAGTATAGCCCTCACGGTAGGCAGGTCCTATTTGGCCTGTGTCTTCCGATCTTCCCCAATTCGGGCAAAGATTTGACACGCTGAAGCTGCACTCCCCAGCACCTCTCCGTTCCCGCCACTCTCAGAAGCAGGGTCGTAAAACTCCGCTGTCAGGGTCCGTAGTTGTCGGGGTCACCATTTAACGAGATACGGCGGGAGGGAAACTCACAGGCAGTCTCAATATGAGATATAAAGTAAGCTCCATTTTATTTCACCAAACGAGAGACTTATATACTGTTACAGAAGTTTCTATTCATAGATACACACACACACCTGCAGCTGTTCTCACACATTCAGGGATCCTCCTGCTAACTCCCTTATTCTTTTCTCATAACACTCCTGACTCCTAATCTTTCTCATGGCATTCTTCCCACAGAACATTCTCAGGCAAACAAACCACTGCAGCTTGTTGGAATTTTACTGAGGCCTGGGAATACTGAAGCCTTGCTCAACCCTGCTCAGTTAGCATGAGTTTTGCTGGAAAACTGCGTTTTCCAACACAGCACCCCCTACCTGCTGGGACACACTGTGGCTCCTGCCACAGCTGTGGAGTTTCTGCCACCTCTTTCTCAATACCCTGGGCAAGCCAGCCCCCTGCCGCCCCAGCCACCAGTCCAAGGTTCTTCCTGCAGCCCGTTCCACCATCCAGCCCAACCGCCATTCTTCACTTGAGGGAGAGATTTGACTGAACTCGTGCCACAGCGCCTCCTGCAGCCGCACCTGCCCTGCCTGGCTGGGAGCCCAACAGTGCCCCTGCCGGCTGTAACCATAACTGCACCAAAGGGGAGGGTGCCTGACAGCCCAGAGCAGGCTGTTACTGGGTTTTTGGTTTGTTCGTTGTTGCTACTGTTGCTGTGTCTTGCTTGCTTCGTTATAAATACTAGTAAAGGACTGTGGCAAGCACAGATTCTTTCCCATGGGAATTTTTCTCTTCTTCTTCCTGTGTTCTATAAACAAAGATAAAGTTTAGATGTTATTGAAACGGTCTCTGGAAACATAGGCGGTTCAAAGCCTGGCCAATCGGTCGAGGGGGAGGTTTTGGATTAACCCAATCCGGATGCTCTATGAAAGTCTATATAAGTTTTGGAATTAATTAAATAAACTCAGAAATTCGTCATATTTGACTTGGCTCGGTTCCTTCACTCTGCTAGCGGTTCAACAGCGACAAAGGACTGTTATTCCTTTCAGTCACATCTGGTTTCAGATGGCTTGGCAACAGATTGTCTTGGCTTGAATGACAGGTGTCTGCCAGGGTAGACAGAAGCCTCCCTTGGAATAGGGAATATGACCCCCTTCCCTCCAAATTATTATAACTTTGAAATCAAGGGGCTTTCAGGCAAAGATATGGGAAAAGGAATAACAGTTCTTTACTAGTATATATAACAAGGCAAACAAACAACAACAATCATAGCAACAACAAACAAACGAGAAACCCAGTAACAGCCCTCTCTGGGCTGCCAGGCACCCTCCCCTTTGATGCAGTTACGGTTACAGCCGGCAGGGGCACTGTTGGCTCCTGGCAGGGCAGGTGTGATGATTCTCTTGAGGCTTCAGGGGGCACTGTGGCACAAGTTCAGTCGAATCTTCCTCACGCGGTAATGGCAGGTGGGCTGGATGGCGGGACAGGCCACAGCAGGGACCCCAGACCAGCAAGCTGGAATGGCAGGGCTGGCTCACCCGGGGTAGCAAACAAGAAGCAGTAGAAACTCCTCAGCTGTGGCGGGAGCTGCAGTGTGTCTTGGCAGGCACGGGATGTTGGGTTACAATGCAGCAAAAACCCAGAGCGGCAGCAGAAAAATGGCAGGGGCCGAGCAGGGAATCTCCCTCCCCGGATAGCTCACTGGCAGTGGCTGGTCTCCGGGTCAGGTCATGCAGAGGCAGGGAGGCTCCTGGCAGGGGACGGAGCACCCTGGTTCCAGGTCCCAGCACAGCACGCACTGGCTGTGGGCTCCCAAACAGCAGAGAGGCAGAGTAACGAGCCAGCGAGCCCAGCCACAGCGCCGAAGGAGAAAGAAACAAAAAAAAAGGAACAGGCAAACTCACGTGCAATAGTATCTCTGCTCAGAGAGACCCTGACGCCCTGGCTGCCCAAATCCCCGTGTGGCTGAAAAAGGGCGGAGCTCCCCTTCTCTCCCCCATAACTCTCTCAGGAAATCCCGGGCTGGCTCCCACCTATTGAGAGATTCTGGAGCTGGGTGGGAAGGCGGGGGGGGGGGGAAGGGAAGGGTGGGCAGTGACCATCCCAGACGCAAAACAAAAAGAGCAAGAAAAACAACCAAAGATGGGATGAGATAAAAAGGCATCCTCAAGACAGGAATGCATGTGAAATGTGTGAGTGCATGCATTTTTGCTAGTAAGCATCAAGCTGGACTAGCTGGTGAGTAGGGGATTCATTAAGCAGGTAGGAGGGCCTGATATCTGGGCAGGGATACCAGATGGACAGATGGGCTGTGCCAGTACTTGGGGGATCTGTAAGCATTCATGTGCTTGTGAATCTAGTGTTGTGTGAGCCTTTACTAGTCAACTTCTATTGCTCACAGCCAAAGTGGAAGAAGGGGACTTGACTGCCTGTACTTACATTTTATGCAAGCCCTATATGTAGGTGCCCTTGAAGGTAGTGCCTTGCTTGTGGGAGTCTATTAATTGGCCATGTCAGTGTCCTGTAGGTATCCTGGGTCTGTGTGTGTCTGTGTTTCTGGGATATGTGTTCAGCTTTGCTACTGGTGGAGTCTGCAAGCGGGAGAGTGGCAGCTGCATCCGTTAGCCTGGGGAGAGATCCTCAGTTTCCAGGGAACACTGGGCTGGGCTCCAGCCACCACGCAGGAGGGAGTCCTGAGCCAGAGCAGCTGGAGGCAGCACCTGTCGTAACATCCTTTAATACATTATACCTATATTTATTGAGCACTTGATATACAGCTAGTATTCAATTGACAATGAAGCCAATCTAACAGATGCAGGATTAAAAAGTCCCTTCATTGCTTGCCCACATCTCCCCTTCTATCTGAGGAAAAAAGAACTGAAAGAATCCTGCACCTGACATAACCATTCGCCACAAGTTCCTTTATTATTAAAAAAAGAAACATACCTAGATTTAAGTCACACCCCAGTAATGCTCACTTTCTCTTCCAATTGGAAGTCCCAATTTCCAATTTTATTCTGTTTTGCTCTAGCTTTAAGTTTTAAAAAACACAGTTCAGTTGCAAATCTTCAATTCAGACACACCAGAGTTCATAAATGTGTACAAGTCAATGAGAACAAAGTGATACATCTCTGGGAAATGAGAGAGAAAGACAGAGAGAAAAGAAAGAACACGTACAAGCAATCTCTGCTCAGGAAAGGAAGAGGTCTTTTTTAGCAATAATGTCTTGCCAATAGAAGAAACAACCAATGGACTCAAGAGGGATTTGATACCATCTATCTACCACTAAAGAAAGGGTGCCTAATGTTATATCACAAAGTAGCAGCAAACTAAAAGCAGTGAAGACAAAAATCTTTGCAAGCTTCCACACATGACCATCTCTGTAACAATGGATTTCACACACACACACTTGATAAAAAATAATTTAAAAAGACATGAAAAAATCCTAAATAGCAAGTGGTACAGAGAATAAAAGTGCTTGTGTCGTAGTTACAGGAGAAAGAGTGCCCATATGGGTGTAGCCAAACTATGTATTCCACACCCATCTACATTATTCCTGATGAACTGTTAGTGGTGGGTCGTTTGTAACAGCTGTGAGCTGGGTGTAGTGTTCTCTTTGTCTTCACATGATGACTACACCCAGCCTAAGGGGGATAATCTCTCCCAATGGGCCATCAAAGACTCCCCAAAAATATCCTGTGACTCATAGGATTACATCATTCCTTTGTGAAACTCCCTGCCCTGGGGGGAGGTACTGAACATTCCTGCCTAGATTTTGAGGGTATATAATCCGGGGGTTTTGGGACTGGGAGACAACCACCACCACTGGACGGATCCAGAGGAGGGCCAGAACTTTCTGCAGGACCACTGCTTTCAACCATAGCTTCAACAGCACTGCTACCGCTGCTTAATCGGACTGCAACTACCACCCTGACCAAGGGGGTATCAGATTGTACTCTGACTTTGGGGTTTTAAGCCATTTTTTCTGTATTCATTTCATTTATTGTAATCTTTCTATTAAATTGCAACTCCGACTTAAAATCTCACAAGATATTTGTGTGGGATTAATTTCTCCCGCTGGTTTACCTCAAACCAGCGCAGCTTGTTCTCGCCAACTGAAGTTACAGCTTAAGCATAATAAATAAAATTACAGGTATAAAAGCCCAAGCTAAAGAAATTTGGTTTTCTTGCTCAGTTTTTACTGCACAATTATTCACTGACAGATTACTCTTTTTTCTGGGTTTATTATAGATTTTATCTTAAATTAGCTGCCAAGAAAATCTACAATTCAGAGCACCTGAATTGACACACTGGCATTTAAATAATGTTTATTAAATCAGTCTCCAAAAAAACCCAGAAATTATAGTAGCATATAAGTGAATATCAATATTATATTGTGAGGCTAGCTTTTATCTTTATTAAAGAGATCATCCCCAATTAGGCTTTTTGGATGGAGTGCAGCAAGGTATAGACTATTTGTTTCAAAGCAGAAAAAAGCTTCAAAAGGTTAAGTAGAATACAGAGCATATGCAATATTTGAAGTATCTCTAGAACAGTTAAACAATAATTTTTTTACTTCTTAAGGGCCTTTTTGACAAAGAAATAATTTCAGCAGTTACCAAGTGTCGTGGTTTAGAACACTAGCCAAATGCCAGGCACCGACAACATCTGCTCACTCGCTCTCCCCTGCCACAGCTGGGCAGAGGAGAGGAAAAAAAAGTAAACACACAAAGGGTTCATGAGTTGAGATAAGGAACCTGGAGAAAAACCCTCCAAGGACAAAACAGGCTACTCTTAAGTTACAAAGTGATTTATTACTAACACAAGTCAGAGGAGGATAATGAGAAGTAAAAGAAAGCCCTAAAAGACACCGTCTCTTCACTCAACCCCCTCCCTCCTTCCCACCAACAGCACAGGGTCCGGGCATGGGGGGTGTAGGTCAGTTCATCACCGAGATCTTCTTCCGCTGCTCAGGGAGAGGAGTCCTTCCTCTGTGTTGCCGTGGGGTCCCTCCCACAGAAGACAGTTCTTCGTGAACTCCTCCAGCATGGGTCCATCTCACAAGCAGCAGTCCACACGCATGCTGCTGCAACGTGAGTTCCCCCTCAGGCAGATAGTCCTCCCAAACTGCCATGGCGTGGGGTCCCTCATCCACCGGGGTGCAGACCTCCGAGTCCAGGCTGTTCCATCTTGGGAGCAAGGCCTCTCTCCCCACTGGGACTCTTGCTGGAAAAGAGCCTCCTCCAGGCATCCCCCCGCTACAGTGTAGGCACCTCCCCACAGGCTCCAAGTGGATCTCTGCATCCCCTATGGGCCCCATGGGCTACAGGGGGACAACCTGCTTCACCATGGTCCTCACCACGATTGGCAGAGGATTCTCGGCTCCGACGCCAGGAGCACCTCCTCCCCCACCTTTTCCACTGACCTTGGTGTCTGCATGTTGTTTTCCCTCACATGTTCTCACCTCCTCCTCTTTCTCTGACTAAAAAGAAGTGTGTGCACCCATTGTTTTGATTTCTTCTTACATGTGTTATCACAGAGGTGATAGCATAGGGTTAAAATGTTTCTAAAATCGTGGTAGCTAAAGTAGGCCTTGGGAATGGGAGTGGGCATTGTATTTACTGTAATTGTTAAATCATGTGAACCTACACCTGCGTACCTACCGGTACAAGTAGATTATGAGATTGAATACGATGATTGCTTAGTAAATATTGGGAATTGTCTTTGCTAAATCATGTGAACTTACACCTGTGTACCTATCTGTGTTTAGATCAGAAATATTGTGGGAAGAGGGGGCTTAGAGTCATGCTTGGGGGAAAACAATAGAACAATATCAAGTTGATGATTAACATATGATTATACAACAGTTATGTAAAGAAAGGGTATAAAATGTGTCCGCTTCGAATCCATGTCGGAGTCAGATATGGTTTCGTCTGTACCCTGACTCCCAGAGCTCTTCAATAAAAGCACCTGCATATAATCATCCAGTGATTATGTGTTTTCCATGCTAACAGAGGCGTAACCAACATCTCTAATTGGCCCAGTCTTGGCCCGTGGCATGTCCATCATCTTCAGAGCCATAAGAGATTGGCTCTGCTGGACATGGTGAAAGCTTCCAGAAGCTTCTCACAGGAGCCATCTTTGTGCCCCCCCCCACTACTAAAAACTGGGCCAAGCAAAACCAACACACCTGTCAGAGACTGAAATAGTTCATGCCTCAAACACTGATATAAAGTTTTGCTCATTATAACAAAAACTGTATAAAGAAGCTACAACCAAAGAAGCCTCCCTGAAGATACCTGACTGGGACTTTGGACTGAGAGTCAAACTGCTGAGATTAGATAAAGGGAAACCTATTGTTCAGTCATCTTAGGCTGAGGAAAAGGTATGCATCCACAAAGGCCAAAGCCACCAGTTGCACTGAGAATCATCCCTATCTGAGTTTGGGGTGGAGGAAGAGCACAGCTTACAGAAGCCAGGTTTACACAGCCGAGGTGAAGGGGGGAGGAGGTTTGGGGTGTGTGGTGTAACCTCTGATCAGGGGCAATAAACACCCATCCTCCGTTACACAAACTGGCCCAGCTGTGGAACCCCCAACCCCACAGGCCACATTCACGGGACTTTCATATGAGAGGCAGCTGAGGGGGAGTCACAATCCATCAAAGACCCCCCCCCCAAAGTGCTAGGCTTTGCACCACAGGACTGCATGTGATGCAAGCAGAGTCTGCTGCAAGAGACTGCCCCCTCCCCTGGGTGAACATGCCTGGACATTGCCACCTGGCCTGAGTGTATATTAACCCATGGGATTCTGTGCTTTTGGGGGGACCATCACCACCAAGAAGACCAACTGGAGAGGATCAACACAACATTGTTGGGATCCATGGATGGTGATATTTTCTTTATTCTGTCTCTGTTGCCTTCTTTCTGTCCCCCCAACTCTTTTACTACGTCTCCTTTTCTCTCTTCTTCACTCTCTCTCTCTCTCTCATATTTACTATCAAATAAAACCCACGCTATTGACTGGCATATGGTCTCATTTGCACCGTAATTCGGGCAGAGATATTTCCAAAGAACCTTTAATAACTGGATCATAACAACACAAAGACAAGCAAGCTGTAGCTCTTGGTCTAAAGACCACTACTGCTTCTTACCCTGACTAAACTAAAAGTCAAGAGCACAAAATCAATCCAATGAAAAACTAGATGAAAAAGTTTTGAAGTCTCCAGTAAATTTCCAGTTAGCCTCTGTCACACATTCAGTAAATAAATTCCTTTTGAGGAATTTGGTATACTTGAAAACTTCAGTCTAAGATAATATTCCCTCATAGGAAGCCATCAGTATTCAGACAATATAAAACAAAGAGGGATCTGATTCTCCTTTGACTCATTTTTGTTAGGGAGTAGCAAGGGCTGGCTGCTCTGCAATCAAAGATGGGCCAGGGATGAAGCACAAGAATAAGGCAAGCAAGATCAGTCACCTTGCCAACAAGGAGCCAAAATGCCAGAGACAGTAGCTGAGGTCAGACACAGTCCAGTGATCACCCAGCACATTCATAGTGATGAGGCAGATCCAAGGCCAAAACAGGAAGCCAAGCCAGAAGGTCCAGGTCACAGTCATAATCATGGAGGTTTGAGATGGGGCACAGACATAGTTGCAATGTAGCACAGGCAGAGGGCAAGTGGTAAAGCCTCAGCTTAAAAGCAACTCTCAAGGGAAAAGTAGGGCCAGGCTCTCACTTTTAGCTCTTTTCACAACAGTTCCTATCTGTGAAGAAGCTGACCTTGGACTCAGCCAGCAAAACTCTTTGACTTAGTCAACTAAACTCCTAGAAGGGAAACGTGCTCCAGATCCTTACAATTTTATTCCACAAGCATCACTGTCACTTCTTACATTGAGTATAACAGCAAATGAATCTACAGAATTTATCTTTTACATTGTAATGTGCAGTTAAAATGTACCACTGCTTGAGAACCATAATACTTGATCATGTACAATGAGGCATTAACAAAAAAAAATTAGAGAAACAGAAGGTCCAAAACCAAGACCCTTAATTTCAAATATGGTTAGCACTCTAATTTGGGGGGGGGGGTGGTGTACACATGGTGTTAATGACTTCTTCTAGAAACGTATGAAAAGGACAGCGACAAAGATGTGGGAATTCTATGTACATAAGGAAGGAGATGAAGAGAACAGGGGAGATGTACAAGCATAAATTTGTGAAGTATTTAATGTGAGCACAGCAGCTCATTCCCACTCCTTTCTCCCTCTGCAAAAAGAAGTTAATTGAAACTATTGCTGCCATATCCTAAAGCTCCTTCTCAAGGTTCTGAAATATTCTTGGATTAACTTATTGAGAAGCAGGTTTTAAATATTTGATAGTTTGCCTCTCCTTTCTCAGAACCAATGAATCTCAAAGGCCTATACATGCTTCCATGCACAGAAATTAAATAGATAAGCAAGAGCATACAAGAGTTGCAGATTTTTTAATATTCACAGAGAAAGGCTGAAAATATAAAATAGAAGCTTCACAGTCTATTTGTTGTCTAATACATTTGCAAATGAAATCTCTTTGCTAAAGTCACAACTAAAATGAGATTCAGATTTGCTAACAAAATGAGTTCACCTGGAATATCAGAAAAGCAGCTTACTATTGGACTCTAAGCATTATCCTTACATATGCTGCTGATCTCACACTGATCTGGCATTGATACCGAAAAAGGTATATTTCTTTAAAAAGGAGCCTATGCAGCAGTGGGGGAGACTGTTGGGAGATTTAATCTGTTAAACAAATAGTGGCTGATGGGCAAACTCTGGGTAATGTCCATGTGTTAGAAAAACAAATTTTGGGCTTGACATGCTTCAGTGCTCTCAGACCTGGGGGAGGAAGTTTGCATGGCTTGGGAACAGGGATGTACCACGGATTGATACAAGGGAATCAGAAGTTAAGAGATAACTTGTCAGAAACTGCTCACCACACAATATACCTGACTTAGCATTCATTGTGTTTGCCAAACAAGGACTGTGATACTCTGGAACTTCCACGCTGGCAAAAAAACCAAATTTGTTGTTCTGGCCTTTGGATGGAGAGAAGGTCAGTGAAGAAGACCTTCTGCAAAGACCCCTCCATAAAACAGAACTACGCAGGCGCAAGGATATAAAAATGACTTTTGAACTCATTATAATACAAAGCGGGGATAGGTTATGCATATGTATAAGTGTATTGGGAAACTCTATGAATTTGTAACATGTAACCACATATATACTGAGCTATACGGGACTGATGGCGCGTGTGTCTGTGGAGGGCTACCTCCCACGTGCCCGGCGCTGCAATAAACATACCGGCTTTAAAACTTAAAATTATATAGGTTGTGAAGTTTTGTCTCTTTCCTAAATCATTTGGCGAGCCAGCTCGAGAACCTCTGTCCGGTGCAGGGCTGGCTGGGAACGGAGTCTTTGGCGTGCCCTGGGGCTCTTTTCCCTGCAAGACCTCCACTTCTGGCTCAACCACTGCCCGGGCAGAAAAGTATCTACTGGCAGCATGAAAAACGGTATGTTTATCAATCAATAAGTCTATAAGGCATATGCGTAGCCAGGGAGGGCTGGAAAGGCACTAGAGACATCTACCTGTACAGCGAGGGTCCCTGTTTAGGATTGCAAGCAGCTGGCCACGGGCTAGCAGGGAAAGGATTTTGCAAGGTCTGCCGAGGGGGATCGAGGTGAATCCGAGGATTCTGCTGCATTCCAGGTATGGAAGCCAAGATAGACCTGCCAATGACTGTATAAGAGGCAGGAGAAAGGGTAAGCAGAATATTACCGTATATCTGGGTGTCTGGAGCTCCTATAACCAGTGTGTGTGCATGTGTGTGTTCGGCTTCTAATAACCGGATCCCGGAAGTAAGCGCAGACCACGGGCAGAAGTGACACCCCAGATAACCCAGATCCTGGAAGTAAGGTATGAATGTTTAAAGTTTGTATTGTTTTGAATAGTGTGCATAGAATTTTATTGTGTAATTCGTCTTTGCTGTGACGGTGTGTTAAGTAATTGCATGCTGTGTATGATAGTTTAAACTATAACGATTAAACGGAGGGAGAAGAAAACAAGAGGGAAATACTAACCGAGAGACACCCCCATACCCAAGGAGTGGTCAATACATTATACAAGTGACCTGGAGTGGGTAATATAACATTTAAATAAAGATTTTAAATAAAATGGGAAGTGGCCAGAGTAAAGAAAAATTAACAAAGAGCCCTCTTGGATGCATTTTAGCACATTAGAAAGAAATAGCTGGGACAGGGGGGACAGAAAACAAGAAGACCCTTATTAAATATTGCAACCAGTGGTGGCCTTTATATAAATTAGATTGTGATGAAAAATGGCCACATTTTGGAACTTTAGATTATAACACCCTTCTCCAGCTAATGCTGTTTTTGAGAAGAGAGGGAATGAGGTTAGAATTTGCGGCGAGAGTGAGCAAGCAGCAGTCTCAATATGAGACATAAAGCAAGCTCCATTTATTTTTCCTGTATGAGTGGCTTATATACTGTTACAGTGTTTCTATTTATATCACAAAGGTTACAATCTACATTCTTCTCACACATTCAGAGATCCTCCTTAGTTACTCCTTATTTTCTCATGAAATTCTCTCACAGCCTAGAGGCACAGCTGTGGCTTTCAGGTATTTTTCTCACGGCACTTTGCCAGGGCTCTACTGAGGCCTTGTTCAGCTTTGTTCAGCTAACACAAGTCTTGCTCGTACTTGACACAAGCCCTATTACATTCTGCAACAAGGGAAAGTGGGATGAAGTTTCTTATGCAGGCATGTTTTTCTCTCTCTGCAACCACCCCGAATGGCAGAGAGACTGTGGGCTTGTGCCACCTCAGGATCCCTTGGTATTTGCCCTTGAAAGAGAAAATAAAGCTACTAAAAATAGACTCAAACGATGCTGTTCAGCTTGCAGCATAAACCAAAGATGTACAAAACCAGACAAAGTTCATCATGCAGCAACACAAGAACAAGAATTAAGTGATTTTCTTAAGCCCCCTCCTAAGAAGAGAGGATGATGCAGACTCGGAGGACACGCCTTCTCCTCCAGGGAGCCCGGTCTCTGCTCTAACACGAGGGAAGCAGGGGCAAGGGCAAGTGCTGCAAGCACCTCTGTGGGAGGCGGTAGGGCCGGAGGGTAATACAATGCTGATCAGAGTACCTTTTTCTACCATTGACATAGAAGCCTGGAAAAAGATTGCAAAAGATTATCGAGTAGATCCAACAATCATAAGTAAACATTTACGTTTTATAATGAAACAACATAATCCTGGTTGGAATGATATTCAATTGTTATTGGAGGCTGTAACAGAAACCAAAAAACAATTAATTTTGAAAAAGGCAGAGGATTTGGCTGAGGATTATTACAAAACATGACAGAAGGATCACAAAGAATATTTACCACTCCAGGACCCAAAATGGGATCCAAACAGAACAGCCGAAATGGCTAAACTACAGGCTTATCAGGAGTGGATAGTGAGAGCCATAGAAAAGGCAATTCCTAAAACCATTAACTGGTCAGCACTGTATGCAGTCAAGCAATGCCCCTCTGAGTCTCCAACTGACTTTCTGGAGCAATTAAAAGATGCTATGTGCAAAAACACAACACTAGACCCTGGGTCAGAGGTGGGGATACAACAATTAGTGTCTCTCTTTTTGGGCCAATCACAGGGGGACATTAGACGTAAACTCCAGAAACTGTGTTCAACTAAGAGCAGGAATTTAGAGGTATTATTAGATGAGGCATGGAGAGTGTACAGTAACCGAGAGGCAAAATATAAAGAGGGAGTCAAAAAGTTAGTGACATTAGCGGAAGAGAGTGGGAAAAGGAGTAATCAAAAAGAGAGGCAGAGGCAAGGAAAAACCAGACTGCACAAGGACCAGTGTGCAAACTGCAAGAAATTAGGACATTGGAAAGATAATTGCCCAGAGAAGAAAAATATACATCCCAATAAGAAATGGGATAACTCTGAAGAGAGAGAAATTGCATATGTTAAAGAAGACTGAAGAAGACCGAGGGATTCCACCCTAGCAGATCCCCGGGTTATAGTAAAGCTAGGAGAAAAAGAGAAAAAGGTAGAGTTTCTGGTAGATACGGGGACAATTTATTCAGTATTGAATAAAGCTTTGATGCCTATAAGAGAAGATTATGTCATGCTAAAAGGTGCCTGATGCCTGATGGTTTTTTGTCCTTTCTCTTTATACTCTTTTTATACCCTTTTGATATACTTTTTACCCTTTCCCATTCCTGTACTTTTCACTCCCTGTATCTTAGCCCCACATGTTTATAACCCTTGTACTTTAGCCTTGTTCAGAATTCTTTGGGGAAGACGAAACATCCCCACAGTCTCAAGAACATGAGGCACCAACCTTGAACGGAGCCTCATCTCTGGAACATGTTTTTGTAAACTAAGTTGTAGCCTTTTTGGGGGGGAGGTAATTAGAATAAGGGGGCAATTACTTCATTTGTTAGGTTTCTTATTGGGGAATTTTAGATAAGTATGCTAATTGGTGAGGTCCATAAAATTGTATAAGCGTTGTACCCGGGGCCCTTTTTCGTCGTGGTACCACCTTTGATGATGGTGCACCTGGGATCATATTAAACCAAGGTAATACCCTTCTCCCTATACTGCAGTGTCTGCGTCTCAATTTTTACCAGCATTTTAGGCATCATGCCACTGGCCAACCTGAAAACGCATATTTCTGTAAGCCCCTGAAGTATAAACTTGGGAAACAATGGGGAATTCATAAGTTTCTATACATGCCCAACTCTCCAAAAGCACTCTTGGGTAGAAACTTATTGGAACAATTGCAAGCAACTATTATGTTTAAAAATGGAGAAATTACTTTGGAAGTGAATGATCACCAATATATAGAAATATTAAGCTTAATATTGACAACCACTGAGACCGAAGAAGAAATTAGTGAAAAAATAACAAATCAAGTATTTCCTGGAGTTTGGGCCACTGGTGTTCCTGGGAGGGCGAAGAATGCACCTCCCATACAAATTAAACTCAAGGAGGGAAAACAGCCAGTTAGAGTTAAACAATATCCTTTAATGAAAGAAGACAGAGAAGGAATTAGCCCAGTAATAGAAAACCTTTTGCAGCTAGGACTATTGAAAGAATGCCAGTCTGATTTTAACACCCCTATACTACCTGTTCGCAAACCTGATGGGTCATACCGGGTAGTGCAGGACTTAAGGGCTGTAAATAAGATAGCAGAAGACCTCTACCCTGTGGTAGCAAACCCATATACTTATTAACTGAATTAACACCGGAGTTAACCTGGTTTACTGTTCTAGATTTGAAAGATGCCTTCTTTTGCCTCCCTCTCCACAAAGCCAGCCAGAGAATATTCGCTTTTGAATGGGAAAGCCCTAAAAGTGGGCGTAAAACTCAGCTCACCTGGACAGTGCTGCCTCAGAGGTTCAAAAATAGTCCTACCATATTTAGAGACCAACTTGCTAAGGACTTAGAATCCTGGGAAGTCCCGCCATCAGAAGGAAAACTTTTGCAGTATGTGGATGACCTCTTAATAGCTACCAAGACTGAAGAAGCCTGTCTTGCCTGGACAGTAAATCTGCTAAACTTTCTAGAACTACAGGGATATCGAGTTTCCAAAAAAAAGGCCCAAATAATGAAGAAAAAGGTAGTTTATTTGGGCTATGAAATCAGTGCAGGACAGAGAACTTTGGGACGAGACCACAAGGAGGCCATCTGCCAGATCCCGAAACCTCAAACTGTGAAAGAACTCAGAACATTCTTGGGATTGGCAGGATGGTGTCGACTTTGGGTTTATAGTTATGGTTTACTTGTGAAGCCCCTATATGCTATCATAAACACAGAACAGAGAGATCTTCAGTGGACAAAAGAGGCCACACGGGCCTTTGACCAGCTGAAGAATGCCCTCATGTCAGCTCCAGCTCTAGGACTTCCAGACGTGAGTAAACCATTCTTTCTGTTTTCCCATGAGAAACAGGGGATTGCCTTGGGAATATTAGCACAGGACCTGGGTCCGTACTGACGGGCAGATGCTTATTTGTCTAAGCAGCTAGATGCAGCAGCTAAAAGATGGCCGGGGTGCCTCAGGGCTGTTGCGGCAGTCGTGATGAACATTCAGGAGGCACGGAAATTTACCTTAGGCCAAAAAATGACTGTGCTAGTGTCCCACACAGTGTCCGCCGTGCTGGAAATGAAAGGTGGCCACCGGCTTTCTCCACAGAGGTTCCTGAAATACCAAGCCATCATGGTGGAACAAGATGATGTAGAAATAGTGGTAACTAACATTGTCAACCCAGCTTCTTTTCTCAGTGGCAATGAAGAAGAGCCGGTACACCATGATTGGCTGGAGATCATTGAGGCCACATACTCCAGTTGTCCGGATCTGAAGGATACCCCTTTAGATGACGCAAAAACCTGGTTCACTGATGGGAGCAGCTACATCATCAGTGAAAAGCGACATGCTGGGTATGCAGTTACCACCTGCAAAGAGGTAATAGAGTCTGGACCTTTGCCAACAAACACCTCTGCACAGAAACCTGAGATAATTGCTCTAATCCGTGCCCTGGAAATAGCAGAAGGAAAGAAAATAAACATCTATACAGACTCAAGAAATGCATTTGGAGTTGTACATGCACACGGAGCCATTTGGAAAGAAAGGGGTTTGTTGAACTCACAAGGGAAAAACATCAAACACTCACAAGAAATACTGCAGCTGGTGGAAGCAGTCCAGCTACCTGAGAAGGTAGCAATCATGCACATCAAAGCACACCGAAAGGTGAGCTCTGAATTGGAGGAAGGAAATGAGCTGGCAGACAGAGAGGCAAAAGAAGCAGCAAAAGGTGAGGCAACAATGGAAGGAGCTTTGATCCCAGATGGGCAGGTTTCCCTAGAAGGTAAGCCAAAATATAACAAAAAAGATAGGAAGTTAATTAAAAGTGAGAAAAGAAAATACAACCGAGAAGGATGGGCTATTACAGCAGAGGGAAGAATAGTAATCCCTTCTCATTTATTGTGGTCATTAATTAGGGAAGAACATCAGAAAACACACTGGGGAGTAGATGCTCTATATAAATATTTAAATGATAAAATTATTGCCAGGAAATTAAAGGTTACCATCAAACAGGTGACCCAGCAGTGTGATCTTTGCCTCCAGACTAAACCCAAAATTACCCGCAAATTAAAACTCGGTCAAATTGGGAGGGGCCATGGGCCTGGACAGCAGTGGCAAATTGATTTCACGGAACTTCCAAGAAAAGGGGGGTATCGATACTTGTTGGTATTAACAGATACCTTTTCAGGGTGTCCAGAAGCCTTCCCCACCAGAACCGCTAAGGCCCAGGAAGTAACTAAAGTATTGCTACAAGAAATAATACCACACTTTGGAGTTCCAGCCACAATATCCTCAGACAGAGGACCCCACTTTCTTGCAAGGGTGGTGCAGCAAATAAGCTGCCAATTAGGCATAAAATGGAAACTCCACACCCCGTACCACCCTCAATCAAGTGGCCAAGTAGAAAAAATGAACCACCTGATCAAGCAACAGATTGTGAGGCTAGGGCAAGAAGCCAATTTACCCTGGCCCCAATCTCTCCCACTTGCATTGCTACGAATTTGGACCAAACCCAGAACTAAAGAAAAGTTAAGCCCCTTTGAAATACTCTATGGGAGACCATATGGAATGCAAAAGGGAATATCTACCCAAATTGGGGAAGAAATAATGATCACCTATATGGTGGCTTTAAGCAAGCAACTCAAAAAGATTGAGAAACATGTGGCTGGAACCCAAAGCCAGGGTTTGGACGGTCCTGTACATGATATTCAACCTGGAGATTATGTATATGTTAAGTTTCTTGCAAAAAAAACTCTGGAGCCACAGTGGGAAGGACCGTTTCAGGTACTCCTCACCACTTTCACCGCAATTAAAATCAAGGAGCAGAACGCCTGGATTCATCATACCCGAGTGAAGAAAGCCCATAATTCCCAATGGAAAGTCACACAAGTTCAACCAGGAAAATTATTTTTCTCACGATCATAATTATAATCCAGGGATGGGGGAGTACTTTTAGCCAGGACAATACTAAGTGGCCTTGGTCCCAAGCTTTTAGGCGGTTTACAGGATCCATGAAGAAGTATTCTGATATAAAAGGTTTAAATCTATTAACTGTAGTTATGCATGAAAATCAAGTGTATGCAAGACAAGAATGGGAAAAACAAACATTGTGGCAACTTCAGGGGACTGTAGAAGAAGTAATTAAAATATGTTGTCAAATGATTAATGGAACTACCCATGAAAAAGCAACCCAAATTAGTGTCTCAGCTACCCTTACTGAAAAGCATGTAGAAGATTGTACCAGTTCAAAAGAATCAGACTGTTAGTACACTTTTACATTAGTACAAACTGTTGACATGGTTTGTCTTTGGGCCAAGGATACGAATGGGCTCTCGTTCAAATTTAAAATAAATTCTATAGCTGGACCTGTTACAACCTATGCGAGCACTCAAGCCCAAATCCAAACCACACCACCTAAACTTGAACCCAAAATTTATGAAACTGGCCCATATGTAATAAGGAACACGGGTCAACAACAGTTGTTGTTTAACCCATAGTGGTCTCTTAAACATGTTGAACTGTTAATGCAAATCAATGTTTCCAAAATTCAACCAACATGTTCTCCTTTCCTACAAACATCCTTCAAAGGCTGGACAACCTGGCTGCAGAAACAAGTGCCCTTCAATAGCAGAGTACAGAGAGATTTAACTGGAGTATTAGAGACTGGATTGGGGGTTCTAAATGGAATTGACTCAGAAATATTAATGAATAAATTGGCCACCATAACTGGCGACTTAGTAAAATTAAGACAGCCCCTACAGTCTTCTCTATTAGCATTAGGAAATGAACAGTGGCAAGTTTCAAAAGTATTACCAAAATGGGAAAAAACTGAAGAGCAGGACCATGAATTAATAATAAATGCACTTAATATAGCCCAGGACAATGTATCCCTGGCCCTTAGTTGTATACAAGTGTCCTAGGTTGCAATATGGATGTATTTAAGTATTCTATTACCACCAGCTGTGGGCCATTAGCTGTTATCACCTGCTAATGACCCAGCCCAGATGACAGACAATGGGCCATCAGGGACCCACCGCATGACTCATGGACCTATGTCATCCCATTGTGAGATGCTCTGCCCAGGAGGGAGGAGCTAGGTGTTCCCACCTGGATATAACCTGGCCTTGGAACTGCCTGGGTTCCCAGAGGACAAGAGCTACCACTGGACCTTCAGCTGGAGATCAGACCTTCACAGGATCACCGCTTGAACTGAACTACTTCAGTTGGACTGCTACTACCACCCTAACAGGGTGTCAGTTTGTATCTGACTTTGTCAGTGCTTTTCCTTGTATTATTTCACTTATTTTTAATTTCAATCTTGACTTGTGATCTCCCACTGGTTTGTTTTCAAACCAACACATATTGTGGTGCCCGATGTGGGGCACAACCTGGGGAAAATCAAAAATCCTATCACCATGATGCTCAGCTTATCTATATGGGTACTCTATCTCGCTCTCTATATCTTTCCTCAAATGGGAAACTATTTGCCTGTCATATTGTTGACATTGGGATAAAATGTTAGTTAAAAATAGGCTTTAGGAACGGGATAGGTAGGCACTACATGTACGGGGCTCAGCAACATGATCACGAAGATTGCTTAGAGAATGGGGATTGTTTTAGTGAAATCATGCGGATTAGCACCTGTGAAATAAATCAGAAATACTGTGGGAGGTGGAGGGCTTAATGTCATGCTTGGGGGGAAACAAGGGAACAATGATAAGTTGATAATTAACATATGACTACATCACTGTTCTGTAAGGGAAGGTATAAAACTGTATTCGCTTCAAATCAATGTCAAAGTCAGATTTGGGTAGATGTTACACCCCGGCTTCCCGAGCTCGAATAAAGGCACCTGCATATAATCATTCAGTGATTATGTGTTTTCCACGCTAACATTATTGCTCCTGTTGCGACCAGGGAATGGCATGAGAATTGCTCTATTGGTTTATTATGCCTATTGCATGGTAACCTGTGAGGCGATGAATGCCATTCGTTATATATACTCAACTTTGTCTGCCTGGCCTAACCTGAGCTGCTACGTCTGGGACCTCCTCTGCAATCGCACCCACCCTCTGGGGCTAGGAGGAGAGAGTGGTTTCTTCCAGCATTTCAGGCCAGGCACAGCCGTCTTTGACAATATTGACTTCTCTCTGGATGCTGAGGATGGCATAATCTTCCTGTCAGTTCTGTTTTCTTTTTTCTCTGCGACCAGCACCGTGTGCCTCATGCTGAAGTTTAGAACAATATTTTGTCTTCTTCAGGAGGCGAAACAAAGCAAATCAGCAGGCAAGAGGAAAAGAACCAAAAGAGCAGTCGACATCTCAACACAGACCATCACCAAATCAGAACAGCCGAAGCCTGTAGCAGTTGCCCCTGTCCAGAAAAAGAAATCAAAGAGCAAATCAGTCCGCATAGCGACTGATGAAGATGCGGCAGGACCATCTCACCCAGCAGCAGAGACAGAGCCGGAGATCATCACTCGCTCTCTATCCCTGGGGGAGCTGCGTGACCTACGGAGGGAATTCACCCGTCAGACGAACGAGTCCATCTTGACCTGGCCGCTTCGCATCTGGGATGCTGCAGCTAACGACACCATTCTGGACGGAAGTGAGGCCAGGCAACTGGGATCCCTGTCCCAGGATGTGGTTATTGACCAGGGGATTGGGAGAACCCAGGAAACTCTCAGCCTCTGGTGGCGATTGCTGGCGAGTGTACGGGACAGATACCTCTGCAAAGAAGACCTCCAGATGCACCAAAGAAAATGGAACACAATAGAACAAGGTATCCGATGCCTGAGGGAATTGGCCGTGCTAGAGATCATTTTCTCAGAAAACGAGAGATTCCCCAAGAGCCCAGATAATGTCCAGTGCACTTCACAAATGTGGCTAAGATTCGCGTGGCTTGGACCAGAGATATACTCTCGTTACCTGGCAACACTGCAGTGGAGGGAAGGCGAAGACAAGGTGGGCGTGTTAGCAAACAAACTGAGAATTTACGAGGACACTGTCACCGCTCCACTACGCACCCAGGTCTCATCAGTGGAAACAAACCTGGCCGAGCAAGTCCGGAGCTTGATTGAAGAGGGCCACCAGAAACTAAGGAAAGAGCTCAAAGAAGGATTTTTCCATGCCACACCGAAACCAACCAGAGTCTCTGCCATCAGGAGCAGACGTCCCCCAGCCAGGGAAAGAAGACAAACTCCGTGACGTGACCTCTGGTTTTTCCTACAGGAGCATGGGGAAGACATGAGAAAGTGGGATAGGAAACCCACCTCCTCCCTAGCAGCCCGGGTACGCGAATTGAAAAGAGAAACATCCACTTCAGGAGGCTCATCTAGGTTCAACACTGCCCCAGTCTCTTGTGGACAAAACCCCAGACAGAATGGAAATGATAATATGACTGATCCTCTTGAAGGGACCTCAGGAACACATTTACAGGAGGAGAGCATTGTGCACCACAACCAGAATTAGAGGAGCCCTGCCTCTAGCCAGGTAGAGGAAAGGGATAACCGGATCTATTGGACTGTGTGGATCCGATGGCCTGGCACGTCTGACCCACAAAGATACACGGCTTTGGTTGATACCAGCGCTCAATGCACCCTGATGCCATCCAGGTATGTGGGGACCGAATCCATTTCTATTTCTGGGGTGACAGGAGGATCCCAGCATCTGACTGTACTGGAAGCTGAAGTGAGTTTAACTGGGAACGAGTGGCAGAAACACCCCATTGTGACTGGTCCAGAGGCCCCATGCATCCTTGGCATAGACTATCTCAGGAGTGGATATTTCAAAGACCCAAAGGGACATTGCTGGGCTTTTGGGATAGCAGCCATAGAGACAGAAGATATAAGACAACTGAATACCCTGCCTGGTCTCTCAGATGACCCATCTGCTGTAGGACTACTGAGAATTGAAGAACAGCGGGTACCAATCGCTACAGCAACAGTGCACCGCCGGCAATACCGCACTGACAGAGATTCTGTGGACCCCATCCATAAGATGATTCGGGAACTAGAGAGCCAAGGGGTGGTCAGCAAGGCCCACTCACCCTTTAACAGCCTTATATGGCCGGTGCGTAAGTCCAGTGAAGAATGGAGACTGACAGTGGATTACCGTGGCCTGAATGAAGTCACACCACCACTGAGTGCTGCTGTACCGGACATGTTGGAACTTCAGTACGAGCTGGAATCCAAGGCAGCAAAGTGGTATGCGACCATCGATATTGCCAATGCCTTTTTCTCCATTCCTCTGGCAGCAGAGTGCAGGCCTCAGTTTGCTTTCACCTGGAGAGGTGTGCCGTACACATGGAACCGACTGCCCCAGGGGTGGAAGCACAGTCCTACCATCTGCCATGGACTAATCCAGGCTGCTCTAGGAAAAAGGTGAGGCTCCAGAACATTTGCAGTATATTGATGACATCATTGTGTGGGGTGGCAGGACAGACACCCCCCCCCCCTTCTCTCTCTCCCTGATTGCTAGCCAAGATCGATGGCTCAGATTAAGTCAATGGCTTAATCCTGACTATCAGTGCTGGCGTCTGGAACTCAGAGCGAGACACTGAGAGAATGTAAATAATTTTCAGGTGACCACAAATACACACTCTTTTCCCTATAAAACACCACGAAAAACTCAGTAAAATCAGAAGCTTTCTACATGGAACGTGAAGTAAAAGCTTTCTCCCCTGAGTTTGGACGCAAGCTCTGTGGTTACTTCCCGAGGGATTGAGTGAGGACGCTGATGTATCTCCAGCTCCAAAAACTGGATTTGGTGAGATCATTGAGTTTCCTAAATTGTATTATTCCGGCTAACTTATAGGTACCTTTCTTAACTTGCATTTCAGCTAGCTCAAGCAAGCATTTCTTAACTTGCATTATCGTTCAAACAAGCATTTCTTGCGTTTTTAACTATTTTTATAGTTCAAGCAAGGTTTTACCCCATAATTGCATTTTTAGCTACCATAGTGTTGCAATTATGTATTCATTGTGTGTCTATGTGTGTCAATCTGTTCTATGTATGTTTGTTATGTTCTGTGTCAAATAAATGGTATTTTTAGACAAATCGGCCAGATATCAAAGAATCTTGCGAACGGGACTAAGTCTTGGGGAACTAGCTGTCTTAAAACCTGTCAAACTGCAAAAGCACATAAATCTCCTCTCTCCCATGCAAGACAATATGGCGTAGTCTGCAGGATATCTGGCGTACGATTTAAGAAATTAACAGCTAAAGAGCTAACATCTTATTTTACGGAGGCACAAAAATTCACATAGCTATGAGTAACTATATTGTGTAGTATATGAGTGTTTAGCTTCTTTGTTCTGTTATCTCTTACGTCTAACAAACCATTTTATATGAAACCTAAATCAACCATCATAAACTTGCAAAATGACACTGGGTGTAGAGAGTGCTGGTCGCTCTAAAAATAGATTAAATGCCGATTGCCAAAGGCCTAGGTAATCAGCAAAAAATCTATCAGCCCTCTGTCTATAAGCAAAATGTGTAACAAACAATCTTCAGCAAAAACTTACAAAACACAGATGTTACACTCTGCTGGTGAGAAACTAGCTTAAAATGAGGAAAAACCCTCTGATGAAATTACATGAAGCACAAAACTTGCTAAAAATTAACGAATCTCTCATGTACTTGCTTTATATCTAAAAATTGCATGTAATTAGTAAACAGAAATGATAAAAGAAATTCCAGAGTTAATAACCCCGCCTGGGAATAAAATTATGAAATTCAGAAAAACTCTGATGAAAATTAATGATTCAAATGTTAAATTGAATCCTCACAAAAGCATAAAACCCCTATCTCTAAAAAGAAGAAGAAAATCTCTTTAGCACAAACAGTGTGTGGGGAAGAAGCGGGGAAACAAACTCCTCCGTTTCAAAGAAAAAAAAAAACCTCTTAGCAAACTTCCAACCCCCTCTCCCCCATCTCTCTCTCTCTCTCTCTCTCTCTCTCTTGCGTTTCTACATACCTTTCACAAACCTCTAATTCCTGGATTTACTAATTTCTTCCCGTATATTATCAGTATGCTTTAAAATCTCTGGCGTGTGTATGTAGTGTGTGTGAAAATGTATAAATTAAATCATGTCGACATGTATCTCGGGGACGCCCGTATGATATAAAAAGGTGTGAATGTGAGAGTAAGGCAAGAAAGAATGAGTGTTGAAAACGGTTTTTTTAAATGCTACATCTTCCTAGCTTTCTGTATACTTCTTTCTGTATACCTCTAACATCCTCTTAAAAACTCCTGTGCCCTTTTGTGCTAGATTTTAGCAATTGCAAAGGGAAACATAATTTCTTTTTACTTTACCTGTTTGGTTTAAAAGTGAAGCAACTAAGACGCTTCCCCCACAAGGGCTATTCCGGGAACAGCCCAAGCTAAGTTTTAAAATGCAAATGAGCCATTGACAAGACAAAGAGAGAGCAATTGCTTGGTAGAGAAGAAAAGCTGCAAAACCAGTTTTCCTGTCCTGTCTTCATTTACATACTAAAAGCAGAGATATCTCTCTCTCTACATTGCAAGAAAAGGTAAGTAAAAGAAAAAAAAACACTGCAACATGTATTTTAAACTCTTAAAATCAGAGTTGTTTAGTTTTAAACTAAAAAATATACTAATAAGTAATTAAAAGCTATCTAATCAAAGAAGAAAACCAGAAAAGTATATAATTGATTAATTAGCAATTTTAAATTGGTGCCACATAGATTGTGAGCAAACATTAACACGTAAAGAAGAAAGAAAATTTAGTTTTACTAAAAGATCTAAATTGTTGTTTCTACAAACTTCAGTTCTAACAAACTCAATAAGTTTGTGAGATGATAAATTTAATAAATAATTGAGTAAAAATTAATTAAATTAATGCAACTAACTACATCACCTTATATATCAAAATTAAAAATAATTTAGAGTAAAATCTCTAAAACATCTAACAATTATGTTTAAGTTTTTTTTTTTCCAAACAAAGCCAGACCCAGTAAAATCTTGCAGACAAATAGTCCTGGCTTACCCTAAATTCTAAAGTAAAAGTGTATAGTTTACTAATGCTTCAGCCAAACGTATTGGTGTTGTGTATGAAGTGCAGAGCAGTGACTCTGAATATTGAATATGAACGAAAGTTTTGGAAAGTGCATAAGTGAGAGAGTTAAGAGCTGTGTTGCTAGCAATAAAGAAAAGAACAGGGAAAGGGTGTGTAAACTTTTGTGCTGTGTGAGCTAGAGTTGCACAGTGGTTGTGTCAGTAGCAAGTGCTGAATGGCAAGTAAGTGAGAAAAGCAGTTTAGCAGAAAAGAGATTGAAAATGGCTATTAGCTGAAGCTCGAAATCGAAAAAATCCAAATAAACTGAGTTAAAACGCATCCAAATGACCACACATTGAATAATTTTGAAAATCTATCCCAAATCGGGATTGTACCAATGATGCTAACAAATGCTCGAGGGCCCATGGCCTAAATAGCTGCTGATTCTTATAGCTACCAGCATAAAATCAACTCCCAATGAGTGTTTCCCCTATAACAAATGTGGTTTTGCTGAGAGCAAAACTCTTATTTCCTCGCAAAGCGCTCTGCACTGCCCCCGTCCGACAGCGGTGAAAATAGCGACGTATTTGCAACTACAGGCCAAAAGGGGAATAACAATTCTCAAGAAAACATATCTATTATTGCTTAAATCGTGTTGATTTCATTGCTCTATTAACCTTGAATGTTTAAGTATCCTTTCACCAGATAAAAGCTAGGTGTACCTGAATGAGAAAGAAAAGCTACTCAAGCAACAAGAGAAGAAATCTTGTCAAGCAACAAGAAAAAGCTGTTTACTACCTACACAGCTAAAGAAATGAATTAAACCTCCTGAACTCCTGCAAGCAAAGAAGCCAGCTCCAGACAAAGAAACCATACTGGACTGCATAGTAACTAATGAGTTTACTGTAACTAAAATATTCATTGTAATATTGTTTGCATTTTTCTCATGCTTACAAGTTATTATTTACAGTAATGCATTATGGCTAATCAGCCATCTCAACAAAATTGTAACAAAACCCTAATAATTTTTAAAGCCTCTGTATATACAGATGTCTAAAAACACCAAAGGTAGCTTTACACCAAAAAAATGAAGTTACCTAAATGTATCTGTCAAATTATAGTAAAAATCTATTCCAAGTGTCATTCATATCTAAACATAGCTAAGACAAGCATGTTAACCACACACTAGTGTGCCTATTCCAAACAATATAAAACACTACTAGCTTTGTAAAAATAAAGCTAAAAGAATTTTCTAATATTTATGTTCATTAATGATATATAAATTATATACCAAAAATTTGCAAAAATTAGAACCAACAAAAATATATAGATCAAATGATAACCATCTTCTCTAAAAAGAAAAGCCTCAAAAAGAAAACCTTATTTAGTACTATTGGAGTACTAAATGATTCAATGATCTTATTATTTCAAATAATGTTTTTGTGTATATATATATCTTATCTAATTTCTGCAAGTATTACCTTAGTATATCTATGACTGATTGTCACAGTGAGAAAAATTTCATCCTAAAATATAACTCAAATTACAAAATCAATTTTAATTCTGCCAAAAATAAAATATAAATTCCCAAATGGAATTATCTTCCAAATAATTAAAACAATTAATTCTCATTACATCTTTAACCCCCCTGAGACAATCAAATCAATTAATATGTGTATGTGTATTACTTAAAAATGTTGTAGAATTGTCTAACATTTAACATGCTAAGCAAAAACAGGTGAAACACTGAAGACGACTGAACTAAAGACCACAAAAGAAGAAAAAGAATCGCCAACCACTGACTACTCTTCTTCGTTCCTGATTTGCATCACATCCTCCTATGACCTTGAGATTCAAGGGGTAGAAATAATCTACCCTACATGAACTTATATCAACATAAATAACTTGTTAAATTGTCTCCAATTACTATGGACATTCAGAAGTTAATGTCATATTTACTAATCCCTTAGTTGTTACTACTAATGTTTCTTTTATATATATATTTTGCTACATAATCTACTACATGAACCCATAAACTGAAGCAACAGCAAATGTTTCCTATTAACATAGTCAAAAGTCCAATAGAGAATAATACAACTTTGGAAACACAATGTATACCAAAAAAATTTAACAATAATACCTAAATTAAAAAACGTGAGTGCTTTTATAGCATGAAGGCAAGAGACACCTGCACTGTCACTTCATGACACAAGAGTTGTGTCTTTGGGTCACAGGGGTGGATTGTGGCAGGACAGACACCCCCCCCCCTTCTCTCTCTCCCTGATTGCTAGCCAAGATCGATGGCTCAGATTAAGTCAATGGCTTAATCCTGACTATCAGTGCTGGCGTCTGGAACTCAGAGCGAGACACTGAGAGAATGTAAATAATTTTCAGGTGACCACAAATACACACTCTTTTCCCTATAAAACACCACGAAAAACTCAGTAAAATCAGAAGCTTTCTACATGGAACGTGAAGTAAAAGCTTTCTCCCCTGAGTTTGGACGCAAGCTGTGGTTACTTCCCGAGGGATTGAGTGAGGACGCTGATGTATCTCCAGCTCCAAAAACTGGATTTGGTGAGATCATTGAGTTTCCTAAATTGTATTATTCCGGCTAACTTATAGGTACCTTTCTTAACTTGCATTTCAGCTAGCTCAAGCAAGCATTTCTTAACTTGCATTATCGTTCAAGCAAGCATTTCTTGCATTTTTAACTATCTTTATAGTTCAAGCAAGGTTTTACCCCATAATTGCATTTTTAGCTACCATAGTGTTGCAATTATGTATTCATTGTGTGTCTATGTGTGTCAATCTGTTCTATGTTTGTATGTTTGTTATGTTATGTGTCAAATAAATGGTATTTTTAGACAAATCGGCCAGATATCAAAGAATCTTGCGAACGGGACTAAGTCTTGGGGAACTAGCTGTCTTAAAGCCTGTCAAACTGCAAAAGCACATAAATCTCCTCTCTCCCATGCAAG